>NC_074724.1:13527718-13845635 GCF_947242115.1 Biomphalaria glabrata
ATAGCTCTAAGGCCTGGAGTCTTCTGAGAAATCTTGAAAAAGCTTTGCGTACGAAAACAAAGAAGAAAAATGCCCTCTTGTTCAACAACTATTTCGCTAAAATCAACAAGGTTACCAAGAAGTCTCCAATGTCCAAAGCATTGATAAGGCTCGCATAGCTGATGATCAAAAAAAAAAGATCGAAAGGAACCACTGACCGAAAATGCTGGGGGGGGGGGAAGGAAACAAGTAATCTTCTCTTCTCTGCACTGGTGGATCCGGGGGGGGGGGGCGGTATAGGCGATCGCACCCCCCCCCCCCAACTCGGTCGACCCAGCTCCCGAAGTTTTTCATTGAAAGTTGTGTATTTGTTTGTTTTTTTTTGGAAAATTTGCTTGCATAGATAATTTAAAAAATTAGTTGGTTTATTTTCGGAAAAGAAAAAGTAGCCGTTGCATTAGAACTTTGAATGATCTAAAATATCATGCTGTCCGATTTTCATTTTCTCTTCTAGTTTCTGATATCTAAATGGACGGACGGACAAACGGACAGACAAGCCACACAAAACTAATAGCGTCTTTTCCCCTTTCGGTGGCGCTAAAAATGAGGTAGCTTGATATGAACCAGGGACTAAGAGACCGTATACATACCACGATCATGCAGAAAAAGTTTTAGATTCTCATCAGTCTATTTCTACATGATTTTTTCAGTAATTGAAAATCATTTGAGATGACTAATACAATTTAATTCCTATTTTGAATCAAAACAGCTGGTATTCTGGACAAAAATAATAAATGGAGCAGCCATTGTAAAAGTAACTGCTCGGAAGAAAAACGTTTCACATCTGACCAATGCTCAATGGGCTGGTTCGGTGAATTCTGCCAATACAGTGAGTTCTGATTTGTATCACTATTTATATATTTTTTTAAATTGCATTTTTTTTTGGCAAAAATCTTGTTGCTAAGTGTTTATATATGTATACTAGACATATGTTACCCGCGACCCGCGGGTCTTTATTTGCGCATTACTGTCGATATAGTCACTGAGAGTGTTTTGTAAACAATTAAACGAAATAATAATGTAATAAGTAAAGCGAATGTGTCAATGTAAAAATAGTGTGAATGAAGCTATGAAATCAAAATAGCTAATAGGCTTAAATCCATTTTTTTCAAATTAAAACATTTGCTTGTAGGCCTACATATATTTGATTAAAATTTGAGATGAATAGACTTAATTTTGTATGTTCATGTGTTACAGTATAAAGTAGATCTTGAGGTAGACATAGATCTAAATCTACACTAATCTAGAGGCTTTTATAGAGTTCATTCTGTGTTGCGCATGCGTAACTTTTTTCATGAATGAATATAGTCCTATCTCAACACGGCTACGCAGCTTTATTTAGCGAACAGCGAACGAATGTATTAAAAATGCTTTAGAAAAACAAATTTGAATGTAAATTTGATTAAAATATGAAATGAATGGACAATAATTAGTATGTTTATGTGTTAAAGCATAAAACTATCTTTGCGAAAAGAAGTTTTATCATCTTAGAGCTCAATAAGAGTTTTAGACCTAGGCCTAGGAATAGACTCAGTAGAGAGATGTGTTAATCACTGTTAATGTGTAACCATTTGGTAATGTCTAATGAAAGGATGTTCGCCAGACAATACCCGCGGCCTGCGGGCCTAAGTTTGTGTTTACTAATCTAGTGGATTGGATTTAGATGTATGTTAAACTTAACTAATGATCCTTTCAAGTTTTTTCTCTTTCGCTACGAAATTAAAATTAGGTTTGCGAAAATGGGATTACCCGAAGCCGATACATTCATATCTATTAAAAACGAAAAGAGCGATAGCTTTGTTAAATGAATGGGATTATAAAGTGAACAATTAAACGAAATAATTTTTAGTACGCGATTCATGAATGAATATAGATCTAGGCCTTTAACTCGGCTTCGCAGCTTTCGTAAATAGATGGAGCTTTAGAAAACCAAGTTTGAATGTTTATTTGACCAAAATATGAAATGAATGGACTTTAATTAATATGTTTATGTGTTAAAGTATAAAACTATCTGTGCGAAGAGAAGTTTTATCATCTTAGTGTTGAATTAGAGTTTTAGATCTAGGGATGGGATTATAAAGTAACAATTAAACGAAATAATTTTTTGTACGCGATTCATGAATGAATATAGATCTAGGCCTATCTCAACTCGGCTTCGCAGCTTTAGTAAACGAATGGAGCTTTAGAAAACCAAATTTTAATGTTTATTTGATCAAAATATGAAATGAATGGACTTTAATTAATATATTTATGTGTTAAAGTATAAAACTATCTGTGCGAAGAGAAGTTTTATCATCTTAGAGTTGGATTAGAGTTTTAGATCTAGGGATGGGATTATAAAGTAAACAATTAAACGAATTAATATTTAGTACGCGATTCATTACGGAATTGTCTAATGAAAGAATGTTCGTCAGGAAATCTGTAATCACTGATATAAGGAACTAATTAATGTAAAAAATGCTTTTGAAACACAAAATTGAAGGTTAATTTTATTATATAATGAAATCAATGGATCTTCTTTTGTCTTTTCATGTGTCAAAGTAAAAAACTATCTGCGCAAAGTGTATTTCTTAAAATTAGATCTAGGTCTAAATCCTTTCTATCTTTTCTCATGTCAACATTGTAGACATGGCCTAGATCCATAAAATACTATAGCTGTAATAGAGTCGGACAACTTTATTTTTTTTTGAGGGTCTTAAGTTTGTTTTAGGGCTACAATACATACACTACGGTCTAAGTTGGTACCCAAGGAACATTCCTGCCTAGTTTTATCAAGATTGGTCAAGCGGTTTTGATGTCTATAAGTAACATACATACATACATACATACATACATACATACCCCTCACATTCTACTTTATAATATAGATATACTAGCCGGATATTACCCGCGACCTGCAGGCCTTAGTTTGTATATTACTAACCTAGTTGATGGGATTTAGATATAGGGCCTATGTCAAACTTAGCTAATGTTCCTTTCAAGTTTTCTCTTTTGCCACAAAAATAAAGAAAGTTTACCTGTTAAGCCGATACATTCATATGGAATATAAAATATTATGGAAACGGGATTTGTAGAAAATATTTTAATAGAGGTAAATTTATCTATTAAAATGTAAAAAAAAAGCGCGTGATTAATGGGATATAAAGTACGTCGGGATTTCTAAATTTGCAGAACTAAGGAACGAATTTATGTAAAAATGCTTCTAAAACACATATCTGAAGGTTAGTTTTATGAAATATTGAAAAAAATGGACTATATTGTTATAAACCTGGTGGTGGCACAGATGGGGGTAGTGGTGTGAGTGTAGTCAGCCGACGCTATTCGCCCCAGGCCAGCGCTAGACGAGCGGTCAACCGTGACGAGCTACGACGGTCAACCGAGTCGAGTATCAACAGGACGGTACGGGAAGGATCGCCGTCGTGAACAGAGCTCATGAGCGTCACGAGAGTTGTAGGGACCCTATATAAAGAGCGGAGGTATCGCAGTCAAGACAGTTGAGAAAAGGGGCTCAATACAGCAAGGTTCGGAAAGCGGGTTCACGACAGGAGTTCAGAACACGGTCGACTACAGCACAGTTCAACGGTGTGGTTCTGTACAGAGCATTACGACGGTTCAGTGCGGAGTACTGTCAAGTACAGTTGAGACGAACGGCGTCTTGATCTTGGTCTGTGATCGAGTCCGACACAACGAGCCTAGTGTGTGAAGTCAGTCCTGAACTGTTGAAAACAGTGCAAGCCCGGAACGAGACGGAGAGGCCAGTGCAAGAGTTGATACGGCGGTACGGTGTTATCGGAGAGATATTTGTACAGTGTACGTGTTGCCAATTGTACAGTATTGGCTGTTATTTATTCAACTATTAAAGTGTTACGTTACTCTGGAGCCCTGAGTTGTCAAGTTCTTTAAGTTGGTGGTGTATGGTGCAGTTTGCAGAGAGCCTGGATAGTGAGATACGTAACAATATGTTGAATTTTCATGTGTGAAAGTAGAAAAGAATCTTTGCAAATTGTAGTTTAAAAATTAGATCTAGATATAGATCCTTTCGGTCTTGTCTTATGTAAACATGGCTATATGACATAAATCCATGAAATAATAATACTTTCAAGGAGTTGTCAACCTTTTTTAAGGGTCCTAAGCTTGTTTTAGGGCTACTTTACATAGGCTACTGTTCCAATTAATATCCAGGGATCAAATATGCCAAGTTTTATCAAGATTGGTCAAACGATTGTTGGTTTCTAGTTTTAAACCAAAGAAACGAAATGCATCCGCGCAACATAGCCATTTTATTTCATCCATTGAAATTCATCTCAAAAACCTAGTGCTTTTCTAAACCTTAGCAATACGTATTTAGATTTTATTTTTAGATTTTGCAAATAAATTCAAAACAAATCTGTGAACGATTTGTAAGAAAATTAAAGTAATTTAGGTCGATTTCTTGTCAAAAAAAAAAATCCAGAAGATTTTTTAACTATTAAAAAGCTTTTGTTATGTTTCAGCTTGAAATTTAATGTAAAATAAGTCTAAAAGGTGATTTTCAATAATCTTTTCTAGTAAATTGCTTTCTTATTTTAAAATCCTGAACTGCCTATTGTCGATATTTTTGAAAAAAAAAAGTCACTTGACATACATTTGTTTTAAGATGAAAGTTCGGAACAATTTGATATTGATAATTAAACTATGGTGACGTATTGCCAACAAGTATAAGTTTAATATTACTCAATTATACAAATTCAAACAATCATTTGACATATTTTTTTTTTTTTTAAACAATATCCGGAACAACTTCATAGTTAATGAAATATAAGTCAGTATAGAAATTTTCATTTAGCATTTATATGATATTTACATTCAAAAACTGGAACATGTTATTGATCAGGTGTTTTTGCAACGTTTAAGCATGGAAATTTTATGTAATATATGTTAGAAGAGCAAAAATACTCTGGCATTGATTTGTTTCTTCAAAAACACCCGGAACAATCCATTATAGATACTTGAAAGTATTGAGATGTTTCGGTAGGAACATTAAAGGTTAAATCAGATTTTAAATAGCTTTTAGAGTTTTTCTTTTATATAAATGTGACTGACAGACCGACCGACAGACCAAACGCACAAAAAATAAGCGTCTTTTGTTCTAATGGGGCTCTAAATAAAAAAAATTATAAAATATTATTATTTTAAAATTTTTGAGGGAACTGATTAGTAATATGTCTTGCCGCTGCTTGTCAAACTACTGCATAAAAGTCACTGCATAAAAAGTCCATTTAAAAAAATGTGCGTGATATTTAAATACAGTGCATTCTTAGCCTTTATAAACAAACGTAAATGTTTTCTTTTAATTTTATCAGCTAGTTGACCAGAAAAAAACATCTTTAACTATTATTTATATTTGTTATCAACATTTTTTTGTACATTTTATGAATATATTTGAGTCAGTAATATTAAAAAAAAAACAAAAAAATATCTTTCTTTGTTATCCTATTGTAACATTATTTCCCTTAAATTTATGTATTGTTTTAACATTGTTGTATTTTTATGAAAAAATCTCTTGCATAATTAATTTTATAAATTAAACGGTTTGCTTTTAGAAAAAAACAAAAGTAGCTGTTGCACCTAAACTTTTCAAGCCGCATCGCATGGTGAAATTATATTTTGTAATTTTTCTTCTAGTTTTCGAGATCTGAGTGTGACAGACGGACAGACGGACATTTTGTACAAACCTAAATCCAGCTTTTCCCCTTACGGGGCGCTAAAAAGGAGGAAACCTAAACGGGTATTTCAACGAGAAACACGTAAACAATATTTAAATCAAAAAAACAAAGCTTACACGAAGTATAATAATATCGATTAGTTTGGATCAATCGTGTCATTAAATTTGTAATAGATCTACATTGTAGATCAACAACAATAAATCTGTACGATGAGAAAATTTTTAACTAGAGTTTTTATTTGTTTTTTCAGTTTTTTCATGTTTTTTAGCTTTCTTAATACGCTATCATCCTATCACTGAATGAACCGATTTGGAAAACTTGTGGGGAACGGGGAGTGAAAGAAAGAGATACTGGGTGAATTTTACCCTCATTTGTTTTTAAAAACTTTTAAGAAAAAAAAGGGAACGACCTGAATTTGAACACATGGCTCTCACCTCCTCAAGCCGACATACTAACCACTCTACAAGTGAAATGTTTATGACTAACGAAGATTGTATCGTAATACATTTTTTTTCGTAATAATATAGAGTGGTTACCTATGCAGAGGACTAATTAAGCTTTTAGCACCAATTCACAAATCTAGTGAAGCACAATTTCTTTCCTTTTTTATAGATACCAAACAAAATTTCAGCTTGATCTAAGATTGGGTGTCGGAGATATAATGTGTACAAACTTTTTACCAGACAGACATACAGACTGACAGACAGAGTGAGTTGATATAAGCTTTGTAATAAAAAAACAAACTAAACATTCTAGTATCAATAATGATAGGCCTACTTCTAGACATATATGCAAGAATTCTAAATGTTTAATAAAGTAAATACATTTTCTGACTTTGAAAGATCTGTCGACCGTCTTTCTTCATTCCTCTCTGTCTTTCGCCTTATCTAGAACCTCTTTTAATGGCTTTTATATAGCGCTACTTTTATGTTTAAAGCATGCTGAGAGTGCTATGGTCCTATCTCATGTGTGGCCCATTGGGATGGAGGGGATATCTGTGCAAAGGTGTTCCGTGCTGCCTTAAGCCGCTTAGTAAACACAGCTCTGCTCGAGCCTCCTTCATAGATAGCCATATCAAGACACGTTTAAGAGCAGTTAGCCTTTCGACCACGCTTCCAATAGCTTTTTCCTGTCTGCCTCTTTTCTTTTTCCTGGTACTGTTCCCTGGAGGAATGTCTTTTCGAGCCCCCGAAGACGTTGTATTATAGCCATAGATTTTTAGCTTGCGTTTTTTTTTTTACAATAGTTAGCAGGTCATTATGGAGTCCAATGGCTGGGACAGACCGACAGACGAGGAAGCAAAACTAATAACGGCTATTAATTCGATGACAGTCGAAGTGGTGGCATAAGCTGATTGAGTCCCTAAAATACGTAGTCGTTATAAGTACCTAACTAGCAGAGTGGTTAGCACGACTGCACTGGGAAGCGTTAGTCACGAGTTCGAATTCAGGTCGATTTCCCCCCCCCCCCCCCCCACCTTTTTTATGTAAATACTTTCAAAAAAACAATTACTGTAAATTCCACCGAGGTATTTCTTTCTTTCTACCCGCTCCCCCCCCCCTCCCATTAATTTTCCCAACTGGTCAAGATAAGTGATAGGGGAATATTGTAATGAGAAAGCTAAAAGCATGAAATAGCGCTAAACAAAACAATAGATAAAAATATTCTTAATAGTACAGATCGGATGTTGTTGTTGGTTTACATTAAATATTAAATATTACGCCATTATGAAGTCATATGTCAAAATGCAGGGGCCCCTAAAGAGGTCAAGCCCCCTGGGCCCCCAAATGATGGCACCACTGCTAGATCTAACGGTAGTTAGAAATTGAAGTGATTATGATAAATATTCCCTTATATAAACTTCTTTTTTTATTTATTTATTTTTGATTGTTTGAAGAATTGATTTACATAGGCATTTTATTTTGATATCTTCCCTTACAGAAGATCTGGGTGTGGATGCCATCATGGACAATACAGTACTGAACGACAACAACGACAGCACGTGTGTGAAACAGAACAACGTTACAGTTCACTGGCAAAAGGAGTTGCAAGCTATCACATGGATTCGATTGGTCTTAACCAGCAATGGTAACAAAGTACACACAACTCATGGATTTGGTTTCTATTTGAGTTTCACTCCTACCAAAAATTAAAGCTCTTCATTGAAACCTTTTTTTTTTTACTAATGCTGTCATTTCCAGGTTAGCTTTATAGCCAAAGAGATTTTACTCGTGGCTCATATATTGGGTTAGGCGTAACTGGCAAAATAAAACCAATCAGCTTCGGGCGTGAGGGGCTCTATAGCCTTGGATGGCTACAAACCTGTTCATATTCCAAATGACTCGTGAGTCAACACTGAGGAAAAATAAGGAGCCAGCATAATGTACCACATAATGTACCACATAATGTACCACATAATGTACCACATAATGTACCACATAATGTACCACATAATGTACCACGACATCATTTGTCCTCTAGATAGCCACATTTGAAAGGGAAACTCTAAAAATTCTTAGCTCATATAGAACACACCTTACAATGCAAATCTGGGATTTTCCAACAAAGTAAAATTCTGCCTAAAATATTTCTTTTCCATGAGTTAATCCAGCAGGGGCTGCTTGTGAGTTTGAATGATAACACAAATTCTCACTGTAAAGTGTTTAATGTATGTTGTTTTGTTTTCTTAACTTTAATAATTTTAATAAAATTCACAAAAAAAAAATAAAAAAAAAATAAAGAATTCAAATTTGTGTTTTTCGATCCTTAATGTGACAGTAACTCTGATCTTGAAAAAAAAAAAGGGCATTTTGTATGTATACTAAATACAATATTTACAATGTGGTGTTTCAGATGATATCAGTGAAATAACAATACAGTTTAATGATGAAGAGATAAGCGGCCCATCTTTATTCTGCGATCCTAGTGACTTCAAATATCGCAAGTATGGAAACACATCAATAGATTTCCATTGTGAATACTCCTACTTCCATGATTTAGTACACATATCTTGGCAAAGTGACAGCTCTATATGCTCTGTCTATATAAGCGGAGGTAGCAATAGCTTTCTATATCATTACTTCAAAAATATATTTAGGCTTTTTTATGCTTTTTTAACGATCATGTAAGGGGAAAAGACGCTATTAAGATTTTGTAGTCTGTCTGTTCGTCTGTCCGTCTGTCACACTTAGGAAAAAAAGAGAAATATGAAACGTTTTATTTCACCAAAAGTTGAGGAGCAAGATAACTTTTTGTTTTCTAAATGCAAGCGATTTTTTAAATTAAAATACACCACTTTAAAAGCTATACATAAATTTATATTATTTTCAGAAACTCTTGTAAATATATCGTTATAAGGTGTTAGAAAAATCTTCACAACAATATAAATATTTATTAACTGTGTTTTTCTGGTACGCTAGCTACAAAAATTAAAAGCAAAGGTTTGTGTTTATAAGGGATAAGAAAGCACTTTGTATGTTAATGTCACGCACAGTCTATTAAATTCGACCTTTTTATGCAGTGAGTTTTGTACAGTAGCGTGACGGCCGCGGCCTCGGAATACTAAATAAAAAAATCTATCGAAAATAGATTGCTTTAGGAGGAAATCATTAAATATCATAGTAAATTTTGCCCTTTCAAACCTTGTGACCTATGTGACAGATGATGTTAAGGAGTTCTGTTTCTTTCACCAACGGTTAACGAGCAGGGTGTTATGTAGCCAGCACAACGACGAACCTCCTTTACTTTCCCCAAATAAAGTCAGGTACCCAGTAGAGTTGGGTGGACTCAGGGACACCCTAAAAAAACAGAAATTCAAAATTCTAATAATATAAAATATTTGTTTCAAATCGGTATTCCGACTTATATTTCATAAAATCTAATTAACAATATAATATGTTATTCGATCAATCCATCCCAGTGGCGCTACAGCCCATAGAGAGCTCTAGCCTTCTTCAACACACCCCTCCATTCAGATCTCTCCTGGGCCTTTTGTCTGCATCGCTAAACCCAAAGCTGTTTAAGATCTGCCGCCACGTCATCAATCCATCGCATTCGGGGTCTGCCTTTCGTTCGCGTTCCTGTTTCCTCCTGCTTTATTTTCCTTTATTTCCGTTAGTTATTCCAGATTTTTTTTTCATAAAAAAACAAAATTACGTCAAACCATTGATTTCAATCGCCCGTTTTAGTTATATTACGCTCAATATTGAGTTTTGGACCAAAACGTCACAAAAATGTAATTGTTGACCATAAATCTTTCCGATTTTTCAAAAAAAAGTAATTTGTATCAACTGAATTATTTTCAAAATATCCACCATATGTTTTTCACGTTTTTGTTTTGTGAAAAAGCTATCTAGTACTAATGATTGTTGGAAATATCTTACATTTAAATTTCTTGACAAAATTAACAAATCTTATAGTCGATAGTGGGTTGTTGTTTAATTTTTTTTATATATTTAAAAAAAAAAGACAAATAATTGTTTTAATTCACTAATTTCACAAATTCACATTTAATGTTCTCACCAAAAATCGAATAATCTCATTATCAATAAAAGGTAGTGTTTGTATTTTTTGTTTAAATTTAAGAAAATTAGTGATGATACCTGTGCGTATCGTCACAGAAAAAGCACAAAAAAATATAGATAGATAGATAGATAGGTAGATAGATAGATAGATAGATAGATAGATAGATAGATAGATAGATAGATAGATAGATAGATAGATGGATAGATAGATAGATAGATAGATAGATAGATAGATAGATAGATAGATAGATAGATAGATAGGTAGATAGACAGATAGATAGATAGACAGACAGATAGATAGATAGATAGATAGATAGATAGATAGATAGATAGATAGATAGATAGATAGATAGATAGATAGATAGATAGATAGATAGATAGATAGATAGATAGATAGATAGATAGATAGATAGGTAGGTAGATAGATAGATAGATAGGTAGGTAGATAGATAGATAGATGATAGAGAGATATTACCTATTTTCTTATAAAGAATGACTTTGAGTGACTTCAAAAC
Source organism: Biomphalaria glabrata (assembly GCF_947242115.1). NCBI lineage: Eukaryota > Metazoa > Mollusca > Gastropoda > Planorbidae > Biomphalaria > Biomphalaria glabrata. The sequence goes on from NC_074724.1 coordinate 13,538,501, forward strand.
GTTTCCCAGAAAGAAATATGGCCACAACTGCGAGAAAAGTGAGATGGAAGAATATAGGCAAAAGATGGACACCCATTGAGACACTAAATGACGGTTACTATGGCAGCGATGGCTGTTTGATAATGAACTCGAGTATAGTACTAGAATTTAATTTCTGGAATGACATTTTCTCATCTCAAATCATAATGTTTACAGGTAGAGTTCTTGAGTTTCTAACCTGTTCATAAAAACGTACTGGGCCTCAGAGTCAGTCTGTCTTGGTGTAGTAAAAGTAAAGTTCCCCTTTCAGACCGTGTGGTCTATAGGGCAGATGATGTAAAGGTCATATGTTTCTTTGGTCTACGGTTAACGAGGGTGGCATGTTCCCAGCTCAACCGTAACTATTATTAGATACCCACTCATTAAAGCTGGGTGGACTCAGAGGCGCCCAGAGGTCCCGAAATTAAAAATCCCATTCTCCACCAGGATTCGAACCCGGTTCGGAAGCCAAACGCTGTACCGCTCAGCCACCGCGCCTCCTCTAAGTCTATTATTTCACACATTTTTCTTTTAACACCCAATTTTCTTTTCGGATTAAGTTGAAATTTCGCACTACTTTTTAATGTGGATGGTAACACATACATGAATTTTAAAAAAAATTAAATAGTTTTGGCAATTGTGTTTTCAAAAAATGTACAAAACACACTGGCGGATCCAGAACTTTGGATTTGGGGGGGGGGCGATTTTTTTCCAAACCCTAACCCTAACGCCCAGTAAACCCTAACCCTATACATAAAGGTGCGTAGAGCGTATATATAAATATATATATATATATGACATATGAGAATAAAATAAGACTGTTTCTCAATCTTCGGCGAAAAAAAAACGGAACAAAAAACAGTCATGTTGAGGCCTTTCTCTTCCAAACTTGGGGGTCTGGGAGAGCGCTGTAAGCTTTCTCAGTGGGGTTCGGGGCAAAGCCCAAACACCCAAAAGCGTTTTATTGCATTTTTCACAGCAGAAACGCATTCTCCAGACATCTACAGTTCATTATTTATCCATGGGTTCGGGTCGAAGCCCCGACGCCAAAAGCGTTTTCTTGCATTTTTCATGGCTGAAACGCATTTTCATGACATCTACAGCTCATTACTTATTATTGGTTTCGGGACAAAACCCCGATTCAAAAAGCGTTTTCTTGCATTTTTCACGGCTGAAACGCATTTTCATGACATCTACAGCACATTACTTATTATTGGTTTCGGGGCAAAGCCCCGACGCCAAAAGCGTTTTCTTGCATTTTTCACGGCTGAAACGCATTTTCATGACATCTACAGCACATTACTTATTATTGGTTTCGGGGCGAAGCACCGATGCCAAAAGCGTTTTCTTGCATTTTTCACGGCTGAAACGCATTTTCCTGACATCTACTGCTCATTACTTATTATTGGTTTCGTGACTGTTATATTGAAAAATTTCGTTTGAATTATACCTTTTCCAAAGCAAAGTATTTCCTAAAATAGTTATGATAAATTCATGTGAAATTACACAAATTCTGTCTGGAAAGGGGAATGGCGGTAAAATGAAAACAAATAATCCTCGCTCCTTTTTATAATTTCTGCTAATGATTGCATTTTGAATTAAAGAATAGGGGTTGGGCGACTCGATATAAGAATTTACTTTATAGCATATATAAATTATATTAGTGACAGATTTGTTTTATTTTGTAATTTCTTACTGTAATACAAAAAGAAAAAGTATTGGTTTGTCCGATGGGGGGAAAGGTATCGCATGTATCGCACTTCCACCTGTTATATTATATAGATATTCGACTAATTTTGTTTACATACTTTGATTTCTCCATAAAAGTAGAACCGCCCCCCCCCCACTCAAAGGGTTTAGAAGGAAAGGGCAGTAGAGGTATTCGCTCCTCCCCTTCCAATCGGCCAACAGGTGAACGACATAATATAAAGACCGGTTAAAATACCAATAACAAACTTTAATCATATAGATATTTAATTGATTCTGTTAGCAAGCTATGATTTCTACAAATAAATAGGACCGCCCCCCCCCATTCGAAAGTTTATGGTGGGGGGGTGGGGCGGATTGATGCCATCGCCCCCTCCCGACAATACCAAATCGGATAAAATACTGGAAGGAGGGGGGAAATAATCTAAAAATAGGTTGAAATATAAATAATTAGTATATATTATTAACATAAGTAATAAATTCGTATACAAATTTTGTGAATTCTATACTAAAATTCGTCCGCCCCCCTCCCCTCGGAGGGAGGGGGGGGGCTCGGCCGAGTGGGGGGGGGGGGCGATCGCCCCTACCACCCCTTGGCACTGGATCCGCCAGTGACAAAACAGGAAAACAAATTGATTTAATTTTTGTAAAGATACCGGTTGCAGAATTATGATTATTAATTATAGTCATCTGCTTTAGAAAGCAATCTCCTCTACCTCCATTTAAGTGTTTACTCATTGTTTTATGCTTAATCATTTAACAAATATATAATAAATATATAATGTACAAGGGTGATGATCCACTAATCAGAAATTCTCCCACTTGCAGTGGACGAAGTAATACAAACATTGAACTTGTCATCATTCAGGTTTGGTCTAGGGATACTAAGGTCATTTCACGAGTGAATCAGCAGTGGTGAAGTCTTTCTTTGTTACTTCGACCTCATAGGTGTTGAAAGATGACATAATACAATTGAGGGGTCGAGAGGCTAAGTACGCGTGACTTTGGTTTGGCTACCTTTGAAGGGGGCTTGAGTTCGACACCTGACTCGCGCAGAGTTGTATAATCAAATTGGACTATTCGTTTTTTTTTTATAAATCTCACTGCTCTATATTGTATTTTCTCTACTTTCTTTATGTTTTCTTGAATTGAGGGATCCCAAACAGAGGAGGCCTATTCACCTATATACATCTACCACCATGTTTCCATTTCGTATCAGGGAGATAACATTTTTTCCAAAAATATAAATTATTTTACAAAGTTCACTTTAGGCCAAATAGCTTAGCACAGCCTCTTCCTTTGTAAATATCTGTACAGTAGCACGCTATGAAATAAACACAATTTTAACTTTCACCAATGAATGTCTTGCGTTTTAAAGACTTTCCACGAGAGGATGGACATGGAACCTTCTCTGTGCTGCTCATGGGTGCCCGTGAAGATCTTGTCTTTAACATCTCGACCAGCAGAAAAGATGTATTTGTCCAGAAAGCCATTTTTGAAGCAGCCTATTCTTTTAGGTCTGTAAACATAAGAGTATTGAGTGGGACATTGCATCTTTGTGAAGTGGAAATCTACGGAGGTAAATAAATGTACATTTTGTTTGAATAATTTTATTTTAAAGAATTATTCTTTAAATATTTTTCTCTTGCATTTTCTCTTATTCCCTATTAAACTTATTACAAACAGTCCGAGATGGCTCTAACGACTAGAAATTTGTTAAGTTGTAGACATCTATGTATATATTGGTAGGGGAAAAGAATAGCTAAAGTGTATATTTCAAAATATAATCATACTTGAATATCTCACCGGCTTCGCCCGTTGTTTTGTTCCAAGGCTATATATTGTTTATTTTGCCATGGACCGACTCCAGTTTTACAAAGCTTCTATCAAGTCAATCCGCACTGGCGGATCCAGAACTTTGGAGTGGGGGGGGCGATTTTTTTCCAAACCCTAACCCTAACGCCTAGTAAACCCTAACCCTATGCATATATATTCGACATATAAGAATAAAATAAGACTGTTTCTCAATCTTCAGCGAAAAAAACAGAAAAAAAGTCATTCTCTTGCAAGCTTGGGGGTCTGGGAGAGCGCTGTAAGCTTCTTAAGTGGGGTTCGGGGCTTCGCCCCGACGCCCAAAAGCGTTTTCTTGCATTTTTCTCTGCAGAAACGCATTCTTCTGACATCTACAGCTCATTATTTATCAGTGGGGTTCGGGGCGAAGCCCCGACGTCAAAAGCGTTTTCTTGCATTTTTCTCTGCAGAAACGCACTCTTCTGACATCCACAGCTCATTATTTATCATTGGGGTTCGGGGCGAAGCCCCGACGCCAAAAGCGTTTTCTTGCATTTTTTACGGCTGAAACGCATTCTTCTGACATCTACAGCTCATTATTTATCAGTGGGGTTCGGGGCGAAGCCCCGACGTCAAAAGCGTTTTCTTGCATTTTTCTCTGCAGAAACGCACTCTTCTGACATCCACAGCTCATTATTTATCAGTGGGGTTCGGGGCGAAGCCCTGACGCCAAAAGCGTTTTCTTGCGTTTTTCACGGCTGAAACGCATTCTTCTGACATCTACAGCTCATTATTTATCAGTGGGGTTCGGGGCGAAGCCCTGACGCCAAAAGCGTTTTCTTGCATTTTTCACTGCTGAAACGCATTCTTCTGACATCTACAGCTCATTATTTATCAGTGGGGTTCGGGGCGAAGCCCCGACGTCAAAAGCGTTTTCTTGCATTTTTCTCTGCAGAAACGCACTCTTCTGACATCCACAGCTCATTATTTATCATTGGGGTTCGGGGCGAAGCCTCGACGCCAAAAGCGTTTTCTTGCATTTTTTACGGCTGAAACGCATTCTTCTGACATCTACAGCTCTTTATTTATCAGTGGGGTTCGGGGCGAAGCCCTGACGCCAAAAGCGTTTTCTTGCATTTTTCATTGCAGTAACGCATTCTCCTGACCTACAGCTCATTATTCATTCTATTATAAAGTGCCTTTTGAATAATGAGAAAAATATTCTAATATGAATTTATAGTCCCTTAATACATTGCAAATACAACTGATTTGTTCTTTGAAAAGATTAGATACCCCAGATATTTAGATTAAGGTTTTGAAGATAGCCGCCGAAAAAAATAAAAATTCGATTAATAATATTCAATAAAATTGTAGTATAAATTGTGAGTTATAGTCCTAAATTTATTTAACTAGAAAAATATGAGATAGAGTAAAGGTTGGAAAAAGTCGACTAGGAAAAGATTATCTGGCTTTTGAACTAATCTCAACCGTAACTGTTATATTGAAAAATTTCGTTTGAATTATAACTTTTCCAAAGCAAAGTCTTTCTTAAAATAGTTATGATAAATTTATGTCAAATTACACAAACTCTGTCTGGAAAGGGGAAGGGCGGTAAAATGAAAACGATTAATTCTCGCTCCTTTTTATAATTTCTGCTATTGATTGCATTTTGCATTAAAGAATAGGGGTTGGGCAACTCGATATAAGAATTTACTTTATAGCATATATAAATTATATTAGTGACAGATTTTTGTAATTTTGTAATTTCTTACTATAATACAAAAAGAAAAAGTATTGATTTGTCCGATGGGGGGAAGGGGATTGCATGTAACGCACTTCCACCTGTTCATATTATATAGATATTCGACTAATTTTGTTCACATACTATGATTTCTCCATAAAAGTAGGACCGCCCCCCCCCCACTCAAAGGGTTTAGATGGGAAGGGCGGTGGAGGTATTCGCTCTTCCCCTTCCAATCGGCCAACAGGTGAACGAAATTATATAAAGACCAGTTAAAACACCAATAACAAGTTTTAATCATATAGATATTTTATTGATTCTGTTAGCAAGCTGTGATTTCTACAAATAAATTGGACCGCCCCCCCCCACTCGAAAGTTTATGGTGGGGGGGGGGCGGATTGATGCCATCGCCCCCTCCCGACCCTACCAAATCGGCCAAAATACTAGAAGGGGGGGGGGCGAAATAATCTAAAAATAGGTTGAAATATAAATAATTAGTATATATTATTAACATAAGTAATAAATTTGCATACAAATTGTGTGAATTCTATACTATAATTCGTCGGCCGAGTGGGGGGGACGATCGCCCCTACCGCCCCCCCCCTGGATCCGCCAGTGTCAGTCCGTCACTCTATCAGTTTGTTTATCTCTCAGCCTGTCTGGTAAAAAAATTAAACATATTATTTCTCCCGTATCTATCCTCTTTTCAAGTTGAGAATTTGCACGATTACTTCTTTTGCCTGACAAAACAAATCATTAAATTAGTTAATTGATTAATAGTAATTAATTCCTTTGTTTGGTATTAAACAAGGGGAAAAAAGTCGTATTTGACTGATGAGGCGATATAAGTATAATCCCCTTTTATACTTTGTCACTTTAAGTTTGAAACAGTAGAAAGGTATGAAACCTTCTCTTTTCATATGCAATTTGCAGGCAGAGTGTTTGAGGCACTGGCGGATCCAGAACTTTGGAGTGGGATGGGGGGGGCGATTTTTTTCAAAACCTTAACCTTAATAAAAATAAGACTGTTTCTCAATCTTCGGCAAAAAAAAACAGTCATGTTGAGGCCTTTCTCTTGCAAGCTTGGGGTCTGGGAAAGCGCTGTAAGTTTTATCGGTGGGGTTTGGGGCGAAGCCTGACATCTACAGCTCATTGTTTATCAGAGGAGTTCGGGACGAAGCCAAAAGCGTTTTCTTGCATTTTTCACGGCTAAAACGCATTCTCCTGACATCTACAGCTTATTACTTATTAGTGGGGTTCGGGTCGAAGCCCCGGCGAAAAAGCGTTTTCTTGCATTTTTCACGGCTGAAACGCATTCTCCTAACATCTACAGCTTATTACTTATTATTGGGGTTCGGGGTGAAGCCCCGACGCCAAAAGCGTTTTCTTGCATTTTTCACTGCAGAAACGCATTCTCCTGACATCTACAGCTCATTGTTTATCAGTGGGGTTCGGGGCGACGCCCCGACGCCAACAGCGTTCTCTTGCATTTTTCACTGCAGAAACGAATTCTCCTGACATCTACAGCTCATTGTTTATCAGTGGGGTTCGGGGCGACGCCCCGACGCCTAAAGCGTTTTCTTGCATTTTTCACGGCTGAAACGCATTCTCCTGACATCTACAGCTTATTACTTATTACTTAAACCAAAGGGCAGTAGAGGTATTCGCTCCTCCCCTTCCAATCGGCCAAAGATGAACGACATAATATGAAGACCGGTTAAAATACCAATAACAAGTTTTAATCATATAGATATTTAATTGATTCTGTTAGCGAGCTGTGATTTCCGCAAATAAATAGAACCGCCCCCCCCCAACTCGAAAGTTTGTGGTTGGGGGGGGGGGGGCGATTTGATGCCATCGCCACCTCCAGATTCTGCAAATCGGCCAAAATACTAGAAGGGGGGGGGGCGAAATAATCTAAAAATAGGTTAATAGGGTCGGCCGAGTGGGGGGGGTGATCGCCCCTACCGCCCCCCCCCTGGATCCGCCAGTGGTTTGAGCACGCTTGAGCTCTAGAGTTGGGATCAAAATACACAACTTACATTTTTCTTTTATAAAATAAATTTGAAAAGTTATGTCATTTTTTCCAAACTAATTAAGACAATTACACTAACTGTATCAGTGTTTAAAAAAAAACTTTCTCATACTTTTATTGATCTCTTACTTGTAACAATATAATTATATAAAATTAAACGCGCCCCTATACATTCTTTTGGCCAGCTAACTTTTAATATCTATTGCGATGAATTGGACCAGCCCTTAAATTGAAATATCACTTCTCCCTCAACCTCAGCTTTCCGAAGACTTTGTCTTAATTACAATATATGATTATTCGTGTGCTTTTTTTTTTAAATCATGATATTTTTGGTATGGGCTCGAAAGGCCACAAAAGGGGAAAAGACGCTATTAGTTTTGTGTGAAATGTCTGTCCTTCCGTCCATCCGTCCGTCCGTCCCGCTTAGATCTCGTAAACTAGAAAAGATAGTGAAAATCCGACATCATAATATTTTAGACCATTCAAAGTTCTAATATAATGGATACTTTTTGTTTCTTTTCTGAAAGCAAAAAATCTAGTTTTTTATGAAAGCATTTGTTTTATACAACTACACCACTTTTACAACTATTCACTATTAATAGTAACAAACACGGGAGGCTGTTTAGTATGGGAGTTGATAATTTACTATATTTTTGACACATTTATGCAAATATTTTTAAATTTTTTGTAAAAATATTATTTTTTTTTACATTTGTATTGCTTCGTTATGTTAGCTCTGTCATACTAACTACTACATTTACACAAAAAATGTTTACTTTTTTAAAAGAGAAAAAATCTTTTTAGTATGCATCTAAGTTGGGAATAATTTAAACCAACAATTAATAAGTAGTTTTTCATATTATCGTGTGAACTTCCAAGCCATCATGAGCGGTAAAGCAATACGTCACTTAACTAAATGGAAAAATAATGTTTACGAATTTTTTTCTTGAGGATTTGAATTACAGATTGGCCCTTTACAATATCATTTAGATATTCATTATAAGACATCAGTTAGGCCAGGTTCACATCTAACTTCACATTCACTTTCACCTATCCCATGGTCTGCTGGACCGCTGGGTCACCACACAAGATCTGTCAACCTTCTTTTTCCATTCTTCTCTGTCATTTGCCATTGATAGAATTTCATTATGATGTTCTTTCTGAAAATATTGAAACCTGCCTTTTACCTGCCCGAGTGGACCACTTCGGGGGGCCGATTTTGAGTTTGTGTTTCCACACAAACTGTCTGTCTTTTCAACAATCCAGTGTATTCTACTATATGTTACATCAAATTGGAACGGCCCGATTTATATCGCTCTAATAAACATACTCACACACACACACCTTTTGTACTCTATGTTACTTGGTTTTTAGTATCTGATCCATCATGTATTAGGTTATAGGTTAAACAGACACATTGAAATTCACGGATTCAATGCACACCGTCGCATGTAGAAACCTTTAAATGAATTTGTGACCACAGACCTATATATATAAAACCTAGACAGAAAAACAAGGACTAATTAATTCGTAATCGATCTTTTATATACGTGACTCTTTGTCAAACTGTACGGGGATTTACCAATAAAATCATGAAAATTGGCTCTTTTCTGTCATAGAAAAGTAATGATGTTAAGTTTTTAAACATTATAATAGAATAGGATATTTAATCAGCAAATCTTTGATATGAAGCTTTTTAATGTTTATTTCCGTTGAGATAATATGTAAACAATCCTAGATCTAAATAATTCTAGCCTCATCTTATGATTTTGGTATATTTAAATAGATTTATCACCTCGCCAAGATCTCTTTAGATCTCGATTCTGGATCTAAAAATTGCAAAATAGTAATTTGGAGACGAGATTGCTCTAATTTAATATGTTCAATTACTAGGAATAAACCATAGACTTATATATCTAGACTGGAAATCGGAAACAAGTTCTTATCCGCGATTGATCGATTCACAGACCTATATATATAGATTTTTATGCACGTAACTCTTTTTCAAGCTGTAAAGGAAGTTGCCCCAATCAATCTTTTCTTTTGTAGAAAAGTAATGATCTTTAGTTTTCAAAGTTTAGAAATAATGCAAAATCATTTTTCGGATTTTTTTAAAAAATGGGCTATTAATCACAGAAGTATATATTCCCGCAAATTTATGAAACAAAGTCATTTCCTGTTAGTTTCCATTGAGATAATGTTTCAAAAATCCTAGATCGAAATAATTCATGTCTGTTGATTTTAATCATCTTATGTACATTTAAATAGATTGATTACCTAGAGCTTTATAGATTATGTATCTAAAAATTGCAAAAAAATAATTATTACTACATCAATATCTAAAAAATAAAATATATGTTACATAGGTTAAGGTTGAGAAAACTTTACTTTCTGTGTCTACTTTACAAAACAACGCCTTGTTTCAACTTTACAAAAATGTTTACGACATAAAAGATTTCCATATCCAGTCTAGATATAATATAAGTCTATGGAATAAACATTATAACTATTATAACGTTTATGTGTTACATAGGTTAGGGTTTAAAAAAAAAAGATTACAAAGAGAGTTTCAGAGGCGGCCCCCGTCGAAGTCGGATCCCTGTCGGATCTGCATATTCGCAAATAATATTCAAGAGGGGATTTAATTTTGATGGTCAAAAGTAATAATGTTTCAAAGATTCATTTGCCGTAAATTTAAATTTAAATTAAATAAAAAATAGTAGATTAGTTTTAGTATATTAAAGCATTACAATATTGATCAAAACGTTTGGAAATGAAAATCTACACTTTTATTTTTATTTAAGTTTAGAAATTGAAATTCTACATCTTAATCTAGTCTATTTTAGTCTATTTTAGACTCTAAAATAATTTTAATTAGAATATAAATCCAGATCTAGATACCTTTACCTTTACCTTTACCTATCCCTTAGTCTGTTGGACCGTTGGGGCACCAGGCAAGATTTGTCGAGCGTCTTTCTCCATTCCTCCCTTTTTTTTGTCTTGTTCAGAACCTTTCTCAATGGCAGGCCTGTCCATTCTTTAATGTTGTCCTCCCATCGCTTTTTCTGTCTGCCTCTTCTTCTTTTCCCTGGCACTGTTCCCTGAAGAAAGGTCTTTGCGAGCCCCGTAGATCTTCTAATGTGGCCAAAGGTTTTAAGCTTTCGTTTTTTCACAATAGTAAGCAGGTCGTCATGAGCTCCGATCGCTACAGTAACCCTGTCTCTGATTTCTTGGTTTGTGATGCGGTCTTTGAATGTGATGCCTAGGATCCTTCTGTAGCATCTCAATTCCATTGCTAGGATCCTCCTCTCAAGCTCTGCATTCAACGTCCACGACTCACAAGCATATAAAAATGTGGCCATGACCAGAGAGCGCATCAGTCTAATTTTGGTGCCGAGGGCTAAGCCCTTATCTTTCCATATTATTTTAAGTTTTGAAAGGGCTGCTGTGGACTGTGCTATTCGGGCCAATAATTCGGGTTTTGTTCCCTCATCTGAGACAATAGCTCCGAGGTATTTGAAGCTGTTAACACTAGTTAGCTTTTCACCTCCAATACTGATGCCTCTTTTAAAGCCCTGATGGCTATTGGTCATAATTTGAGTTTTTTCGGCATTTATTTGCATGCCATATGCTGCGGAAGTCTTGTCAATGCGCATCACCAGGTCAGCTAGTTCTTCTTCTGTCCCTGCTAGGCCGTCAATGTCATCTGCGAAGCGCAAGTTAGTAATTTTTCTTCCTCCAATGCAAACAGTACCTTCATAGCCCTCGAGGGCATCTTCCATTATCCTTTCAAGGAAGATATTGAAGAGTGTTGATGACAGTAGGCAGCCTTGTCTTACTCCAACTGTGGTTTTGAACCAGTCCCCAATATTATTGTTGAAGTACACCGCACTGGTGGCCTCCTTGTAGAGGTTCTGGATAACTTTGATTATGTTTTATTAATGTTGTACTTTTCCATTGTCGCCCAGAGTGCTCCGTGCCATACTCGATCGAAAGCTTTCTTGAAATCAATAAAGACATGGAAAAGATTCTCTTGGTGTTGGAGATATTTCTCACAGAGTATTCTGAGGTTTAGGATTTGCTCTGTTGTGGTGCGACCTTGTCTAAAACCTGCTTGTTCTTCTGATATGATGTTGTCTGCTATCGGTTTTAGCCGGTTTAATATGATTTTTAACAGAACTTTGCTGGGATGACTTATGAGGCTGATGGTGCGATAGTTTTGACAGAGTTGTAAGTTGCCTTTCTTTGGAAGGGTTATTATGAGTGATTGGGTCCAGGGTTTGGGCCAATCTCCTGATTGCCAGATCTTGTTGCAAATCATATAGAGTGCGTTTATCATAGTTTCTCCTCCCGCCTGAAGAAGTTCGCCAGGAATGTTTTCAACTCCGGCCGATTTTCCCTTTTTCAGGGCTTTTACTGCTGCTGCTACTTCCGAGCGAAGAATCGGATAGTCGTCAATGTTGGAAACTGTTGTGACATTTAGTATCTCTGGATCTCCTGAGATTTCAAAGTTATACAACTCTGAACAGTATTCCGTCCATCTTTTCAACACATCTTTGTCCTCGGTTAAGCATTTGTTGTTTTTGTCTTGTATTGTGTTGGTTCTTCCATGCTTTGAAGTAGTGAGGTCCTTTACTAATTGGTACGCTTTTTTGCTGTTGTTTCTATTAAGTCCCTGTTCAATTTCTTGACACTTATTCTCTATCCACTTTTTCTTCGCTTCTTTCATTCCCTTTCTAATCCGTTTGTTAACGCTTTTGTATTCTTGGACATATTTTGGGTCGGACAGCTTTTTCCCTTTAAGCTCCCGTCGCTTGTCACAGAGTTGGAGTATATCCTCTGTTACCCAGGGTTTTTTGGGCGGGCGGAGCTTCCCTAATATTTCCAGGGCTGTATCTGTGACTGCTGTGTTTAGCATATTGACTTGCGTATCGATATCCTGGTCATTGGAGTCCAAGATGTTGAGGGCTGCAAAGCGTCCTCCTACTTGTGCCTCGAAAATGGCAGCTACTTGGGGGTCTTTCAGCTTGTCCAGGTCAAATTTTATCCTGGTAGGTCCTTGTTTTGTTACCTTTTTTAGGTGTATTTTAAGGGTCATCATAACAAGGTCATGGTCGCTTCCAATGTCAGCTCCAGGAAAACTTCTTGTTTTAGCTGTATGGATGCTTGTCTTAAAACGCTGTTGCACCATGATATAGTCGATCAGGTTGTGGTGCTCTCCGTTCGGACTGTGCCATGTGGTTATACGCGATTTTTTGTGGCATCCTAGTGAGTATTTCGCAAATTCTAATAGTCTTTGACCTCGTTCATTGGTTGAGAGGTTACTGTATTTTCCACAAGTGCCTTTCCAGGTTTGATAGGAGTCACTTCCTACTTTGGCATTCCAGTCTCCTTGTACAACAAGGATGTCCTTTTTCTAGATATACTGTAATAAAAATCTAGATCTAGTTTTAAAAAATCTAGATTAGATCTAAATCAAGATATCATTCCTTTTTTAAACGCGAGTCACATAACGAGGCTTAATAATCTTATCTTATATATTACAGACGTTACTTCAAAAAAGAAGATGATGAATAAACATTACTATACCGAGTTCTTTTTTCATTTCATTTGAAGAATTAATTCCATATAACGTCAGAGGGAAAAAAACACTACGTCACACGGCCTAGCTAGACTAAAAATCGCCTTCATCAATACGAGCCATTTATCGAGTGTTCATAGCCATTGGTGCATCGTGTGCGTTCTTTTAGCATTTCATTTTAAGAATTCATTCCATATGACGTCAAAATAAAAAAAAAACACTACGTCACACGGCTTATTTAGACTAAAATATGTTTTCATTAATACGAGCAATTTTTCGAGGGTTAATAGACATTGGTGCACCGAGTGCGTTCTTTTAACATTAGCCTACATTTAAAGAGTCCATTCTTATGACGTCAAAGAAAAAAAATTCCCTTACCTCACAATAGGCTAGTACCGGTACCATAAAAAAAATGTCTTTATTTACACAAGCTATTTAAAAAGGGTTCATAGACATTGGTGCACTGAGTTCTAATTGAATTTATTTAAAAAGGATCAAAGCCGCATTGTTTTTGCGTTTTGTCTGTCAGTCGGTCTGTCCGTCATTTTGATATAAAAAAAGAACCAATAAAAGTTATTAAAAATTGATTAACCTTTATTTTACGTTTCAAAACATCGCAATAATTTTTAGATATGAACACAATTGAAAAGTTTATATAATAGATTGTTCCGGATGTTTGTATAAATAGTAAAAGAAAAAGAGAATTTCAGATAAATGTAATACCGTTAATTAAATTTTTTTGATGGTCTCGTATAAAAATTACTACAGCCATTTGGAGAGATTTTCATACCTTACTTTGGTGTTTGGATTCTGTTTTCCTTAAAAATCGGAACATAATATTAACGATAATTAGATTTTTTAATGTTTTTGTTAGAAAGTTAAATGTACTGTAAGAGAGTAGTGAGTTAAAATATTTTTCATAAAAATCCGTAAAAACATTATTTCGTAAATGAGAAGATTATTTGTTTATAAATTAGAAGAGGGAGTTCAAACAATTATTTGGCGTTACTAGATTTTAAAATAAATTCGGAAATTTCTGGCGACGATTTGTAAGAAACAAAATCCGGAACTTTCTTTATCTATTACAAAACTTCTATGTTATGTTTTAGCAAGAAAATTAAATGTCTAAAAAGTAATTTTCAGTAATCAATTCTAGTAAATTACTTTTTTTTAAAGCCCTGAACATCCTATTGTCGATATTTTTAAAATTTGTTTAAAGATGAAAATACGGAACAATTTGCTATTGATAACCAAATTATAGTGACGCATTGTCAAATAATATAAGTGTAATATTAGTAAATTATGCGATTTCAAACAATCTTTAGGCATAATTCATGTTTTATAAAACAATATCCGGAACATTTTTACACTTAATGAAATATAAGTCAGTATAGAGATTTTGATTTAGCATTAATATGCTATTTACATAAAAAACGGAACAACATATTATTGATAATGTGTTTTTGCAACGTTTAAGCATGGAAATTGAATGTAATATAAATTAGAAGAGCAAACAAACATTTGTTGGGGTTGATTAGTTTTGCACAAAAAAATCCGGAACAATCAATTTTTAGATTCTTAAAACTATTGAGATGTTACGGGAGGAACATTAAAGTGTAAATCAGATTTTCAATAGCTTTTAGAGTTCTAGTTTTTTTAATCTAATCGTGACAAACAGACCGACCAACAGACAAAACGCACAAAAATAATCTTCTTTTTTTCGGATGGGGGCACTAAACAAGAAAATAAATAAAATCTGATTTTTTTATAAAAATTTTAAGGAATGTAGCGACGTTGCGCTACTGCACGAAAATCGCTGCATAAAAAGTCCATTTAAAAAAATGTCTGTGATATTTACATACAAAATGCATTATTAGCCTTTATAAGCAAACAGAAATGTTTTCTTTTAATTTTAGCAGCTAGTTGACCAGAAAAAACATCTTTAATTATTATTTATATTTGTTGTAAACATTTCCTGTACATTTTTAAAATATATTTGACTTGGTGATACTGAAAATACAAAAAAAAATAGTCCGTCTTTGTTAGCATATTGTAACATTGCCTCCCTTACATTTACGTAATTGTTTTAGAATTGGTGTATTTTTATGAAAAAATCGCTTGCATAATTAATTTTATTATTTAAACAGTTTGCTTTTAGAAAACCAAAAGTAGCCGTTGCACCTAAACATTTGAAGCCGCATTTAATGATGAAATAATATTTTTCATATCTCTTCTAGTTTTCGAGATCTGAGTGTGCAGGCGGACAGACGGACAGACGGACATTTTGCACAAACCTAATAGCGGCTTTTTCAGCTTTTTGACCTTTTTCACATTTTTGTGTAGTGTTAAGATATCGATGAGTCTACTCTAGTCTGTGTTTATGATATTATATGGTTCCATTTTGTCTCTGAAGACACTGGTTGTGCCCAGATGAGTCACTGGTTGTGGTTTCGTTTTGAGACGAGGGACAGAATCTGTTTTACTTGCCACAGTTTGTGAATGTGTATGTATCTGTTACAGGGCTGGCTGACAGGGCAGCATTCTTTGTCTTGACTAAGGCCGCTTCGTTTCTTTTGCTCTCGGCGAGGTTCGTACCAGCACGCAGACTCTGACTTCATTTTTTCGGGTATCTCCTACCACATACTTTAACTGATGCCAGTGGCTCCCATGTCTCGCTTGCATAACATTATACATATGTATATAAAACTTATATAATTTTTCAATTCATAATATCAATGTAATATTTCTAACTAGATCCATCAATACTATATTTCTAACTAGATCCATCAATACTATATTTCTAACTAGATCCATCAATACTATATTTCTAGCTAGATCCATCAATACTTTATTTCTAACTAGATCCATCAATACTATATTTCTAACTAGATCCATCAATACTATATTTCTAACTAGATCCATCAATACTATATTTCTAGCTAGATCCATCAATACTATATTTGTAACTAGATCCATCAATACTATATTTCTAGCTAGATCCATCAATACTATATTTCTAGCTAGATCCATCAATACCATATTTCTAACTAGATCCATCAATACTATATTTCTAGCTAGATCCATCAATACCATATTTCTAACTAGATCCATCAATACTATATTTCTAACTAGATCCATCAATACTATATTTCTAGCTAGATCCATCAATACCATACCTGTAATTAGATCCATCAATACCAAATCTCGAACTAGATCCATCAATATCATATTCTTAACTAAATTAAGTATTCAGTTTAATATTACAGCCTTTAAGTGTTTCCAATCTTAGTTCTGTATCACCAAACAAGAATCTTTAAATAAGGCTCACATTTTTTTCTTGAAAGTTTTGTTTAATGTCTAGGCTGAAGCTCATTGGAAATACTCCTGGCAATAAAGAAATATTTCACGAAACATATAGAATTTAAAAAATAATTATAGCCCTTCATAACAATTATAAAACATGAAATGATTTCTAAAAATCTTGCTCCACAGATTGCGAGAAGCCATACTACGGGCCCATTTGTCTACATATATGTTACTTGACATGTCGAAATCAGGTCTGTACTTATGAAGGTGAATGCTTCAATTGTGTGCCTGGACGCAGTGGTCCTTACTGTGAGACCCGTGATTACAACTATAGTGAATATGTATCTATAGCAGCTGCACCAACTACAGTGTTGTATGTGTCCAGTCAAGATGAAGAATATTCTTTTGAAGCTATTCATCTCGGAATGTTACTACAAATGGTTCTGCTAATATGTATCATTTTCATAGCGAACAAATGTTATTCTGTTCACTCTAATCAAGAGGTTAGTATGGAAGATATATCGAATGAATGAAATAAATTTCTATACAAATATTACACTTTGAATGTTTTTTTTTTTTTATTTTTAACAGCCGCTATTAAATCTGTGTAAAATTTGCGTCTGTCAGTCTGTCACAATCATATCCTAAAAACTTGAAGTGAGATAAAAATCATCATTCATCATACATTGTGCATCATTTTGATTTTAAAATTAATAATGTAAGAGATTTTTTTCATAAAAAATACCATATATATAACAATATGTATACTAAACAAAAAATAAATAAAACTTCATTATTTAAAAAGTATTAGGGGTAGTAGTTTCATAGTATGGCATGCTGTAGCCGTCACGCTACAGCACGAAAGTCGCTACATAAATTTATTTTTAAGAAATATGCGTGATATTTACATTCAAAGTGCATTCTTAGCCTTTATAAACAAATAGAAATCTTGTTTTCTCATTTTAACAATAGTTGACCAGAAATAACACCTATAACTAATATTTATATTTATTAAGAACATTTCTTGTACATTTTATACATGTATTTGACTTAGTGATCCTAAAAATACATAAATGATAATCATTCTTTGTTAACATACCATTTCATTATGTCCCTTACATTTATGTATTGTTTTAGAATTGGTGTATTTTTATGAAAAAATTGCTTGTATAAATGATTTTATAAACTACACGGTTTGCAAGCTACAATGCATGGTGAAATAATATTTTTCATTTCTGTTCTAGTTTTCGAGATCTGAGTGTGACAGACGGACATTTTGTACAAACCTAATAGCGGCTTTCTCCCCTTAGGAGGGGGCCGCTAAAAAATGTTTTATTAATTAGAAAAACATATTTGAAAGGTAACACTTGGTATAGAACTCAGATAAGATCTAAGCAATGATGTGCGTATAGAAAGTGTGGCAAGGGAAATAATTATTGTAATCCAGCTTCAGTTATATTTCATCATGTATGTCCCTTCATCCAAGATGCAATCTTATGCATTATTAAGACTATCTTCGGTATTCTACACTTACTAATGCATATTAGTTTCACGTAAAGTCAGTATTTAATCTTTCAATGTATCTTTCTATTCCTCGTGTCAGAAAGTTCTCTTTGTATTTTAATTTCGTTCTTTCTAATCATCTCTATCCTCTCTTTGTTTCTGCCACTGTCATTGTACCTTTTTCTTTTAACACGGTTTCTCTTTCTCCTTATTTTGAACTCGTTTGTCGCTCAATTTTCTTTGTATCTCTTTTTACTAAGCTTATATCAACTCAATCTGTCTGTCTATTTGTCTGCCTGTCTGGTTAAAACTGTGTACACGTTATATCTCCCACACCCATTCTCGGATCAAGCTGAAACTTTGCACAACTATTCCTTGGCATAGACAACAAATGTATCAATAAAAAAGTAAGCAATTAGACAATTGATTAGTGGTAATTTATTACTTTGTTTAATAGCAACAAGGGAAACTAATACTTCAGTGTTCACATATATGGATAAATGTCCCCTTAAGTAGTAGTTTATGCTAATTTAACCTCATGAGTCCTCCGAGCAATTATTTATTGTACCTAACAAAACACGAATTAATAAACAAAGATACTTAATTAGTCAATTAATTATTAGTATTTTTTTTTTTGATATCGCGTAAGGGAAATAACTTGTATTATTGAAATAGTTTTAAGTACAGAGTTCTTCCCCATTAGATCATTTAATACTTTTTAATATTTTGCTAGTTTTCTCCCTTGTTTCCTACCCACCTGTGTCTTAGTCTTTGTACTCTTTCTCTCTCTCTCTTTAGTCTCTATCTCTCTCTCTCTCTTTCCATTTTTTTCTTCTTTTCTTTCCTCTTTTCTCTTTCATTAGATCTCTTTCTGTAAATAGGTTACAAATCGAAATTTGCTAGGTGTTGATAGGTTCTACATATTTCGATGATACACGGCAGTGAGTTTACTCACGATAAAATAATGTAAATGCAATAATGTCATACTACCGGCAAAAAGTGAAATCCTGCACTAAGGCTTGAGGATTCCAGGCAAAGTTCGAAATGATTTCTCCAATTCCGAGTAATTTGTTGATAGAAAGAATAATTGGATTATTTTAAAACATTGAAATGGCAATAAGTTTATGCTTTAGACATGTGGTCGTAAGTATATTTAAATGTTAGTACATGTCTTACGTTGAAACAAATCCAAAATATTCACCTCCACGTCATATTTAAACTTTTTATAGGCCCGTAGACGTCCAGACGTGGCAAGGTGGCTGAGTGGTAAACCACTTGACTTGCGAACCGAAGGGTTCCGGGTTCAAGTCCTGGTGACAACTGATATTTTCAATTTCTGGATCTTTAGAGTCCACCTAGCTCTAATGGGTACCTGACATTAGCTGGGAAAAGTAAAAGCTGTAGGTCGTTATGCTGGCCATAATACACCCGAGGGCCACAGAAACATTTACGTCATTGGTCCTATAGTTTGCAAGGTCTAAAAGGAAAACACACTTTAGACTTTTTTGACGGTCATCCTTTTCTTCACGGATGACTTTCTTTGGAAATATTATTAATACATATATTAATGAAAAAGAAATTGACGCAATGCACAAGGCTCAAGTCTGCCTTCAAAGAGAGGCTAAATGAAACCGATGTCGTAAAATCAGCGCCAACACTCCAGCCAGAGGTTTTAGCGGCCTTGACACTCATGTCGTCAAATCAGCGCCAACACTCCAGCCAGAGGTTTTAGCGGCCTTGACACTCATGTCGTCAAATCAGCGCCAACACTCCAGCCAGAGGTTTTAGCGGCCTTGACACTGATGTCGTCAAATCAGCGCCAACACTCCAGCCAGAGGTTTTAGCGGCCTTGACACTGATGTCGTCAAATCAGCGCCAACACTCCAGCCAGAGGTTTTAGCGGCCTTGACACTGATGTCGTCAAATCAGCGCCAACACTCCAGCCAGAGGTTTTAGCGGCCTTGACACTGATGTCGTCAAATCAGCGCCAACACTCCAGCCAGAGGTTTTAGCGGCCTTGACACTGATGTCGTCAAATCAGCGCCAACACTCCAGCCAGAGGTTTTAGCGGCCTTGACACTGATGTCGTCAAATCAGCGCCAACACTCCAGCCAGAGGTTTTAGCGGCCTTGACACTGATGTCGTCAAATCAGCGCCAACACTCCAGCCAGAGGTTTTAGCGGCCTTGACACTGATGTCGTCAAATCAGCGCCAACACTCCAGCCAGAGGTTTTAGCGGCCTTGACACTGATGTCGTCAAATCAGCGCCAACACTCCAGCCAGAGGTTTTAGCGGCCTTGCCACTGATGTCGTCAAATCAGCGCCAACACTCCAGCCAGAGGTTTTAGCGGCCTTGACACTGATGTCGTCAAATCAGCGCCAACACTCCAGCCAGAGGTTTTAGCGGCCTTGCCACTGATGTCGTCAAATCAGCGCCAACACTCCAGCCAGAGGTTTTAGCGGCCTTGACACTGATGTCGTCAAATCAGCGCCAACACTCCAGCCAGAGGTTTTAGCGGCCTTGACACTCATGTCGTCAAATCAGCGCCAACACTCCAGCCAGAGGTTTTAGCGGCCTTGACACTGATGTCGTCAAATCAGCGCCAACACTCCAGCCAGAGGTTTTAGCGGCCTTGACACTGATGTCGTCAAATCAGCGCCAACACTCCAGCCAGAGGTTTTAGCGGCCTTGACACTGATGTCGTCAAATCAGCGCCAACACTCCAGCCAGAGGTTTTAGCGGCCTTGACACTGATGTCGTCAAATCAGCGCCAACACTCCAGCCAGAGGTTTTAGCGGCCTTGACACTGATGTCGTCAAATCAGCGCCAACACTCCAGCCAGAGGTTTTAGCGGCCTTGACACTGATGTCGTCAAATCAGCGCCAACACTCCAGCCAGAGGTTTTAGCGGCCTTGACACTGATGTCGTCAAATCAGCGCCAACACTCCAGCCAGAGGTTTTAGCGGCCTTGCCACTCATGTCGCAAAACTCTGTTCAGGGCTCAGTAATATTTTTAACTCAAAAATTTTGATCGAACACCTTATCGTTCAAAATCGTTCAAATACCGAGGTTCGACTTAGATTGATTCCAACATGTCTTTGATTTTTTTTGAATTAGCGTTTTAAGAATAAATGAAAATGACGCAATATCTGTGTCACTCATGTCAAGGCCATTTTCACACCCTTAGTTTAATTAACGCCACCACACACACATCCCTTTCTCTCACACACACATGAAAAAGTACGTACACACACACACATGAAGGAGTACGCACACACAGACATGGGCGCTAGCAAACAGTGAATAGAGTGTGCATGACAGCTTGTCAGTCGGTCAAAGACACACATCCATACACATCCATTTATTCACACTGATCCGTACGGCCATTTATCTGTTGAAACAGTCCAGTTCGATAAAGAGTAAAAAAACCAACTCACGAGTGCTCAAGAGATCCAGGACTCTACATGTTATTAAATCAATAGGATCAGTGGTACAGTCACAATTAAAAACAATGCAGAACGGGAACAGTCTAAGCATTGATTTATGTGGCTTTCATTTAGTAAGGTGTATTTCACTCTTCGATTAAGTAATGAATTAACAATCAACTACGTACCATCAGTTGATTATGACGTAATTAGAGGATTCACATTATCTCTAATATAAAGCAGAATGTAAAGCGTATGCATTACACCAGTATGTATGTATGTTTTTATGTATGACCCGAAAAAAAAACAAACCATTGACCAATCTCAATAGTATTTGGCTTAAATGTTCTTTGATTCTCTATGGCATTTTACATCGTAAGAGACAATATTATCCCTTTGGTGTGGCAAGCTTGTAGTGGACGACCATCAACTATCCTGCCTTCTGTTAGATCACCTTACAGAATTTCTTGTGGAACTCGACCTTGTGGCATTCTATGAACGTGACCAAGCCAGCCAAGGCGTCTGCTGCTGATAACAGAGCGGATGTCCTGGCACCCTGCTCTTCATATCACTTCCTCATTGGTTATTTCGTTGTTCAAATAATTTCACCAAAGTTAAATTATAAAGTTTTATTTCTCACTTACGTTATCAATCAACATTTTGAACAACAAACCCAGTAAAATGATATTAATAACTATGTATAAAAAGTTTAAATAGTGTAAGTTAAAGACTCCGTATAATCTTCTAATAAGAACCTTTTAAAATGTCTACCGTTTTTGAGAAAGTCGTTGGCAACAATATTCTTTCAAAACTTTTTGAAGAAGACATTTCCAAACTTCACCGTCTCGTATAGCCAAAATTCTCCTGAGTGTTTAACATTGTTAAGTCGACAACCTTTGTGTGACAAAAAACTACAAAGTTCGCGGCAAGGCTTCTTAATTATCACGAAGATTATCCTAACTTGTCTTAAGACACGAGTGCGCTATATTGTACTCATGCATCCCTCGTATAACAGTATTGGCCTGTGCTGCCTCCTTCTTTAGTAGACTTCATTTGAGCCACTTTTTGTTTCACTAGGAGCGAAAGTTAAAAAAAAAAAGATGAATAAAAAAGGATTGGGGCGTGCCAAATATTCAAGTGTTTTGTTGCACTATTCATTCTAGTAAAAAGTCCCAGATCAAATGACAGTTAATAAAGAACGAGGCAGCACTGACCGATATTATTATGTTAGGTACAAGCAGCGTACGGAAGTCTGTAAGGGGCGTGGTCGTCGTTAAGATCATCATCGTGTTAAGTAAGACGTTTTGGCGGGAACTTTTCGTTTGGTCACACGGAAAGTTTTCCGCTTGATGACCTATTATTCGAGGAGAATTTCGAACATTTCAATAAAACAAAAATTGAGAAAATAACGTAATGTTATATGAATGTTAAGGGCCTTGAAGGTATCTTTGAGGTCACTTGTTATTATCCCCTCGGATGATATAGCAATGGAGAATATTTTTATTTTAGGTAACTTCCAAAAACGCTTTATCTCCAAGCCTAGGTTAACATATTTTCTTTGATTTTCCATTTCAGTTTTTCTTAAATTATGAGACAGTTTTACGGCGATGTCAATAATGGTAGCAATTTTCTATATTATTATTATTATTATAATTATTATTATGTTAGAAACGAACGAGTATTCATTCTCTGGCGCTGCCAGGGTCGAGTTTCGTTAAAGAGAAACAAAATTCAATGTTGTTTATTATTATCTTTTTTATTATTATTATAAATAAGGGCGTTGGAGTAGTAGGCTCCAACCTTAGCCAATGAGTTTGAGAAAATTTTAAGTGCAATAGTCTGTTTTATAACTTGCATCTTTGTATTGAGTTTCATTCAGCTTCAGATTACGATTATAATGTCCACATAATCTTGAATAAAAGTTAAATAGATCACAATTTAAAAGATTTGTTTAAATGTTGGCAAAAGAATAAAAAAAAAACAAAGAAAAACAATACAACGATGACTAAAATTTACGACATCTGCCTCTAGGAGCTAGATTAGTCAATTACGACATCTGCCTCTATGAGCTACATTAGTCAATTACGACATCTGTTGCAAGTAACTCAAACAAGTACAGCACGTAGTTAACAGGACGTCCTCTGTAGGCTGGTGGCACACGGTTTTAAAAAGAAAGTATAAAGGGAGAAGTGTAAACAAGAGCACACAAGTTTTAACACCTCAACTGTGAATACATTTTGACTTGATGGACATATGTGGCCGGGTGTGAACTGAGACCTTTGCTGTACATTGATTGGAAATAGCTTCGTCTTTACACAGTCAACAGCGGCCCTTTCTTGATGACGTTCTATTTCAACTTTTTGTCTTCCTGTTAGAGTTAGTTCTAAAGAACAAAAATAGAATTTGTAGCGCTAAAAAACACAGGGCGAAAGGCTATCTATCTATCTATCTATCTATCTATCTATCTATCTATCTATCTATCTATCTATCTATCTATCTATAAATAGAGGTATAATGGAAATGTCCACAGATTGTTGGAGTTAGCAACAATATCCTAACTTGTCTTAAGACATGAGTACGCTATATTGTACTCAAGCATCCCTCGTATAACAGTATTGGCCTGTGCTGCCTTCTTCTTTAGTAGACTTTATTTGAGCGACTTTTTGTTTCACGTTCTATTCACGTGGTGGATGAGAGGTGAGGCACTAATTTTTTTAACAGGAGTCTCGGGTTCGAATCTCGGTGAAGACTTCGGATTTTTAGGATGCCTCTGAGTGCACCCATCTCTGTTGTGCACCTTAGTTAAGTTTGGGAAAGTAAAGGCGTTTTATCGTTTGGCTGGCCATAGGACACCCCTGTTAACCGTGGACCATATAAGCCGATGACCTTGTTATCATATGCTCCATACATTGTAAAGTCTGAATAGGAAGCTTCAGGTAACTTTACGAACTATTCAAGAACTATAATAGTCGTTCACTACAAGTGGATAAGAGTTATGGACATCTTTAATGTTCAGGATGAGAATCATTGGTATTGATTATCTATCTACAATAAAAACTCGCACTAGGTACATTTGTTTTGTTTATGAACCATTCAGAAATGTACCAGTCCCTGTAGTGAAGGTTACTATGACCGCACTGTGTCGATATTTCAACGGAAGCTATGAATTACAGGGACACCGGGACGCCATTAACCTGACCTGCTCAATAAATCTAGAACACACACTCACGCGCGCACATGCTTTGACGAGCACGAATTTTGATTTACTCAACAAAAAAAAAAGCGAATAAACAGACACACAGTTATCCGAGAGCAGCCACTGTGCATATGTGATGTAGTTGTGTTAATATGAACATGTACTGAAGGGGATTATTCCTGTTACCCAATGAGGGTAAGTTGACTGTTTATCTATTTTGTTTTACAAAACTTGTCTCAAAGGAGTCGACGTTTAATCTGATCAAGTAGCTGAAGGTTTAGTTTTATGTTGTTCTATCGTGAAAACAAGATTGTAAACAGAAAATTCAGAACCGAATAGGTCCATGGGCTCACCCGAGTTAAATGGTAAGCGCTGAAGGTAATTAATCGCTATGATATCCAATGGCTCACCCGAGTTAAATGGTAAGCGCTGAAGGTAATTAATCGCTATGATATCCATGGGCTCACCCGAGTTAAATAGTAAGCGCTGAAGGTAATTAATCGCTATGATATCCATGGGCTCACCCGAGTTAAATGGTAAGCGCTGAAGGTAATTAATCTCTATGATCTATGATATCCATGGGTTCACCCGAGTTAAATGGTAAGCGCTGACGGGTAATTAATCGCTATGATATCCATGGGCTCACCCGAGTTAAATAGTAAGCGCTGAAGGTAATTAATCGCTATGATATCCATGGGCTCACCCGAGTTAAATGGTAAGCGCTGAAGGTAATTAATCTCTATGATCTATGATATCCATGGGTTCACCCGAGTTAAATGGTAAGCGCTGACGGGTAATTAATCGCTATGATATCCATGGGCTCACCCGAGTTAAATAGTAAGCGCTGAAGGTAATTAATCTCTATGATATCCATGGGTTCACCCGAGTTAAATGGTAAGCGCTGACGGGTAATTAATCGCTTTGATATCCATGGACTCAACCGAGTTAAATAGTAAGAGCTGAAGGTAATCAATCTCTATGATATCCATGGGCTCACCTGAGTTAAATGGTAAGTGATGACGGGTAATTAATCGCTATGATATCCATGGACTCAACCGAGTTAAATAGTAAGCGCTGACGGGTAATTAATCTCTATGATATCCATGGGCTCACCCGGGTTAAATGGTAAGCGCTGACGGGTAATTAATCGCTATGATATCCATGGGCTCACCCGAGTTAAATGGTAAGCGCTGAAGGTAATTAATCTCTATGATCTATGATATCCATGGGTTCACCCGAGTTAAATGGTAAGCGCTGACGGGTAATTAATCGCTATGATATCCATGGGCTCACCCGAGTTAAATAGTAAGCGCTGAAGGTAATTAATCGCTATGATATCCATGGGCTCACCCGAGTTAAATGGTAAGCGCTGAAGGTAATTAATCTCTATGATCTATGATATCCATGGGTTCACCCGAGTTAAATGGTAAGCGCTGACGGGTAATTAATCGCTATGATATCCATGGGCTCACCCGAGTTAAATAGTAAGCGCTGAAGGTAATTAATCTCTATGATATCCATGGGTTCACCCGAGTTAAATGGTAAGCGCTGACGGGTAATTAATCGCTTTGATATCCATGGACTCAACCGAGTTAAATAGTAAGAGCTGAAGGTAATCAATCTCTATGATATCCATGGGCTCACCTGAGTTAAATGGTAAGTGCTGACGGGTAATTAATCGCTATGATATCCATGGACTCAACCGAGTTAAATAGTAAGCGCTGACGGGTAATTAATCTCTATGATATCCATGGGCTCACCCGGGTTAAATGGTAAGCGCTGACGGGTAATTAATCGCTATGATATCCATGGGCTCACCCGAGTTAAATGGTAAGCGCTGAAGGTAATTAATCGCTATGAAGAGGTGGCACTGGACAGATCCACATGGAGAGAGAGCATAAAGGAAGGGTCACAGATTGCAGATGTCATACACAACAGAAGCAGAAAGAAGGGTGAAAATGCAACGGCGCCTGGTGATTATATATGCCCAACCTGCAATCGCAGCTGTGTATCAAGGATTGGCCTCTTTAGTCAAACAAGAAGTTGCATAGGGAAAAGATCGTCTCTCGAGACGTAAAATGTTACAGATATATATATATATATATTAAAGAAGGAGATGTTTTAACAAATTAACAAATCTGGTAAACTCGTTTTCACGGTACTTAATATTATAGATTAATATTGTCAAGAACTTAATATCAGCTCTTGATGACTATAAAGTCTAGGATGATTCTTACTGATGCATATTGAACTGATCAATCACATATCAAAGAAGACGGTGAAATAAAGAACACAATATTCAATAATGATAGAAATTATGATCTCTGGAAACAGTTTTGTATTTAAATATAAATATTTAGTTCAGATCTATAGTTAAGTATAATATGACAGTATAATATTACAGTATAATATTGTTACAAAAGAACAGTGGCAGGTGGAGGTTACTAAGTTTGACCCCGGCGAGATGACACAGCAGCGAGTGTTTTCTGGAATGTACGTGTATCAACAAAGACAGGATGTGACGTATCTTCAATTGATGTTCCAGAAGGTACTATCGGTGTTTGTGAAGCATTGGAGAAGCGATTACGGACTCTAAATAAACCAGAGATTTAATGTGATAAGTCAGTGGTCGGAAGGTTCGTCGGTACTGTTGTCTACAGTGTGAGACAGTAGAAGAGATGTGTACGACTCGATGAAAGTTAATTAGGGTAGAGTTAACTGGAGTGGATCATAGTCGTTTAAGTCTATACAACGTACTACAATGGACTTGAGTCGTTACAATCGCTACAGTTAAAGTAATACGTGTGCGGCTCTGATTCGGTAGAGTTGAGTACGACTCGGAACAGCTGAGTTGAGCGGAATACGGCTCTATGTAAGTTGAGAAGAGTTAAAGTAAGACGCAGTACTTTAAGACGCAGTACTTTACTACAAAGACAGTCAGAGTGGATAAAATACAGTAGAATATACTCGCCTTCTAAAAGCTGTGCATTTGTGAGAGGAGGTGCCTCCCATATCGATGCCGCATACAAATGATGTGTCCATCTTTTAATAGGTTTGAACTCGTCATTCAGAAGTACTAAGTGTATGAAAACAACGCTGGTCGATTCGTTAATGTTACCATCTTGAAAGTAACAATTGGTGTACGGACAGCTGCTCATGTTGAAACTGTTTTTGATGGTCATCCAGTGTGGCCGTCTGAGCATACCAATTCCATACGATATATTCGTTGGTGGTACATTGCGAGTAGGCTTGTGACACTTCACAAAAGTAGTCGGGGAACAGCTGAGACTTTTGTTTATGTCTTCAGAACTTGACAGAATGTTTACAGTTCCTCGCTGTAAACTAAAATTAAGAGTTTGTTTATAGGAATAGTCTCTGGTGTTTTGAATGGAACTATTAATGCCAACGATAGTCTCAAAGCTCGATCCGGAAGCATCAAACCCATGAAACGGGTCACCGAAGAGTTTTTCTTTCAGGTGT
Organism: Biomphalaria glabrata; assembly: GCF_947242115.1. Lineage (NCBI taxonomy): Eukaryota > Metazoa > Mollusca > Gastropoda > Planorbidae > Biomphalaria > Biomphalaria glabrata. The sequence continues at coordinate 13,566,285 of NC_074724.1, forward strand.
TTAAATGCAGCTGACGTTGTGGTCTTAAGCAGCCAGCTGTCTGTGCTGGTAAGAGCTATGAAGACTACAAATCCCAAAAAGATGATGCAGTAAAGCATTGGTTTAAGTTGCTTGTAGAATGCCATGATCTGAAGAGATATAGGTCTAGCTACAAGTTTTCTTGTGACTTTTTAAAATTTTCACTTTAAACAAGTACACACAAACACACGTGTGTATAGATAAATTCATATATACATATTATATATATATATATATATATATATATATGTATTTATTTATTTACTATTTACATTCTGGCAAATGGAAATATAATTCCGAGAAATATATAGGCCTATTATTAATAAACTAATTCAAATATCACATTGCTTCAATCAGTTCTAGTCATTGCGGAGAGCATCTTGCCATTCTGTACAATGCCTAGGTAAAGTAGAACATTGTACCATGCCTGGCTTTTTTATGCCTTGGATATAATGCCTAGGCCACTATCGATAACAAATAGAGATTTGATACGAAGATTAACCGCCATGCACTGTGATGTTCTCAAAATTATATGTGAATTCTTTTTGATTTAGTTGGCGATAAAGTAGTTCAATTCAGCGTCCAGGACATTATTGAACCCATCTTGAAAATCTGAATAAAATATTGGCACGACTATCGACGAAGATAAAAAAGATAAGCGCCAAGCTGTGGCAGAGATCTATGCCAAAGAAACAGAAGAGAAAAAAAAATCCAATATCTCCCTATTGATGACAGCATGGACAGATTGTAAGATTTAGCGAACATATAGGCTACACTAACCGGTAAACATAGTATAAGAAACCTATACCGCAGTCTTTCTTATTAATTGCAATGGCCAGCTTTTAAGAGACAATAAAATCTCAGATTTAAAAAAAAAATATTTATCTATGTGGTAGATTTAATAGTTTAAAACTTCTCATCGTATTTTAGCTTTTATAATATTACAATCAATACCAATATTTCTTTTTTTTTTCATTGGACTTAAAATTATATTTAGACTGAATACATTTTCGTTACCTGGAAATGAATGTACAATTTTAGAACTATGACAAACAACTTAACATCTGTTTTATACATTTCAGAACTATAGTTTTAAAAAAAAACATCTGTTTCATAACTTTCAAAATTATAGCAAACAACGTCTAAGTGTTTCATAACTTTCAGAGCTATACCAAACAAACATCTAACAGTTTAATAACTTTCAGAACTATAACAAACAACATCTAACAGTTTAATAACCAGGGTCGGTCTTAGGCCACTGCAACCTATGCGGCCGCAGTGAGCCCCGCACTTTCATAGAGCCCGCGCGAATTCTAGGTGTAAATTAATTAAATAAGCCATTTTTTTATTATTAAAGGATTTCTTGATTTCTCCTGAAAATTTTAATATGTACGAAAAATTCATAATAATCTCCTGAAATTATTAAAATCTTCTGAAAACGTATGCAAATCTCCTTAGAAACAGACAAATTTGTCATTTCGGGGTGTCATTCAATATGGGAAAATCAAATCTTACTACCAATTTAAAAAAAAAGGCATTGTCAGCTTTCATTTAATAAAAATGTAATAATAACGCGAAATTCAACCAAAACAAGAAGTAAGAATACTTAATTTACTTTAATAATCACTGGCATATAAATATAGATCTAAATATATCTTGATCTCTTAAAAAAGCAATATTTTGCTAGTCGATAGTAAATCTAAAAGGCAGATCCGAATGTTTATCAGCTTTTTGTTGAAAAACTACCATCTATTGTAGATTGCTCGTAAAGGTAAATTGACACTGATATTGTACTTAGTAAAGTATGAATAATATGCAAAGACAAATTAATTTCTAATACAAAATCGTAATTTTCACTTATCCTTATTACAACCCAGAAAAGGCATCGAGAAATCCGTTTTGAATAGAGCCCCGCAATCTGTAGGACCGACCCTGGTAATAACTTTCAGAACTATAACAAACAACATCTAACTGTCTCATAAATTTCAGAGTTATAACAAACAACATCTAGCTGTTTAATAAATTTCAGAACTATAATAAATAACATCTAACTGTTTCATAACTTTCAGAATCGTAACAAACAACATCAAACTGTTTCATAAATTTCAGAACTAAAACAACATTTAACTGTTTCATATATATATTAAAAGCTGTAACACATCTAAGTGTTTCACACATTTCAGAACTATAATAAACAACATCAAACTGTTTCATACATTTCAGAACTATAACAAATAGCATCAAACAGTTTCAGAAATTTCAGAACTATAACAACATCTAACTGCTCAATATGTCTCACCTACACCACAAGTCCATGTTTCCGTATTATTCAATCTCTTCTAACTCAACCTTAAAATGGTGGCTATTTGAATGCAGAACTCTCTTGTTCAAGTTACAATATAGAATTTAGTTAATGTGGTGACATATGCCTCGGAAGACAAAGAGCGAAAATAGATTAATCAAAATTATTATCATAGTATTGTAACAAAGTATTGGCTGTTTCAAGTCGCTGAGATATTGTAAAATGTGACATATTTATTAATACTAAATATAGTATTTTAAATCACGAAGCCCTTGTTATAAAACAAAAATCGTTTGCTTGGTTCAACGGATCCAATTTCAACTATGGAAAGATGGATTGCCCCGGCGGTTCACTTTGTATTTTATTCACTGATGTTACTTATTCATAAGATTTATGTATATCATATTGGGATACATTCACGTGCATAAAGGTGAAAACAAGAACAGTTCACAATATCAAAACGTAAAAAGTCCAAGTCCACGACTTTCAAGGATTTACAAGTTTAATACAGAATGGGCCACTGTGCAGTATTTTTAGCAGTAGCGTAGCTAGGATATATGATGCCCTGTCGTTAAAATAAATGTTAGGTACACTATAAATTCTACCCTTTTTTTAGGTTAGAAAAACAATGTGTCAATATTTTTTTCCTGCTGACTTTTCTTGTTCATGATTCATCATCTCGTACAGTTCTATCAACATCAATATTATGCAGTTCTTCACATGACAATTTTCATGTGGCTTCAAGTGACACGAGGCGCGGTGTCTGAGCGGTAAAGCGCTTGACTTCCGAACCGGGGCCGAGGTTCGAATCCTGGTGAAGACTGGGATTTTTAATTTCGGGATCTTCGGGCGCTTCTGTGTCCACCCAGCTCTAATGGGTACCTGACATTAGTTGGGGAAAAGTAAAGGCGGTTGTAGTGGCCACATGATACCCTCGTCAACCATAGGCCACAGAATCAGATGACCTTTACATCATCTGCCCTATAAACCACAAGGTCTGAAAAAGGAACTTTTACTCTTTTTTTATTATGTGTGTTTTGCAACTACTGAATTAGTTGTATTGTTAAATGTTCTCTATTTAATAGCACCGTTTTCATCTATACTGATGACGTAATTCGCGCTATTTTTATTGTGTGCAGTAAGTGATCTCCTCTTTTTGCTTAGTCATATTTTTTTTATGACGTAGATTTTCCTCGTGGATCGTTTGGTGCATTTCACGCCATGTTACTAGACTTGCTAGACTAGATTTCTCCTTGTACTTATGGTATTGGATAGCCTTATCGTTGGCATTGGTTGATATTCTTAAAGGATTATCTTGACCCCTGATTAGGGTGAGGTTTTTCTCATATTGTATAGTTATTTTTTTTTATTTGGATTCGATCGTATTCGTATTTTGTAATTAGATTAGAAGATTGGAAGAATCTGTTGCTTATCTTTTTATAGGGGATCAGTGTCAGGTTTCAATCTCAGCTCTAGGTTACAAGACTGAGGTTTTAATCTCATGTTTTCTGTCTTTTTTTTCTCTGTTTCGAGTTTGATTTACGAGTCTGAGGAAGTCGTAACAGAGGTGAACCCCCCCCCCCCACACACACACACATAAACGCTAAACTGTAAACTGACACGTTATTATAATCTGATATATAATACTATTCACATCAATTATCACGCTACTTAAATCATATTAACAGACTCATCACATATATTTAATGTATTTTCAGTAGTCAGAAACAAGGTATCTTGGTTACAATGATTGCTGGTCTATTGCAGTCAGAAGCTAGTCAGAACTTCATGAAACCTGAAACCATGAACCTGGACGCTGATGTTAAAAACGGCTCTAACGATTTCCCTAGAAATTTAACAATGGATTTATATCGTTCAGAAAAGAATTAAAAGCTCGTTGGCCACACGGGGAAAAATCTAGTTTGATCGTAATATTATTTTAAGTAAAAAAAAAAAAAATTTGGCTTGAAAACTAGATCTAGGGTTAGATCCAATTCCAATTCCAAATTTTGCGCATTGTCTTCTAAGTCTAGATCTAAAAGTCTATCTTTGAAATATTATAAAGTGTAGTAGATCCATACATTCACTTAACAAGGGCTCTTTCTCGGGGTGAGGGGCGGGTAAAAATGTATTTTGTTTTTATTCTAACATTCATGAGTTATGAAGAGAAAAAGAATCGCTCTATAAGTTGTACAAAGGAGGTATTGCTATTTCGATAAACAGTATCACCAGACTTTTATATTTTTATTATATAAAAATTAAATAGATGATTGCTACTGAGCTGCTCTATGCGGACCAACCTTTCTTGCAGGAGCTTCAACTTGCAGTCCATGACTTTGCTGAGGAGGCTGCCTCGCTTGGTCTGTCCATTATGCTAAAAAAAAACGGAGGCCATGCTTCAGAAGTCCACAACGGGAACTAATCCAGATCCACAAATCTATGTGAATGGTCATCTTCTTAATGTTTTTGACCACTTTACGTACCTGGGCAGCACAGTGTCTAGCGATGTCCAGAGAAAGAGAAAAGGTCTCACCTTTACAAATAACTCTGCTCTGCTGGAGGCCAGTGTGGACAGTATTGAAGCGCTAAAAACCATTTGACAGCTGCGCTAGGTCGGACACTTATCTTACATAGGAGACGACCAAGGGCCAAAGGTGATCTTCTTTGGTGAGCTTAAAGGAGGAAGTCGTAACAGAGATGCCCCGCATAAACGCTAAACTGTAAACTGACACGTAATTATAATCTGACATATACATATAATCTGACTGAAACATACAAATGTTCTGACACACAATATAATCTGACACTGACATATACATATAATCTGACATATACATATAATCTGACATATACATATAATCTGACACATACATATAATCTGACACAGTGACACATTCCTATAATCTGACACATTTCTTGACAACGCAAACCAAAGCAATTAAAATGTCTAGTTCTACGATGTATATCTTTCTAATATATCTTTCTAATATATCTTTCTAATATATCTTTCTAATATATCTTTCTACTATAACAAAGAAATAAACTTATAACTGCTTGACTTTCCTTTTTTCTGACACACGAGTCTGTCAATAGATCTGCTCCCCCAATTCGCCAACGGATACGTCACAAACAAGTTCAACTGCAGCCACAGCAATAGTGCTATATCCGATGCTACAATGAAACTAAGCTTAATAGTATTCACCAAACGATCTGTGCTAAGGCATAAGTAATATCTTCACGAAATGATGACATGACCTGGGCTGACGAATAAAAGTTATCTTCACCAAGGGCCTGGGCTAATAAATTTAAGTTATCTTCACCAAGGGCCTAGGCTAATAAATTTAAGTTATCTTCACCAAGGGCCTGGGCTAATAAATTTAAGTTATCTTCACCAAGGGCCTGGGCTGACGAAGATAATTTATCTTCACCAAGGGCGTGGGCTGATAAATTTAAGTTATCTTCACCAAGGGCCTGGGATGACAAAGATAATTTATCTTCACCAAGGGCGTGGGCTGATAAATTTAAGTTATCTTCACCAAGGGCCTGGGATGACAAAGACATGTTATATTCACCAAATGCCTGGGCTGACGAATATAATTTATCTTCACCAAAGGCCTGGGCTGACGAATATAATTTATCTTCACCAAAGGCCTGGGCTAACGAATATAATTTATCTTCATTAAGGGCCTGGGCTGACGAATTTAAGTTATCTTTGTTCTAATTTGTTAATATCTATATTTAGTGCAAGGTGAACGAGCCTCGCTCGTTTGAATAATTTGTTGAGAAAATATATTTACTTACTGTTGGATTGGGTAAAAAATTCCCGAAAGTTCCTTTCGTTTTATTTTAGTTCTAAATATCAAAGTACATAGCGATTCGAAAAGAAAATATTTTAATTCCACATACAGAACACGCCGGTATAAACAGTATAGAGGGACTTCTTATGGTCCGACAGTTACGCTGGAGAAAGCACCATTCCGTACTGGGGGGACGAGCGTTTGAAGAAGGCAGTCTTTTTTGTGAGCTGAAAGTTGGTAGACTTAAAAGAGATGTCCCACAGAAACGCTTTAAAGACCAGCTTAGGCACTCAATTGCTTTAACTGACATAGAAAAGAGTATCTAACTGCAGGCGGCTTCAGAACGAAATAGCTGGAGATTTTTTTTTATTAAGGCCGCGGATACACAAAAGAAAATCCATAGCCAAAGACAATATCATTGTAATTATTGAATAAATGTTTTAAAGTGCTACTTTCATGTTTATAGCATTAACAGAGCGCTACGGTCCAATCTCTATGGTGGTGGAAGAGGCTCTCTGGAAGGAGGTTTCCTTGATCCCTTTATACAAGCCTTGTCTTCGAGTCCAATGATTAAGGAGGAGTGCAGTATTTTACGTTGCCATGCAGCACTAGCTGCGACCCACATAGTTTACCACATGCAACAAAAACTTTACCATTATATGCCGGTGGATGATTTAGAATCTTTTTTCGACGTCTTCGTCTGTCCTTAGCATTGGATTTTCTTTGGTGTATCCCGCGGCCTTTAGAAAAAATCTGATCTTTTAAGCGTTTCTGTGGGACAACTTTGTTACGTCTACCACCTTTTAGCTGATCTCCGTCTGGGAAACCGCAAATTTTCGACCTGCATGGTGACATGTATGCACTACGCAAGACAGCAGGGTTTCTGTCCGAGGCTTTTGCAAGAGAGGATTTGAGCCTCTTAAGAGATCACACTCAAATGGAGTTTGATGATGATGATGATGACCACCTTTCAGCTCACAAAAAGAGACTGCATTTTGCTAACGTTCGTCCCCCCATACGGGATAGTGCTTTCACCAGCGTAACTGTCGAACTTTAAGAAGTCTCTCTATACTGTTCATACCGGCGTTCGCTACAACATCACTGTTTGTAGTGCAGTCATGCCACCGGATGTCCATGATGGAGCAAAAACATCTTTGGTGAAAGCGTTTAAGAAGTCTTGATTGCTTTCTTCATAGTACCCCTGTCTCAGATCCATATATAAGGGTTGAGAGAACAACTGCTTGGTAGACACTGATTTTTGTAGGCAGGTGGAGTGATTTATTTCTCCAACTCATCGATGGAGTGCATCTCTAAAAGCACTTCTGGTCCTGGCTAGAAGGTCATCAACTTCCCTTGAAAACGATGCGTCATTCAATACCATGCTTCCTAGATATGTGAAGTGGTCTATCAGGTTAAGGGATACTACAGACGTTACTTCAAATAAGAAGATGATTACCTCCTGCAACATAGGGACTTAAAAGACGTTCTATTCTAATCGCCGTGTACATTGACATTAAGAACTAAAATTGAATACGGGTCTTTACCTTATCGCTTGTTTTTTGGTCATAACAAAAAGTTGTCAAAATAAGTAAATATCTTTCCTCATCAAGTTATTTAACCGAGCGAGGCTCAGTCACATGGTACTACATACATATAAAAGAATTGCTCGATTACGAGTATAGGATTGTGAATGTTTGGCAAGATTAGAAATTAATTAATTGTTTCGGAAATATGAGAAAAACAAGACTTGGATTTAGGCAGACCGAAATATCAGCCGATGTAAACAGATTACTTCCAGGACGCCTTAGAGACAGGAAGTTTGTTATGAACGAAGAGAGTTGACATTCGACGGTTCCCTTCATGGTTATTTAACTTCTTGCTCAGTATCAGCGTCGACCAACTTATATTGATTGTTCGGCCTTTGTTTCAGCCAGTGTTATTGGATTTTGTTCAGTGATACCTTCGTTTGATTTATTTGTATTAGACACAGCGGAATCGCTGACAACGAGTAGCTTCGTGAGAATCGGACACATCAGTCTTAATATTGCAAACCCGTAATGTGTGCAATATTCCAAAGTGTGGGTTTCGGGATCTTTGAAATGACAAAGGATAAAATAACCATACAGCCTTTTCCATTCGAGTTTGATGAAGCTCTGGATGGCACTACTCTAGACGGAGGTCTATATCTTAATATAATGATTTTTGGAACTGGTGAATTGATAGCTAGAAAGAGCCTGGGCCAACGATATCACGAGTCTACATGTTATTCCCGGGGCACAGTACACTTCCTTACTACAGATAATTTAATTTGGAGACCTCTGTAGTTGACCAAGAATGTCCGTTGGCCAACCCCAGCTTGTCTCATGGATATTCCAGTTACAGCTTGACTCAGACGTTCTATAACTTAAGCATTGGAGCAACTTTCAGGACCGAAGACTTCATTAAAATGTGGGGGGATTACGGTATATAAAAAGCCAAAGGAAACCCTTACACTAAATTCTTCGACTTTAATATTATTACTAAGTTTAGTGGTGTAATAAGTAGGGGTGCACCGGATATTACTTTTTGATATCCGGCCGGAGCCGGATATAACCGGATAGTAAAATTAGATATTCGGCCGGAGCCGGATACCTACATGACTCAAATAGCTCGTTTTACTGAAGTTTTTGCAAATCTTCTATATAAACATACCTATATTCATATTATTTTGTTATTTACTTTCTTACTTTAAACTCTATCACTGATTGATAAATTAAAATGAACAGCATTTTTTTTTACAGATATGCTTATCATAAACTAATCTTTGTAACATGAGATGGTGTGTGCGTATGTATTGTAAAGTAGAATGTGGGATAACTCATGCAGAATATATAAACTTATATCTAACTAATGTAAATCTTTCAAAGGTAAAGTTCACTCTTGGTTTTATAGCGTAAATCTTTCTTAAGTACAAACTAAGTTGTATAGTGGGTAGAGGTTTGTGTTCATGTATTTGACACCATCAACTTGTCATTAGGCTCGTGTTTTAAAGGCCACAAACCGCTTCTGGTTTGTATCTAATACAGATAATGGCTTAGTAAATATCTTAGGTACAGCAAATTTGCAGCCGTATGCTGGCCATTAAATTTTGTACAATGCAAAACATAGCTGCTTCGGTCAAATGACTCATTCAACCAATGGGCAGTTAAACCAAAATATGATTCAGTGGTATTATCAGCTGTCCAAGTGTCCGTTGAGAAAGCGATGCTTTTAGCATCAGATAGCATTTCACGAAGCTTTGAGGAAATATTGTCGTAGATATCTGGAATAACACGTTCTGTAAAATATTTGCGACTAGGCACAGTGTATCTTTTCTCCAGTACTTGTAAAAGTCCAATAAATCCAGACTTCTCAACTACTTGGTAAGATTCCATGTCAGTTGCATTCATCTTTGCTATGGCCAAGTGAATGCGTTTAGCATTATCACTATTAATATCCCACAATTTAGCTTTGTATAAGACCTCGTTAATCCCTGGTTGCTGCTTGTGTGTGAGGCTTGACGAATCACTGGAGCTCGTAGACGTACTGGCACAGGCAGTGATATTACTTGATGCTGATTTCAATGCAGTCATATTGTTGAATAAGTCTGGATGTTTCGAGCTAGATGACTAATCATAGTGGTGGTTGAGAAGTCTTTAGGTTTGCCTGGTTTACCACGTGACATTACTATTTTACAAGCATTGCAAACTTCTTTAGAGTTGTCCATTGTTTTGACATTAAAGTAACGCCATATAAGTGATGACTTTTTATCAGCCATTATTATTTCTATTTAATTTACTAAATGCCCTTGCAAGCCACTTTTATACCCGTGGCTTGTGTAACAAAATACTTGTAGGGGTGTGTCCTGTAGTTCAGCGCTCTAATTTACATTTCTCTTCAAGTAAACAAACTTAGTGTCATCATCTAGTGACCTCTAGACAGTGTCAATATGTCTTAACAATTTGGTTTGTGGTCCAGACCCTTGATTGACAACCTATCTCATAATAAACAAACTGATACCAGATTAACCTTATAGAGCTTTGGCTTGTAGTCCCGCCCCTAATAAAAATTCTACTCCAAGTAAACAAACTCAGTTCCCTCATAAGATGTGACCTCTAGAAAGTGTCAACACGTTGACATCTGGCTTAATGTGGTCAGCTGCCTATCCTTGAACTCAATGTTATGGACTAAACAAACAAAAGGAGGTGGGGATGCTCATCTCTACCTCTGGAGATATACTCGCACATCTAGACAGATTATCAGCGTGACGTAGTTAAGGAATATTACGTGTTTACAAGACCACTCAAAGGTCAAGACAAGCTTTTAAAATGTGCCAGACATCGCTGCTACGTATGTAATACGAATTTATAATGTAAAGTCTAGTCCATCCCCCCCTCCCCCCAATAACAAACCTAGTTCCCTCGTGTGACCTCTAGAGAGTGCTTACGTCCATCGTATCTGACTTTGGGTCACCTGTCAATCAATGAACTCAATGTGATGGGCTAAACAAATAAAAGGGGGAGGGAGTTGTTCATCTAGAAATATACCTGGTTACCTTAGAGGTGTGGCTTTTGTAGTCCAGCCCCCCCCCCCCTAATAAAGATTAACTACTAAGTAAACAAACTCAGTTCCCTCGAAAGGTGTGACCACTAGAGAGTGTCAATACGCTAACATTAAACTTACGTCCATCGTATTTAACTTGTGGTTACCCACCCATAAAAAACTCAATGTGATGGACTAAACAAATAAAAGGGGGTGGGAGTTGTTCATCTCTACCTCTGGAGATATACCCGCACAGCTAGACAGACGTCTGGTCAGCATGACGTAGTCAAGGAATGTAGCATTTTAACATGTTAACTAACTTACTCAAAGGTCAAGACAAATTGAAAAAAGTGCCAGCCATTGCTGCTCTGTATGTAAAGCGCATTTATGGTGTAAAGTTTCATCTCTATTTATATTAAGTTATTAACACGCCTTGTCTTTATAATAAACGATGTTTGGTGCATATTCATAATGGCTCTATTTTTAAGCACATTATTTTGTTTTCATATAAACATTACTACATTCTACTACAGGCATAAATGGAACGAGGTCCACTTTATGCATATTAAATAGGTGTATTTTTTACTATCCGGTTTACTATCCGGTAGTGATATCCGACAGGAGCCGAATAGCACCGGATAGTAAAAATGCCGGATATTCGGCCGGAGCCGGAGCCGGAGCGACTATCCGTTGCACCCCTAGTAATAAGGGATAGCAACATACTAGTACTAAAATGGGTCAACAAAAAGATTTAAAGTATAAAGGATATTTATTTACAATTAAAATTAGTATGTTATGGACTTGAATGGCAGTATGCACAAACAGCGGTCGCACAGACTTTATTATATCTTCTTAAAACAGTTCAAGGTCGTAATATCTTTGGTATATCTTTTACACACAGTTCAAGGGTGCCACCTCTTTGGTCGGTCTTCTACGTACAGCTCAAGGGTGTCGAGTACCCATGGAGTTGCCAGCCAGGCACTGCTATCAGGTACTGCTGCAGACAGCTAGATATCGCCACTATCACTTGCCAGCATTGGAGTCTTTCTAGCTGCTTTGATTTTCAAAGATTCAAACAATTCAAGTGCTACAAGTCTGTTGGTGGATGACATATATCATCAGTCATCCATTTCTTTAAATCATGGATTCGTCTTTCAAGTTTCTTGGTATTTAAAAATGTGCAGGTCTGACAGCCCAAATTGTAACCTTTTTTAAAGTCGTACATATGCTTGTTTTCTAAATATTTACTGTAAGCCACCGGATCGTCACTTAGCTGCTTTAAATATAAAGCTAAGTCTCTTGCGCTTCTGAAGTCTGCAGTATTTATAAAAGTATTGGTGGGAAGATATTTATTGTAATCGAATCCACCTCTAACTACTGGCACGATGAGTGTATTTTGAGTATACAATTTGAAGAATTTCTCCGTAATGTAATCTTTACAAAAAGAGTTCTCAAACGATAAATAAAACCTGTACTGTACAGGGATATCTGGGGAGCACAGGAAGTCGCCTGTAGGACAAGGTTTTCCACATTTTCCAAAAATGTCGACATCAATAATTTTCTGCAAAAATAAAAAAAAAACAAGTAAATATAATAAAATCATAAAAAAAACAACAACAAAGCTTACATTAAGTGTAATTGTATTAGATATTTTTAATCTATCATTTAATTAATTTGTTATACATAATAATAAGGCTTGTCTTCGAGTCTGAATACTAATGAGGAACGCAGTATATCCCCTGGCTGCGAAGTTCCAGCTGTGGCCTACATATATTGCCACACCGAGGGCAAGCATAACCATTGTCCGCAAGTAGTTGATTTGGATTTTCTTTTCACTGTCTGTGTCTGTCCTCGGCAACAGATTTTCTTTTGGTCTCAAATGTGTATCCCGTGGCCCTTTGTGTGTGACCTTCAGCTGTCTCGTTCTAAGGCCGCATACCACCAGGTGCTCTCTTCTATGTCAGCTAAGGAAAGTTGGCGCCTAAGCTGGTCTTTGAAGCGTTCCCGTGGGACACCTCTGTTACGTCGACCACCTTTTGGCTCACCAAAAAAAAGACTGACTTTGGCATACGTTTGCCTCCCTTACGGGGTACGTGCCCTGCCCAGTTATATATAGATCGAGATTAATAATACATCTTTGTGGTTGACCAGTATCACTTACCAGCATCACATGTAAAATCCTAGAACACATAATATGTAGCAACATCATAAACCACTTAGACAAACATAGTGTCCTCACACCATACCAACATGGCTTTAGGAAATATAGATCATGTGAAACACAACTAATAGGACTAATTGATGATTTTTCAAAAGGTTTAGATAATAGTGAACAAATAGATGCTATCTTACTAGATTTTTCTAAGGCTTTTGACAAAGTTCACCACCATAGTTTGCTTAAAAAATAAAATATTTCGGCATTAATGGTCCACTGCATCAGTGGATTAAAGATTTTCTGATAGGGAGAGAACAAACTGTAATAATAAATGGCTCTAAATCAACACCGATAACAGTAAACTCAGGTGTACTTCAAGGAACAGTTTTTGGTCCACTACTATTTTTAATTTACATAAATGATTTACCAAATTGCATTAGTTCAGGAACAAAAGTCAGATTATTTGCAGACGATTGCATAATATATAGAACAATAAAAACAACACAAGACACAGATATTTTACAAAGAGAATTAGATGAATTACAGAAATGGGAATCAAATTGGAGCATGTCTTTCCACCCAGAAAAATGTCAGTTGTTAAGAGTAACAAAAAAACTAAAACAAATTAATTCCACTTATCTTATTCATGGCAAACCAGTAACACAGACTAAAAACGCAAAATACCTAGGTGTTATAATAAATGAAAAACTATCATGGAATCCACATATTGATGAAACTACAAAAAAATCAAACAAAGCATTAGGATTTATTAAAAGAAATTTCTAAAATCAAATAAGAACATAAAACTAAAATGTTATTTAACCTTGGTTAGGCCAATAATAGAATATGCATCCTCCGTTTGGGACCCCTCAACTCAAGAAAACATTAAGAAACTGGAACAGAAACAAAATAGAGCAGTGAGATTCATAACAAACGAATATTCACATTTGACTAGAGTAACACCTTTAGTAAAATCACTAAATTTAGAAAGCCTTCAGGACACAAGGCTCAAAAGTAAAGTAGCAATCATACATAAAACACTGAACCATAATCTTCAAATACAAAAACAAAATTAAATAAAATACTCTGAAAGACACAAAGATAAAGGCACATTCCTCGTCCCATATGCTAGGACAAATTTGTACAAATACTCCTTCTTCCCTAGTGCTATTAGAGCATGGAATGGGTTGCCTGAGCTAGCCAGGAAAACCAGTGACTTGGCAGAATTTAAGTCATTGGTTAATATGCATGACTAAATGCATGACGCGTTGGACGTAATCATCTTCTTTTTTGAAGTAACGTCTGTATTATATAAGATAAGATAAGAAATATTTTTTTTTTATTTTCAGATCAATTTCATGGTTTCATCATGCTTAATGCGCTATGGTCCAATTACTGTTGTGGACCAGTTGTAGGGTGGTGGGGAAAGTGGGGTGATCTTGGAGAAAGTGTATATTTTTTTTTAAAGTTTTCAACTTGAGTTCCAACTCAAGATGCAAGCCTCCTTAAGTAAAATACTTTGCTGGCGAATTTTTCGTTGGGTCTAAATAAAAAAATCTTTTCGGACATGGTTTTTGAAAACGCCTAGATATTTGACAGTTAGTGTATATCTTTTGGAAAATAAATGCAAGCTAATTGGCCACATTGGCAAAACTCCGGTTTCACTTATACAATTTTTCAAAATATAACAAAAACATAATTAAAATTTGGCTAAAGGTCTAGACATTCTATATCTTGAACAAATATTCGTCAGCGAGTATTTAGGCATTAAAGAGTTCAATAAATAAATACATTTTTCTACAACTTGATTTATAGTCCTACCGTTAAAATTTTATTAACTGTTGAGTAGATGCGCTTAATCAGTTGTTTCTTTTTCAGGTATAAAAAAAAGGGTGGGGGGGGGGTGATAATATCTATTTTATATCTAGTTGTTACATATTATTGATTAGTAACTAAGAACAAAGTAATCGCTCTTACAAAAAAGTCATCAGCTTTCTATAGGAAGAATTGTCTTTTTTTTTTACTTGTTCTAAAGTAAAAGTAAAATAGTGTTCTATTCAAGACTATTCAAGTCAAGTTACAGTTTACCTACCATTTTCTGGAGAAATATTTAGACAAATTAATGTCGTGCTGACGGCTCAGAAGTTTTAAATTTGTTTTCAATATGCACAAGCCTTTGAACTTTAGGGATAGTATACATGATTGTATACAAGAATTGTATGGTAAGTACACAAAGTCTCAACCACTATTAAACAAACAATAAGAACAAACAAGCAAAACACAGAACAAATATTTAACAAGGTTACAAAAACCGTTTTTGTGGAAACACAAACTCAAAATCGGCCCCCGAAGTGGTCCACCCATGCAGGTAAAAAGGCGGGTATCAATATTTTCAGAAAGAATATCAGAATTAAATTCGATCAAAGTCAAATGACAGAGAAGAATTAATTAAGAAAGAAAGTTGACAGATCTTGTGTGGTGCCCCAGCGATCCAGCAAACCAAAGGATAGGTGAAAGTGAATGTGAAGTTATATGTGAACCTGGCCTAACTGATGTCTTATAATGGATATCTAATTGATATAATTGCTTTGTAAATGGTCAATCTCTATCTCCTCAAAAAAAGAATTTTCGTAAAAAAAAATAATTAAAAATTCCTTTAATTAAGTGTGCTATACTATTTCTTTCCATTGGAAAGGTGATTAATTCAGATTATACCAACAATTAAGTCAAGTACTGTTTATTCCCATGTTTTAGATATCAAACAAAGTAATTTATCACTAATAGTTAATTAACTAATTTTTTTTTGTTTTTTTTTTTATTCTTGTGCGAAATGTCAGCTTGATACGAGGTTGTTGTCGGAGAAATACCGTATAAAAAGCAGACAGACATACAGACAGATCGACTTAATATCAGCTTTGTAATAACAAAAAGTATGTAACATAAATTTTTTTTATTTATATAACTATTTTAAATGTTTGATACCATCGACTACATAATAATAACCTAAAACTAAACGTTACAGCAATGTAGAGAACATAACACTAATTAATTCATTAACGGAATGATCATTAAATTAGCACAACGAAAGTATTACAAACATACAATAATGACCAAAACGCCTGTTAGTCACCGAACTAATTAATTTTCTTTTTATAAACTGGTCAAGGATTTTTACTATTAATTTCTATAGTAAAATCAAACACATAATACTTCGTAGACCTACATTTAGAAATGTTGATCTCTTGACCAACCAAAAAAGAACGGTCACGTGATAATATTGATAAAACAACGAAAAAACGATCACGTGATAGCCATTGTGTTTTAAAAATTAGATCGTAATTTGTATAGAAGAGATAGAGAATCGAGTGGCTCAGTGGTGTTTGTTTACGATGAGTTGAAAGAAGAAGATGGGGAAGGGTTAGATAATGGAGTAATGTAAACGAGGTCATTATAGACATTTTATTATTTGTTGATCCAAGATTCAAGTTCTCATAATCTACTGTTGATGAGTCAGTTTCTTGTAAGATTAAGAGTCTCGTAACAGACGTAACAATTACTAAGCAAGTAGCTTCAGCCATTTAAAAAGTATTTAAATATCTGTGATTGTACTTTTGGACCACCCAGCAGTATATGATTATATTATAACCAACAAAAAAAAGTTACCTTCATCTGTTCCACATATCTATCTCTTCTTGAAGGTGTGTTACAGTTAGAGACGAACCAAGCGACAGACTTTGTCTTATTTCTGGCTATTTCGACTGTCAAATATATAACATTTTTTTTATTATGTATTCTACTGTATATCTACAAAAAGATCCTAAAGATCATGTCACCAATAGAGTAGTGTCCCTTGAGAGAAATAGTGACCGATCGTCATCAAGGGAGATATCCTTAGACAATACCAAACATGTTTATCAAAGTCGGCCACAACATGGAATTCGAGAAGGAAATAGAAAGTGAGGCCATAAAAAATAGCATAACACCTTCCTAGAAGACCTAAATTCTATGGGCACAAGCTTGGAACAGTCCGGGGACTTCGCCTCTGACCGACCTCTGTAGAGTGAAGGGAGGACCTAAGTCTAAGTTAAATTAAGTCTATATATAACAAAGTTACCCACGTCATAACCAAGCTAACCTTAAGAAAGAAATTTGACCACCTGGTATAATAAATTAAGCATGTCTTTGATCCAAAGATTTAGGAGAAGTACAGCATTTAGTCAAACTTTGCTGTGCAAGGTTGAATTCATGTTTTGTCATCTACATATTAAACAACAGTCAACGCAGTTGTCTTTCGGCTGTCGATTTAAAGTTCTTTCATTGCATTCTAGATTTGGGGTGGTAAAGAGCTTGGCTTCCGAACAGAGGATCCTGGTTTCGAATCCTGGTGAAGATAAGTTGTTGTTTTTTAATTTCAGGGATGTTTAGGGCGCTTCAAGTCCACCTAGCTCAAATGGGTACCTGACATTTATTGCGGAATAATATAGGCGATTGGTCGTTGTGCTGGCCACATGACACTCGTTAACCGTGGGCCATAGAAACATGAAATTTGCATCATCTGCACTATAGACCACTCAAAGGGACAGTTTACTTTTACCTTACTTTACTTTTTGCCTTCTGTGCATATCTTCGGCCAAGTGAAATGAATATTTAAAAAGGTGACCATGAATCTGGCCAGACTTAAGCGTAAAAATAATGCTGAAATAAAGCTTTTTCTTACAAAAAAAAATGAAATTAAAAATTTTCCTCGGTTGGTTGAGTAAAGCGAAAATGTGTAAATATTATTTTTTACCGACAAATATTTTATACTTCTTGTTACCTCTATATATAAGATGAATGTATTTGCATGCCCCGTTGCAATCTTGCTTCGTCTGATGCCAAGCCTGTTCGTCAAGAGTTTATTTCACTTTTCTTCACTTCTTCTGCATTTGTTTTCGGGAAGGGTTCTTCTTTAGGTCTAAAATGCCGTGTCCTGCAGCCTTCGTGCGAGCTCTTCATCTCTCTCTTTTAGAATCCAATTACTACCAGCTACTTTCCTTTATGCCAGTGAAGGCCAACTGGCGTTGGTGTTAATGTTTATAGCGCTTACAAAGTACTATTGGGTAGTATTCTTTTCTTTTAAGCTCGCCAAAAAGATAGCCTTGAGAATGTGGTCATCACCCAGGGGCGGGCTGGCTATATTGGTAGTAAAGCTAATACCCGGTGGGAAGGTACCCAAAATGAGCCGGTAAGGGCCACCTAAAGGGCCTCGAGGATGTCATCATGACACTTATTAAATTGAATCTCTATAATATTCTCTCATGAAAGTGACTTTTGAGGATCGTAATCAAAAAATCGTTTACAGTGTAATACTAATTTAATAAAACGCATTTTTTCGAAATAATCTAATCCAATATCCTTAGACAAGAGGCGCAGTAGATGGATGGTAAAGCGCTTGGTGAAGACTGGAATCTACCTAGCTCTAATGGATACCTGACAATGGTTGGGGGGAAACGTAAAGGCAGTTAGTCGTGGCTGGCCACATAGATCGCAATTTACTTACATTTATACTTGTAGGTTTTATCCTTTTAAAAATTAAAAAGCAACATGAGGTCTCTATTATCTTTTCTTATATCATTATGATTTGGACACCCAGCCCGCTCCTGTGATCCCCTATACTGGATAGGTGTAAGAATAGCCCTGCATTTGAACTTGTGTCTCTACATTATCTACACCAGCTTTCATCATAAACATATATATATATATATATATACGAAAGGTAGTCTTTTCTGATTATGTCCGCTAAGGTAGTGTATGTATATTCAATGGAAGCGTTTCAGGAATTTTAGATGCCTTGTATTGTATATAAATGTCTCAGAGGAATACAGAAGTGCTGTGTTGACATAAATAAATAAAGTTAACAAAACAAACAAAGAGAAACATTTTGCTTTTAAATGTCTATGTACTTACAGTAATTCGGTCTTTTTTCAACAGGAATCGGTTGAAACTGAATATCTCCATAAGGCACATAGATATCTGCGTCTACTCGATAGGTGGCAGTCAAATTAAACACAGAGTTCCAGTACGTGTTTCCATCTAGTGAAAGTACAATATAGAATATATGTAGATATATCACAAGTAAACAACTTCAGATCCTTAGTGTAAGGATCGCTACTTTGTTAGGCACCTAGTTTATATTATTAAATAGTTAGAGACACACCATAGAAGACGTATATTGAACGGGACTAGTGACGCTTGGGATATTTTGGGTTAGAGACAGGGAAATCAGTTAGCAATAGGATTTTCTTGGGTAATGACGTGTTTTTTTTCGACAGAGACTCTGACTGTGGCGTTTTATTGGATTAAACTTATTGTTCATCAGTGTTGACCACATCTTTTCATTAGTTAAACCGATGTGTGTTGATTATGTGCTGTCGTTCAACTACAGTGAATACACCCGAACAAGAAACCCAAACGCTTGCTGAGTCATTGATTAAAATCTAACAATCATCTACAGTTGACTTCAGTACAGAATTAAACATCCATCACACTTATCAAGTAACGCGATTAACATTGGCGTAACAAGCTTGGTCGCATCTCCAGGCGTTAACAGATAAGGTGGGATCAACATGTCTTCTAACGTTAACATATCTAACCCTTTCTGCGCTTAAAAAGTTCATAACCCGCCATTCCGATTAGATTCATTTCTAGTGAAAGACTTACTATATAGTAAGTGGGGATTAAGTTACTAAGATTAAACTATAGGGATAAAGTTACAGGGATAGTGCTATATGGATAAAGTTATAGGGATAATTTTACAGGGATTAAGTTATAGGACTAAAGCTACAGGGATAAAGTTATAGAGATAACGTTACAGGGGTTACGTTACAGGGATAAAGTTGTATGGATAAAGTTACAGGTATAAAGTTGCAGGGTTAAAATTATAGGGATTAATTGAAGGTTGGATTAAGTGACCGGTATTTCTCTTGTAAAACTGATTTCAAGTAAATTAGCTCTAAAGTCACGTTGCTTTTAAAAACTAATTGCTTTCGGTGTTTTAATTTCGATTCATCGAAATGCATCACATGGTCCTGTTGCACCATGCATCGCGTACTCTCGCCGTGTCTCTGGTATATAAATAAGTCATTTATAGAGAGACGAAATGGTTGTCACATGATCTTGTATTTATAAAACAGTACGGTGTCATGGTTTATATTAAAATATTACTTAAACGGGATACATGAATATCATTATTCAAACTCAATGAGGTCTATTCAAATCTAGTAACTACTCACCTTTTAGAAGATGTGCATTAGTGTAAGGAGGTGCTTCCCATGTCAAAGCGGCGTACAACTGATGAGGCCATCTCTTAATAGGTTTGAAACTGTCATCAAAGTTTATAATGTATATAATGACAACGCTGGTAGATTCGTTAATGTTTGTATCTTGAAAGTAGCAGTTAGTGTATTGACAGCTGGTCAGGTCGAAAATGGCGGGGATGGACATCCAACCTGGCCTCCTGAGCATAGCGATTCCATACGATGTATTAGTTGGTATTATATTGCGAGTAGGCTTGTCACACTTAACAAAAGTAGTCGAGGAACAGCTGAGACTTTTGTTCTTGTCTTTAAGACTTGACGGAATGTTTACATTTTCTCTCCGTGAAATCAAACTGATTCTTTGGCTATAGGAATTGTCTTTAATGTTTTGAACAGAGCTGTTGACATCAATGCTAGTCTCAAAGTCTGATCCCGAAGTATCAAATCTAAACGGGTCACGGAAGAGTTTCTCTTTCAGTTGTTTGAACGCAGCGGGCGTTTTGATCTTTAGAAGCAAGCTGTCTTTGCTGGTCAGAGCAATGAAGACTACTAATCCCAAAGCGGCGATGCAGAAATGAAATGCTTTTATTCTTATGTTCAATGCCATTGTGTAACCTGTGATGTTAGAAATGTAAAATGTGTTTTAATTAATCAATATATGTTTTATATATGTTTCTGGCAAAGTGCATGTAGATTGTACAGAATGTTTAGATCTACGTGTTATGGAGTGTGCTTGGTTATAAATAATGCACGATTGGTGTCATTGTCGTCAGCGGTGAGACAAAGGATGTAGTATTGTATTGAGTTAGATTTGGTTGAAAATATTATTATTACTAAAGTCTAGTATAGGGGTGGGCAAATTACGTTCCGCGGGCCACATGCGGCCCGCCGGAGTGTTTTATGCGGCCCGCCGACACCTATAGAAATATGGTGTGCACACAGTAAATACATATAAAAATGCAAATATATTAAAAATAATTTTAAATAGCTATATAAATTATTGAAACTGTCTCATTACAAAAAGTTTCAAAGTAACAAAGAATATTCTTATTGGCTATACTTCAATACACTCAGTCAAAGACACAATCTCAGGCCAGTATTTATTCAATTCTCTGAAGTAGTGAGTTGAGTGTTGGTTATGCTTGAAACAAGATGGCAATTGTAACAATTGATGTAGCTCGATCAGTTGTTGTTTTTTTTTAATAAAGAATATCCCGACCATATAACAACAACATATATCAACATATTAGTGACCCACATATCTCAGTGATCAAACTTTCCAAGAAGTAGGAGGCTTAACTACAGACAATTCCGAAAAGTACTTGTAGATTTAGAAACAAAATATTCTGTTGAATCCGCGGCTTATCTTGGGCAAAGTAATGAGAAAGAATTTAAAATCTCAAGGAAGAAATTGTTATGTTCCTACAAGGACATTGGACTGTGACCTTGTCACTAAAATTTCTAATGAAGAGTGGATGACGGATTTAATGTTCTTCATAGCAGATATTGCAATAAGTTGTTTGAATATGAAAGGTATGTGCATGTTAAATAAATTCCGAACAAATCTTTCCCATTTCTCCAGGCAAGCAAGTGAAAACATGTTTTGTCATTTTTCTTTGCTGAAAGGTGAAACTATTTTTAGTGAAATGGTCAAAGTACCAAACATCTCTACATATCTTTGGAATGTGATGTGTCTTTTGAAAACGTCTAGAGTCTAAGCTAAACAATGACAAGGCGATTATCAGCCCTGTGTGCTCTACTACCTTCATACTTAACATAGAAATATAAAATTTAGTATATTTGAGTTGAAATGAAGAAAAAAAAATGTGCGTGATTTAACAAATCTCAGATTCCAATTTATTAAAATTGACACTTTTATAATATTTTATTATAATATTTTAACAAAATAAAAATAAACATAAACTTACGATTTAAGAAAACCACGTATTTTATTCCAACATGTATGTTAAGGTTTTAGTCAGGCACAAACATACGCTATTTAACCAAAGTATTTAGACTTTATCGGTTAATTATATATTGGTTTCAATGTTAGGTTAGACACGCACAGTACAGGCTTCCAAATTTAAAATGCAGAGGCGTAGCAAGGTAACTGTAGGCCAGGGTTCAAGAATATGTTGATGGGCTCCTCCCTTTCCGTATGACAAATATTTTGTGTGACAAAAACATAGAGTGATATTTTATTTCTTTAGAGTACTTGTTTAGTCAACCCTGCAGACTTCTGGTTCTCACTAATATGAAAACCTACAAATAACCTGCAAATTACTCTCTGCAATTTCTTTGTGTAGTTCTTCATCGGAGCTCACTAAAGTATTTCAGAAAATAATGCTAATTTAATAAACTTTTAATACTTCTTGAGTGCTGTCAACATGATAGAGAAAAATAGCACAGATTGGATCTCCTTTAGTATTTTTTGCGAAAATTGCATTGCCCAACAGGTCTATTATCTCTTTTTGAATCTGTGGGTCGAGGTAAGGTCTCTGTTTTCTTTTTTCTTATGTACTGCAAATAAATGGTCGTTGTTACTTGTGTCACCTAAACGATAATCTCGCAATGAACACTAAATGAAAGGTTGGTGCGTACTAAAGTTAAAGCTAACATTCACTATGCGATGAGTTAATTGAAGTCAGTAATTGTCAACTTCTTCAATGTGTATGTTTGGTAAGCTTGTTGATGAAGTTAACTCAATCATTCGTAGGCCTATCATTTTTTTTTTTACGATTTAGTTGGAAAACAAACACCATTGATGCTGTTTCAGGGTATAAACCTCATAACCCAAGACCATCGAGACCATCCGAATGACTGTCTAGAGCACATACCGTTCAAGTGAAAGACACTATTCCATAATAAATGTAATTATCGCTCTATCTTATAAAGTTTTGTTATAACCTCCTCCCCAATTCTTTTCATGATAAGTAGCTAAAAAGTCAACATCTTTAACGTTTCCCTAAGTAACACAATATGTTTCTTTTGCTTGTTTAAAAACAATTTTTATAAGTCTAAATCTAGATTTCTGGTAATAGAAAAATGAAAAAGAAAAAACTGAAAAAAAAGGTAATACTATCAACGGTATAGGTTGAAAAACAAACTAAAGAATGGGACCCAAACGTCACCACATTACAATAAACCTGATGAAAGCAGTTTTTTACAATGACTCTAGGTGAAAACACGGGTTAATGTTTTGAAGTGAATATCAAGTTGGATGTGACGTGAAGGATATTTTAAGAAAACGTGTGGATTTTTGTAAACCATTTTCTTTACAAAAATGGCTGTCATTTTTGTCTCCACTTTATTGTATCCCCCCCCCCCACCCGCACCACAATGACTCATATAGGGCAGGCCACAATTGGTCATTAGTCATGGCCCCAGGAGTAATAAAACCCCTACGCGTCACGTAGTGTGCATTTAGAGTCAAAAAGGCCTTAAACTATTATCATATGGGGCCTACATGAGTTCAGATATTGTATGTAACTGCTAAGTATTTCTTGGAGACCCTGTGCTAGAGCTTATGTTGCATAGAGGTAAATCCGGCCCTGGCCCCATGGTTGTTACACTCGGGCGTGGGTCCCTATATAGTCTTGGGCCCGGGTTCAATGAACCCCTTCGCGCCATGGATGCTACGCCACTTCCAAAATATCACCATTGAACTGGGTCGACTATCAAATTAACATAAAGCCCGCTCAATGAGACCAACTACTTTTTGGAGGAACCAGCCTTGCGTGACGACCTTTGTTAATCCACCGTTTCCTACCAGGCTTTCTCAAACAAATGAGCTGCGATAAAGCCAAAACTTTTGTGGTGGATATTTTTTTCTTTCAAAACCTTTTACTTGTTACGTCACTAAAACCGTTTACGTGTTACTTCACTATAGAAAAAAAGTGAATATAGTTCGCGCTCACGTAAGCAGCTAAATGATCTAGATGGGGCAGCTACAGGGGAAGGGCGATTGCCCCTAAGGCCCAACTTCTGGACAGTGCTCATTAGGTTATCAAGAAAAAAAAGTTATTTGCGATCGACAGGGGTGGCCAACCTTTTGCTTCCGTGCACCGATTTTTTCCCCTTCTAATTCGCTTGGCCACACACACTTTTTACCCACTTTCAGTCCAATAAAGTAATGTAGACGTATTTGGGCAGTTAAACATAGCACTTATGATCATAATCATATATAGTGTAGGCAGACGTATTAATTGTAGAGGGATAAACTGTACATACTTAATGGACATTTATAAATTAGAATTTATAACGATAATTGAATATTTCTAAATGTATGACTACTAATATATGAACACTGTTAGTAGTTTTTTTTTAATATAATAAAACTAATTTCATATACAGGCAAGATAAAATTAAATTTAATGAGTATTTCGACTTTGCTTGGCTTCAATCATCCGTGATAATAGAAGCTAAATTCATAACTACTTTCCCCCTCAGCGGGGCTAAAGCTAAAAAATATTTCGTCAATATTTTTAAAAAAGCAAATTAGACATTCTAAAATCTATTAGAGTAGCAAAAGGGTTTTGAGTTTAAACTTCCCTTAAGAGAGGTTTGCAGCAAAAAATACCTCTTCAATAAAAAAATAAAATAAACTACGCACTCAAAAATCTATGGCGTAGCCAACTCAAAACCCCCATCAGAGGGGTTTATTGCTAAAAAATACCAGTTTAATAATAAAAAAAAAATTACACACTAAAATTCTTTGAGCGTAGCCAAGCCAATGGGGGGGGGGGGGAAGTTTGAGTTTGAATCCCCCATGCTCCGGATGGCTTTTTTTTTAAATCTAAAATCCCCCTCCAGATGGTTTTGAGTTTAAAATCCACCTACAGAGAGTTTAGTGGTTGAAAACCTTTCTCTCCAATAGTATTCTAAAGCAAACTACAGTCACCAAATTCTATGATCGTAGCTAAATGTGTTTTGAATTAAATAAAAACAACTCCTGAGTTTTTTGGGTTTAAAACCCCTGAACAGATGATTTGATGATAAAACTTTCCTTTTCAATATAAAATCTAAAGCAAACTACAATTCCAAGAACGTATTCAAGAGTGGCTACACATTTCTACCAGTGGCTGGGCTCCATTAATAAAGTGCAGTGAATAGTCATCTGCCGAAATTGAAAAAACACTAAATGTGGCTCAACAAAGATGTCTGAGACGGATTTTAGGAGTCAGTTATAGAGATCGAATCTCAATCAAGGAAAACCTATTCCGAAACGTGAGTCGACCCCTTAGTAAAGATGTGACAGAGCGTCGTATGAGGTTCGCTGGTCATGTTCTTCGACAAAATGAATTAAGAGTTGCGATGACATCCTAGTACAACTTGACGCCACATGTTCATGGAGGTCCTCAGAGCAGGTGGCAAGAGGCTTCAGACATTATCAGTGACACATTTTTGTGGAAACAGTTTGCCGCGCAATGCGCCTAACGGCCGGGAGTCAGTAAGAATAGCAGATTAGGTTTTTGAAATAAAACTTTTTAATAGCAGGATAATGCACTGTACATGCATCAGAATATGCATTTTGTTGTTTGTTTTCAATACCGGAAATAGCGTTTAGGGGCGGTGCTCCGCCCCGCGCTTGGAGAGCTCCCAGAGCTACTCTAGAACCCCTTGATGGCGAGGGCTGAGAGACAACAATTTTTTTCAACTAACTCCAGGATGAGCCTATTCTAAGGCACAATATACGTCTTCCGAAAGAATGAAGGGTCAGAATGTAATTAAGATTTATTTTGTACACACACACACACACTCACACACACATATATAATATAATCTTTTTTTGGCGGGGGGGGGGAGAGAAAAAAATCCCCCAAACCCACCCCTGGAAAACAAAAATCCTGGCTACGCCAATGAGTAAATATATATAGATAGATCTTCTCTGAAATCAAATAAAAACTCGGGGCACAAATGTTGACAAGATCATAAAAGTTCATTTCGCTGTTGTTCTCAGATATTATTGTAAGACCTGTTTCGCACATTTTATATTAGGCCTACTATTTCTATTACTATCTTCCACTCACATTATTTATATTTCTTTCATTCTCTTTCTATCATACACTAATCAATGAATCAGATCTATATCATCCCTGCACCGTTTATAAGAAACATTTAGCAATAATCCTTGATATGGATTGATGTAATAATATTAATAGTAATGGTACTGTTATGTCTACGACAACATTAATTTATATACAATACACTAATTCAGAATGAGCCAAGCATCTACTACTTTACACATGTACTCTACTAAACCGATAGAGAGGCTTAACTGGCGCCCGGGAGCGACACCTTAGGGGCGCCTCTCCCTCAGCCCAAACGTCTACAGAAACAACACGTAGTAAAAAAGGCTAATGTATAATTGTACTCAAATCACACTAGAATATATCACCTAATGGACCTCATTCACCTATCGTAAACAAACAAAACTTAACCACGTGATTCTCTATCTCTTCTATACAAATTACGATCTAATTTTTAATATACAATATACAATAGCTATCAGGTGACAGTTTTTTTTTCGTTGTTTTATCAATATTATCACGTGGCTAAATGTTGTTTGCTATGATTGGTGAATGAGGTCCATTTAAAATATCTGCAATTAGTCCCGGGCGCGTATTAAAAATAATCACTACCTAACGTCGCTTCTACCTAATATTGTATCCGTTCACCGTGACAGATTGAGGTCACTATGTTTGACCCGTAAATCTAACACGTTAGCGCGTGTTCTCTAAAGTGTACTGGCACGAATCGATATAGTGACCTTATTATACTTCTTTCTAGAAATGGGGTCATGTGAAAGCATGGCGTAGCATAGCCCGTTATTTTGCAGGACCGGCCTTAAGCCAATGCCACCTATGCGAACGCAGTGCGCCCCGCACTTTCAAAAGACCCGCGCTAATTCTAGGTGTAAATTCTTAAATTAAACCATTTTATAACTTAAAGCTGAATTCCCGCTACTGATTTACCAGAAGTTTCTTGAAATCTCCTGAATTTGCAAAATAAACGAAAAAGTCATGGAAATCTCCGGAAATTATTAGAATCTTTTGAAAACTCAAAAAAAAATAATAATAATAATTCCAGAAATAAATAACAAACATTTTAGGGTGTCATTTAAAATGGAAAACGCCAATCCTATGCGCAATAAAAAAAGGCATTAATTGTGGAATCTGGTGAAAGAAGTATCACGCGCCTCAAACTAATGATAATATTGATAATTACTTGAGGTCAACAATTCTCGATGATAGATTGAAACATTTGGTAATTCTTGCTATTAAGCAAGAAACATAATTCTTATGATTTACTGTAGGCCTATTGCTTAGCTACGCGCAAGGTTCGTAAAGTAATTCTATAGGTAATAAAGAATAAAGAATAAATAAAATGCAAAGAAGAATTTATTTTTTAATACAAACTTTTAATTTTCACATATTATTCGTATCCCTACCCAAACTTGGCCCTTTCAATTCCGTTTCTTATAAAGCCCCACAACGGTTGAGTCCGGCCCTACTATTTAGTGACGGAGGAATACAGAGTAGTCTACTTGTTCTCACTTCCCCTCTTTTTTTCACCGCTAAAGTTCAGAGGGTAACTCTAGTCCGACTTTCAGAAATAAAAGAGTGATCTTTCAATGACTTCTAGGTCACAATATTTATTTTATTTTATTTATATTTAATGATGGTTAAATACTAATTGTTCCCCCACTCTTTTTTTTTTTTTCGCATCTAAAGTTACGTGTGGTAACTCTATTCCGACATGCAGAAATAAAAGAGTGATCTTTCCTTTACTTCTTTTCCGTCCAAAATGTTGAGCCCTGAAGAGAATTATTTTTATAGTCAACCCACGGCGTAAGATATGCCTCTATTTTGAAGGGCCGGAAATAGGCCACTGCAACCTATGCGACCGCATTGGGCCCCGCACTTTTAAAGGACCCGCGCTAATTCTAGGTGTATACATTTTTAAATTAAATCATTGTATAACTTATAACAGATTTCTTTAGAAAAGTCATACAAATCTCCTGAAATATTAAGACAAAAATTGTCATTTTGGGGTGTCATTCAATATGGAAAATGTCAATCTCACGCGCGATAAAAAAACGGCATTATCGCGTAATTTTGGAATCTGATGAAAGAAGCTTCTAGCGCCTCAAACTAATGAAGAATTATTTTAGCTCAAAAATTATCGTAGATAGATTTAAATATTTGGTAATTCTTGCTATTGAGTGTGATCTATGTAGGACAGGGGTGGACAAATTACGACCCGCGGGCGACATGCGGCCCACCGAGGTGTTTTAAGCGCCCCACCGGCCGACACCTACAGAAATCAGGTGTGCCCACAGTATAGAGATATAAAAATGCAAATATAAAAAAAAAAATATCTATATTAATTATTGAAACTTTCTCATTAAAAAAAAGTTTTAAGTAAACGAAGATTATACTTATTGGCTATACATCAATACACTCAATTCAAGACACAATGTCTGAGTGTTGGGTAGGCTTGGAACAAGATGGCAAGCGTAACAACTGATGGAGCTCGATCTTTGACTGAGAATCATAAACTTGAAACAAGAAAGTTTGCATAAAGCTGTATATAGGCCGACAACAAAATTGAAATGAAGTAGAACCAGGGGAGTTAATCACGAGTAGTTCTGATTTATGAATAAATAATCCAATGTATCCGCCATCTTAGCATGGGCAACGCAAATGAGAAGAATATAAAGTCTTAAGGATGAAATTGTTATGTTACTTGAAGGACATTGACTGTGACTTTGTTACCAATATTTTTAATGAAGAGTAGATGACAAAATTTCATTTTTCTTACGTATAGAATTGCAATTGATTGTTTACATATGAAATGTAAGTGCATGTTAAATCCATCCACACGAGGCATTTACATTTCTACTGGCAAGCAAACAAAAATAGCTTTTGTCATTTTCCTTTGCTGAAAGGTGAAACTATCTTTAGTGAAATGATTAAAAGTACAACACTTATTAAGAGAAGCCGATTCATCTCCAGAGGACATAACTCAAAGCAAAGAGAAGTTCCAGTCAGCACTACCACGGGAGTTTTATGGGTGCCAGAAGCTGTGTTTCCACACTTAAAAAACCTTTGCTGCTGTTCACACTATTTGGGTACACATACATTAGTTCTTCCTCTTCTTTGTTTTCATTTTACATGTTGGAGGGTTTAGATCAGTAATCCTATATCTGAGATGAATTGCGTAGTGGTTTCCAGATCAGGCAGTTCTCCGAATAGACTTTGGAGAGTCTTGTTCGGGTCCCTTGATTTAGTATGCACCATTGAAGGACATGGTCAGCATTCTCTGGTGATGCTCCACAAGGGCAGGTTTCCCTCGTCCCGACATTTAACTTCCAGAACATAAATTGTCTCATTCAGTGAGCAAGTATTTTTTGTGGAAACTAAACAAGTATAATCACTGGTCAATGTTGACTTACTGTAATTTGACAGCAGTCTTAGGGGTAACAACTAGTAAGATAGTTTCACATTTAAGAAACACTATGCACGAGTGTAAAAAGTAAAATACTGCACATTAAGTACAAGTGTATATTTGTGGGGATATAGTGATTTAAAAATACAACAACAATTAAAAATTCTTGGAATCTTCGGAAATTATAAAAAATCTTTTGAAAACTCATACAAATCTCATGAAATATTTTTATGATATACTGTATGACTTTGCTACACGCATGCCTCTTAAAATAGTTCTGTACGTAGTAAAGAATGAATAAAATGTAAAGACGAATTTATTTTCTAGTACAAACTCTCAAATTTCACTTATTATCCTTATCCCTACCTAAACTTGGCCACGCGAAATCCGTTCCACATAGGACCCCACAATGGTTGAGTCCGGCTCTGTTTTTTTTTGTGACGGGTGAATACAGAGTAGATTGCTTGCTCTCCCCCCCCCCCCTGCGTCTTTTTTCGCCTCTACGTGAGGTAGAAATAAAAAAAAATATTGATCTTTCTTGGTCACAATGGTCTGACCCTGCTATTTAGTGACGGGTAAATACAACTTGTTCTCCCCCACCCCCTCTTTTTTTTTCCTGGCGTAACTCTAGTTTTGTCCGACTTACAGAAATAAAAAAGTGATCTTTCCCTTACTTCTTGCTTGCGTGTCCAAACTCTTGAACCATGAAGAGAATTATATATATAGATAGATGTTTCTTGAATTTTAGAAAAAGATGATCTAAAAATGTTAAAATTCGTGGAATGAGAGTTAGTCCAGTTCCTTGAACTTCTGAGGTTATTAAGTTGTAGCAGGTCCCTGAGTTGTAACTGTTCCTTGAGTTGTAGCGGGTCCATAAGTCATAATAAGTCTTTGAGTACTTTATATCTTTAAAGTCAATTATAAATGAAAGTAAAGTGTAAGTTTTAAGAAGATAGAGAAGCTCCTTTCTTCAATGGTATCAGTATATTTTAGAGATATCACGCTATGGGTTTAGGCCTATTTTTCAGTGGTTTTGTGCAAATATTTCTCAGGTAGTGCTGGGGTGTGAGAAAAAGAGTTAATATTTTAAAATATTTCATTAAAAGATAAGAAAGACGTATAGAGTTTATTCGTTTTGTTTTAGTCATTTCATTTTCCCGCAAGCGATTCAGTTATTGTCGTTATACATACAGAAAGGAAAAATAAACATTGTATTATAAACACAACCTGAACTTAAGTCATCACAAATTAGGCACACTGACTTAATCCTGTGCACTCCCAGGGGAGCATAGGGCCCCAACCACACTTCTCCACCGAACTCGGTTCTGAGCAGCTTTCTTCATTTGCCCCCATGTCATTCAAGTACCCTCAGCTTCACTGATGACTGACCTCTTCCAGGTTTGCTTGGGTCTGCCCATCTTCCTCTTTCCTTGTGGGTTCCAGTTAAGTGCCTGCCTTTCAACATTGGTAGCTGATTTTCGCAGGGTGTGTCCTATCCAGCTCCATTTTCATTTTGTGATGTCTTGGGCTATGGGCTTTTGTCTAGTTCTCTCCCACAAATCGATAGTAGTTATCGTTTCTGCCCACCTAATTCCTAACATCCGGCGAAGGCATCTGTTAACAAAGGTCTGGAGCTTTTCCATATTTGGCACAACAACACCGTAAATCACCACATGCAGGTCTAGAAACAAAGACATGGTATTGTCACGTGATGTTTAAGAAGGTACTAACAGTTCTGCTACAGTGGAGACTCGATTGGGTATCTTATAAACACCAGAGAATATTGTATGTTCGGACATTTGAGTACGGTTATATGCAAGTTCAAAAGTGTTAAGTGCGTCTTGATGCAAGTTAAAAAGTGTTGAGTACGTCTTGATGCGAGTAGAAAAGTGTTGAGTACGTCTTGATGCGAGTTGAAAAGTGTTGAGTACGTCTTGATGCGAGTAGAAAAGTGTTGAGTACGTCTTGATGCGAGTTGAAAAGTGTTGAGTACGTCTTGATGCGAGTAGAAAAGTGTTGAGTGGGTCTTGATGCAAGTAGAAAAGTGTTGAGTACGTCTTGATGCGAGTTGAAAAGTGTTGAGTACGTCTTGATGCGAGTAGAAAAGTGTTGAGTACGTCTTGATGCAAGTAGAAAAGTGTTGAGTACGTCTTGATGCGAGTTGAAAAGTGTTGAGTACGTCTTGATGCGAGTTGAAAAGTGTTGAGTGGGTCTTGATGCAAGTAGAAAAGTGTTGAGTGGGTCTTGATGCGAGTAGAAAAGTGTTGAGTACGTCTTGATGCAAGTAGAAAAGTGTTGAGTACGTCTTGATGCAAGTAGAAAAGTGTTGAGTGCGTCTTGATGCAAGTTAAAAAGTGTTGAGTACGTCTTGATGTGAGTTGAAAAGTGTTGAGTGCGTCTTGATGCAAGTAGAAAAATGTTGAGTGAGTCTTGATGCAAGCAGAAAAGTGTTGAGTACGTCTTGATGCGAGTAGAAAAGTGTTAAGTACGTCTTGATGCAAGTAGAAAAGTGTTGAGTACGTCTTGATGCAAGTAGAAAAGTGTTGAGTACGTCTTGATGCAAGTTGAAAAGTGTTGAGTACGTCTTGATGCAAGTAGAAAAGTGTTGAGTACGTCTTGATGCAAGTTGAAAAGTGTTGAGTACGTCTTGATGCAAGTAGAAAAGTGTTGAGTACGTCTTGATGCAAGTAGAAAAGTGTTGAGTACGTCTTGATGCAAGTAGAAAAGTGTTGAGTACGTCTTGATGCGAGTAGAAAAGTGTTGAGTGGGTCTTGATGCGAGCAGAAAAGTGTTGAGTACGTCTTGATGCAAGTAGAAAAGTGTTGAGTACGTCTTGATGCAAGTAGAAAAGTGTTGAGTACGTCTTGATGCGAGTAGAAAAGTGTTGAGTGAGTCTTGATGCAAGCAGAAAAGTGTTGAGTACGTCTTGATGCGAGTTGAAAAGTGTTGAGTGCGTCTTGATGCAAGTTAAAAAGTGTTGAGTACGTCTTGATGTGAGTTGAAAAGTGTTGAGTGCGTCTTGATGCAAGTAGAAAAGTGTTGAGTACGTCTTGATGCAAGTAGAAAAGTGTTGAGTGCGTCTTGATGCAAGTAGAAAAGTGTTGAGTGGGTCTTGATGCAAGTAGAAAAGTGTTGAGTGCGTCTTGATGCAAGTAGAAAAGTGTTGAGTACGTCTTGATGCGAGTTAAAAAGTGTTGAGTACGTCTTGATGCAAGTAGAAAAGTGTTGAGTACGTCTTGATGCAAGTAGAAAAGGGTTGAGTACGTCTTGATGCAAGTAGAAAAGTGTTGAGTACGTCTTCATGCAAGTAGAAAAGTGTTGAGTACGTCTTGATGCAAGTAGAAAAGTGTTGAGTACGTCTTGATGCGAGTTGAAAAGTGTTGAGTGCGTCTTGATGTGAGTTGAAAAGTGTTGAGTGCGTCTTGATGCAAGTTGAAAAGTGTTGAGTGCGTCTTGATGCAAGTTGAAAAATGTTGAGTACGTCTTGATGCGAGTAGAAAAGTGTTGAGTACGTCTTGATGCGAGTTGAAAAGTGTTGAGTGCGTCTTGATGCGAGTTGAAAAGTGTTGAGTGCGTCTTGATGTGAGTTAAAAAGTGTTGAGTGCGTCTTGATGCAAGTAGAAAAGTGTTGAGTGCGTCTTGATGCAAGTTGAAAAGTGTTGAGTGGGTCTTGATGCAAGTTGAAAAGTGTTGAGTGGGTCTTGATGCAAGTAGAAAAGTGTTGAGTACGTCTTGATGCGAGTTAAAAAGTGTTGAGTGGGTCTTGATGCAAGTAGAAAAGTGTTGAGTGGGTTTTGATGCGAGTTGAAAAGTGTTGAGTACGTCTTGATGCAAGTTGAAAAGTGTTGAGTACGTCTTGATGCAAGTTGAAAAGTGTTGAGTACGTCTTGATGCGAGTAGAAAGGTGTTGAGTACGTCTTGATGCGAGTAGAAAAGTGTTGAGTACGTCTTGATGCAAGTTGAAAAGTGTTGAGTACGTCTTGATGCAAGTAGAAAAGTGTTGAGTACGTCTTGATGCAAGTAGAAAAATGTTGAGTGGGTCTTGATGCAAGTTGAAAAGTGTTGAGTGGGTCTTGATGCGAGCAGAAAAGTGTTGAGTACGTCTTGATGCAAGTAGAAAAGTGTTGAGTACGTCTTGATGCAAGTAGAAAAGTGTTGAGTACGTCTTGATGCGAGTAGAAAAGTGTTGAGTGAGTCTTGATGCAAGCAGAAAAGTGTTGAGTACGTCTTAATGCGAGTTGAAAAGTGTTGAGTGCGTCTTGATGCAAGTTAAAAAGTGTTGAGTACGTCTTGATGTGAGTTGAAAAGTGTTGAGTGCGTCTTGATGCAAGTAGAAAAGTGTTGAGTACGTCTTCATGCAAGTAGAAAAGTGTTGAGTGCGTCTTGATGCAAGTAGAAAAGTGTTGAGTGGGTCTTGATGCAAGTAGAAAAGTGTTGAGTGCGTCTTGATGCAAGTAGAAAAGTGTTGAGTACGTCTTGATGCGAGTTAAAAAGTGTTGAGTACGTCTTGATGCAAGTAGAAAAGTGTTGAGTACGTCTTGATGCAAGTAGAAAAGGGTTGAGTACGTCTTGATGCAAGTAGAAAAGTGTTGAGTACGTCTTCATGCAAGTAGAAAAGTGTTGAGTACGTCTTGATGCAAGTAGAAAAGTGTTGAGTACGTCTTGATGCGAGTTGAAAAGTGTTGAGTGCGTCTTGATGTGAGTTGAAAAGTGTTGAGTGCGTCTTGATGCAAGTTGAAAAGTGTTGAGTGCGTCTTGATGCAAGTTGAAAAATGTTGAGTACGTCTTGATGCGAGTAGAAAAGTGTTGAGTACGTCTTGATGCGAGTTGAAAAGTGTTGAGTGCGTCTTGATGCGAGTTGAAAAGTGTTGAGTGCGTCTTGATGTGAGTTAAAAAGTGTTGAGTGCGTCTTGATGCAAGTAGAAAAGTGTTGAGTGCGTCTTGATGCAAGTTGAAAAGTGTTGAGTGGGTCTTGATGCAAGTTGAAAAGTGTTGAGTGGGTCTTGATGCAAGTAGAAAAGTGTTGAGTACGTCTTGATGCGAGTTGAAAAGTGTTGAGTGGGTCTTGATGCAAGTAGAAAAGTGTTGAGTGGGTTTTGATGCGAGTTGAAAAGTGTTGAGTACGTCTTGATGCAAGTTGAAAAGTGTTGAGTACGTCTTGATGCAAGTTGAAAAGTGTTGAGTACGTCTTGATGCGAGTAGAAAGGTGTTGAGTACGTCTTGATGCGAGTAGAAAAGTGTTGAGTACGTCTTGATGCGAGTAGAAAAGTGTTGAGTACGTCTTGATGCAAGTTGAAAAGTTTTCAGTACGTCTTGATGCGAGCACAAAAGTGTTGAGTACGTCTTGATGCAAGTTGAAAAGTGTTGAGTACGTCTTGATGCGAGCAGAAAAGTGTTGAGTGCGTCTTGATGCGAGCAGAAAAGTGTTGAGTACGTCTTGATGCGAGCAGAAAAGTGTTGAGTACGTCTTGATGCGAGCAGAAAAGTGTTGAGTACGTCTTGATGCGAGTTGAAAAGTGTTGAGTACGTCTTGATGCAAGTAGAAAAGTGTTGAGTACGTCTTAATGCAAGTAGAAAAGTGTTGAGTGGGTCTTGATGCAAGTAGAAAAGTGTTGAGTACGTCTTGATGCGAGTTGAAAAGTGTTGAGTACGTCTTGATGCAAGTAGAAAAGTGTTAAGTGGGTCTTGATGCAAGTAGAAAAGTGTTGAGTACGTCTTGATGCAAGTAGAAAAGTGTTGAGTACGTCTTGATGCAAGTAGAAAAGTGTTGAGTACGTCTTGATGCAAGTAGAAAAGTGTTGAGTGGGTCTTGATGCAAGTAGAAAAGTGTTGAGTACGTCTTGATGCAAGTTGAAAAGTGTTGAGTACGTCTTGATGCAAGTAGAAAAGTGTTGAGTGGGTCTTGATGCAAGTAGAAAAGTGTTGAGTACGTTTTGATGCAAGTAGAAAAGTGTTGAGTACGTCTTGATGCAAGTTGAAAAGTGTTGAGTGGGTCTTGATGCAAGTAGAAAAGTGTTGAGTACGTCTTGATGTGAGTTGAAAAGTGTTGAGTACGTCTTGATGCAAGTTGAAAAGTGTTGAGTACGTCTTGATGCAAGTAGAAAAGTGTTGAGTACGTCTTGATGCAAGTAGAAAAGTGTTGAGTACGTCTTGATGTGAGCAGAAAAGTGTTGAGTACGTCTTGATAAGAGTTGAAAAGTGTTGAGTACGTCTTGATGCGAGTTGAAAAGTGTTGAGTACGTCTTGATGCGAGTTGAAAAGTGTTGAGTGGGTCTTGATGCAAGTTGAAAAGTGTTGAGTGGGTCTTGATGCGAGTTGAAAAGTGTTGAGTACGTCTTGATGCAAGTTGAAAAGTGTTGAGTACGTCTTGATGCAAGTTGAAAAGTGTTGAGTACGTCTTGATAAGAGTTGAAAAGTGTTGAGTACGTCTTGATGCAAGTTGAAAAGTGTTGAGTACGTCTTGATGCAAGTAGAAAAGTGTTGAGTACGTATTGATAAGAGTTGAAAAGTGTTGAGTGCGTCTTGATGCAAGTTGAAAAGTGTTGAGTACGTCTTGATGCGAGTTGAAAAGTATTGAGAGCGTCTTGATGCAAGTAAAAAAGTGTTGAGTGGGTCTTGATGCAAGTAGAAAAGTGTTGAGTGCGTCTTGATGCGAGTTGAAAAGTGTTGAGTACGTCTTGATGCGAGTTGAAAAGTGTTGAGTACGTCTTGATGCGAGTTGAAAAGTGTTGAGTGGGTCTTGATGCAAGTAGAAAACGTTGAGTGCGTCTTGATGCAAGTAGAAAAGTGTTGAGTGGGTCTTGATGTGAGTTGAAAAGTGTTGAGTGGGTCTTGATGCAAGTTGAAAAGTGTTGAGTACGTCTTGATGCAAGTTGAAAAGTGTTGAGTACGTCTTGATGCAAGTAGAAAAGTGTTGAGTACGTCTTGATAAGAGTTGAAAAGTGTTGAGTGCGTCTTGATGCGAGTTGAAAAGTGTTGAGTACGTCTTGATGCGAGTTGAAAAGTGTTGAGTACGTCTTGATGCAAGTAGAAAAGTGTTGAGTACGTCTTGATGCGAGTTGAAAAGTGTTGAGTACGTCTTGATGCGAGTAGAAAAGTGTTGAGTACGTCTTGATGCGAGTTGAAAAGTGTTGAGTACGTCTTGATGCGAGTTGAAAAGTGTTGAGTACGTCTTGATGCGAGTTGAAAAGTGTTGAGTACGTCTTGATGCAAGTAGAAAAGTGTTGAGTGGGTCTTGATGCAAGTAGAAAAGTGTTGAGTACGTCTTGATGCAAGTTGAAAAGTGTTGAGTACGTCTTGATGCGAGTTGAAAAGTGTTGAGTACGTCTTGATGCAAGTAGAAAAGTGTTGAGTACGTCTTGATGCGAGTTGAAAAGTGTTGAGTACGTCTTGATGCGAGTAGAAAAGTGTTGAGTACGTCTTGATGTGAGTTGAAAAGTGTTGAGTGGGTCTTGATGCAAGTAGAAAAGTGTTGAGTGGGTCTTGATGCAAGTTGAAAAGTGTTGAGTACGTCTTGATGCAAGTAGAAAAGTGTTGAGTGGGTCTTGATGCAAGTAGAAAAGTGTTGAGTGCGTCTTGATGCAAGTAGAAAAGTGTTGAGTGGGTCTTGATGCAAGTTTAAAAGTGTTGAGTACGTCTTGATGCAAGTAGAAAAGTGTTGAGTGTGTCTTGATGCAAGTAGAAAAGTGTTGAGTTCGTCTTGATAAGAGTTGAAAAGTGTTGAGTGCGTCTTGATGCAAGTTGAAAAGTGTTGAGTGCGTCTTGATGCAAGTTGAAAAGTGTTGAGTGCGTCTTGATGCAAGTTGAAAAGTGTTGAGTACGTCTTGATGCGAGTTGAAAAGTGTTGAGTACGTCTTGATGCGAGTTGAAAAGTGTTGAGTACGTCTTGATGCAAGTTGAAAAGTGTTGAGTGCGTCTTGATGCGAGTTGAAAAGTGTTGAGTACGTCTTGATGCGAGTTGAAAAGTGTTGAGTACGTCTTGATGCAAGTTGAAAAGTGTTGAGTGCGTCTTGATGCAAGTTGAAAAGTGTTGAGTACGTCTTGATGCAAGTTGAAAAGTGTTGAGTGCGTCTTGATGCAAGTTGAAAAGTGTTGAGTACGTCTTGATGCGAGTTGAAAAGTGTTGAGTACGTCTTGATGCGAGTTGAAAAGTGTTGAGTGCGTCTTGATGCAAGTTGAAAAGTGTTGAGTGCGTCTTGATGCGAGTTGAAAAGTGTTGAGTACGTCTTGGTGCAAGATAAGTATTGAGTACGTTTTATCTTATCTTATATAATACAGACGTTACTTCAAATAAGAAGATGATTACGTCCTAAGCGTCATACATTCAATCCTGCATATTAACCAATGACTTAAGTTCTGCCAAGTCACTGGTTTTCCTGGCTAGCTCAGGCAACCCATTCCATGCTCTAGTGCAGTGGTTCCCAAACTTTTTTCTCTCGTAGACCCCTTGCCTTGTTTTCTGGTTTTTGGTAGACCCCCTGTTTAACTTGCATTTTTTTTCAAATTCATCAACATTGTTTTACAACTAATTTCTATCTGTAGTGAGTTGAAAAGTGAAAAAGTAATTTAAAGCTACATATTAAATTATAGAGATCTATCTTTTTTTTTTATTGATAAAATTCAAATTGAAACCAATTAAAATAAAAATTAATATGTACTGCTGGAATCACCAATCAAACTGGAAATGTCTTTTTGCTGGTTTATCATCCGTTGCTACAGATGTTGTGTTTCAAACAGGAATTTGTTGTTCAATGAAGTAGTGCTTCAAACATTAAATATTAATTAATTAATAAAGTTTTCGCAAAGAGCAGTTTCTGGCGTATTTCTTGATCTTTCAAGTGTTGCTCATATATTGAGTCCGCAAACATGTTATCACTATCAGGAGAAGGGGCGAAGCCAGTAAGCGTCAAGCATGAAGGGCTCATTAGCCTTGGCTGGCTACCCACCTAGCCGAAGTAAAACTGAATTCAAAACTCTCCTGCTTTGCAACTATATTCAAACATGGGAAAGGTTTTGTGGGTCAATCCTGAGTAAAAATAAGGAGACGGCGACCCTAATGCAGTTTGCAACACACATCACTACACCCTGTCATAGCCTATGACACCGCTGATCCCAAACTGTATATATGTCGTTTGCAAAGAATTACACAATAAGCTTTTAATTTTATAACTCATGCCACCGACGTGTCCTTGAACTGTAGTGTTGCTTAAAGCAGTTATTTTAATATCAGGTGTAGGTTTGTGTAAAACAGTTTTTACAACTACAACGGCTGGTAAAATCAATGTTTTACCTTTAATGTTTTACGTGTTTTGTCATAAAAAAGTTAAGTTTCACTTTCAGACCTTGTGATGGTGTTAAGATTATCTGTTTCTTTGACCAACGGTTAATTAGCATGGTGTCATGTGGGAAGCACAACGACCAACCGCCTTTACTTTTCCTAACATAAGTCAGGTACCCATTAGAGTTGGGTGGACTCAGGGGAGCCTTAAAAATCATGAAATTAAAAATTCACAGAGATTCGAATCCAGGAGCCCAGGTTCGGTAGCCAAGCGCCTATTTTGCTATAAGTAAACAGATAGTGTAAGACACCCACAAACCATCATCTTCTCTATATGATGTCGAAGAGATTTTGTGGGTCTGTTCTGAACTGTATCTTTGAATGTTCGAAAGTTTTTCTAATTTTTTTATCAGGGTGACATTGTCTCAGTTGATTCTCTTCTCAAGCGTAATTAGTTTCATATCGTCATAAAGAGGCAATTGGCATGTTTGATAAGGAAGGAATGAACAAATTTAACTAATCAACGCTATACAGTTGACATTAGGTTTGGCTAAACATTACTTACATGTAGACAAAATTAAGTTATTTAAATAATTATTGAAATTAAATACAACAAAAATTTTTCGTTTGAATAGCAAGATAAATATTTAAAGGATTAACTCGTTCTCTCCGTAATTATTTACCCCCTTCTGGTGGAATCAACGCTGGTATCGTCAGTTAGGAGAGAAAGAGTTAACTTATGCGCACATTATATGTTAGTGTGAAGAATTAAACTAATAGGATGTAAATATTAAAGTCACAAAGTGCTTAAATGAAATCTATTATCGTAGACCCCCGTGGACATCTCATAGACCCCCAATTTGTTTTTTTTCACTTTCGTAGACCCCTTGGAAGTCTTCGTAGACCCCTGGGGGTCTATATAGACCACTTGGGAATCGCTGCTCTAGTGCAAGTTACAAAGTGTTAAGTAGAGTCGAAAGTTCTCTGCATTGATTTTATGTGTGTGTGTCTACACGTAGCTTTAGCCAGAAGAAATATCTTGCAACGTTATACTGTTTTTCGTGCTAAAAATAGATAGAAATGTTATGGTATGTTTT
This sequence comes from Biomphalaria glabrata, assembly GCF_947242115.1. Lineage (NCBI taxonomy): Eukaryota > Metazoa > Mollusca > Gastropoda > Planorbidae > Biomphalaria > Biomphalaria glabrata. The sequence continues at coordinate 13,606,236 of NC_074724.1, forward strand.
AGATTCACGTTTAACTTTTTAGTTTAAATCATTTTTTAAATTCAACTTTGATACGGTGGCGAAATCTGTTGCAAACGAATATAAACTTGTATTACGTATATGATTATTCAAAATTTTCCCCACGTGGATCTTTAAAGCTCTTTAAGATAAAAAAATCCACAAATGTTGAAAACCTAGTATCTTTATTTAAAGTTATAGTTCAACTTGACCCACCACTATCAAAATCAATGAGGTATCTATAAATAAGGCATCTAGAAATGGGGTCTCTAGAAATGAGGTATCTAGAAATGAGGTATATATAGAAATGAGGTATCTAGAAATGAGGTATCTAGAAATGAGGTAACTAGAAATGACTTATCTAGAAATCAGGTATTTAGAAATGAGGTAGATAGAAATGAGGTATCTACAAAATAAGGTATCTAGAAATGAGGTATCTAGAAATGAGGTATCTATAGAAATGAGGTATGTAGAAATGAGGTATCTAGAAATGAGGTATCTAGAAATGAGGTATCTATAGAAATGAGGTATTTAGAAATGAGGCATCTAGAAATGAGGTATCTAAAAATAAGGTATCATGAAATAAGGTATCAAGAAATGTGGAATCTAGAAATGAGGTGTCTAGAAATGAGGTATCTAGAAATGAGTTATCCTGAAATGAGGTATCTAGAAATGAGGTATCTAAAAATAAGGAGTGTAAAAATGAGGTATCTAGAAATGAGGTATCTAAAAATGAGGTATCTAGAAATGAGGTATCTAGACATGAGGTATCTAAAAATGAGGTATCTAGAAATGAGGTATCTAAAAATGAGGTATCTAGACATGAGGTATCTAAAAATGAGGTATCTAGACATGAGGTATCTAAAAATGAGGTATCTAGACATGAGGTATCTAAAAATGAGGTATCTAGACATGAGGTATCTAAAAATGAAGTATCTAGAAATGAGGTATCTAAAAATGAGGTATCTAGAAATGAGGTATCTAGACATGAGGTATCTAAAAATGAGGTATCTAGAAATGAGGTATCTAGAAATGAGGTATCTAGAAATGAGGTATCTAAAAATAAGGTGTCTGTGACCAACACACTTGCCGGGGATTATATTATCAAACTTGACAATTCAATGAAATGAAGAAAGAAACATATATCTCTGTATTTTCTTAAAACTTCTTTAATAATGCTTCTTCAACGTTCACATCAAATTAACTTCTCAATTCAATAACAACTTGACTTAATACTTCATAAATAAAACTTAAATGATTCATGAAACTTCACTTAGTATAACTTCAACTTCAACTAATAAAAACTTTAACTAATGGACCCGCTAATATCAGAAAACTTATAAACATTATTAATCGAGGACTGAGCGAGGACCCCGTCTAACTGACTTTCCCTTAATTTATACCTTTCTTAATCGTACGTTTCAGAATCATGGAACCTTCTCCGATAAGTATTTTAGTAACTTTGACCTTCTAGAAGCTGACGTGTGCTATTTTTTCCCTTAACCCTTTTCTTTGATTGGATATCTAAAATTAACTTGTTTACGCTGGACACTGGCACTGGTTTGAACTCGCTTCTAGAAACTGGTCGAAATAGGTCACAGACTCGACTCGTGACAGTGTCTAAAAATAAGGTATCTAGAAATGAGGTATCTAGAAATGAGGCATCTAGAAATGAGGTGTCTGATACAGATGTCCTGAAGGTCCGAGAACGTCCAGTTCCCTGTTAAAGGACCTCTTGACCAAGGAAAGGCTTTTATCCATGGCCAGGATGAGGCATCGGCTCTTCACCAATCCCTCTGTCCGAAATCCCGCCTTATCCGAAACGATCATATATTCACGTTCGGTATGTCGCTGGACACGACCGCCTTGAGCCCCGCACGAGTATCCCCCTCTCGTACGAGGTCGGAGGCCGAGCCGCGTGGGGGCCTTTTGTATGCCTATAATGTCCCACCGAACCCGTGCGAGGGTCCATCACAGCGCGTATGGCCCCCGATGGGGAACGAATCGGTGGGGGGTTGGACGTGTTAGCGAGCCTTTGTTACATCCCTACCACGTGCAGTGTACAGTCTCTCGACAGTATGTGTGCTACCATTCTTGGCCTATCCGCATCCCCTGGAGGACGTATCCTCGGAGGCGCCACGCTGAGGCGACGGTAGCTGGAATATCCTCCGAATGAGGTGTCTAGAAATGAGGTATCTAGAAATGAGGTATCTAAAATAAGGTGTCTAAAAATGAGGTATCTAGAAATGAGGTATCTATAAAAATGAGTTATCTAGAAATGAGGTATTTAGAAATGAGGTGTCTAGAAATGAGGTATCTAGAAATGAGGAATCTAGAAATGAGGAATCCAAAAATGAGGTATCTAGAAACTCCTAGAACATATCACAACTATTTCAAACTAAATTTAGTACTCTTCCCGAATTCATAGTTCAAAATCAACAAACAAAAAAACATTAAACGCATGGATGTCAGGACCTTCCATTTCTTTTGTACTTATGCTATCTATCACCGTGAACACCTGTTGAAAGTTTTAGCCTGCAGATATTTGCTTTTACCAATAGAAATGTTTTACAAATAATAGTTTTAAGACAATATCGAAATAATGTTTCAGAAGAATATTTGAATTTTAGGGGGGAGGCAATCATATTCCATTCAAATACTGTAGATCCCATTATTGTGAAATTACTGCTCTGATTCGAGATTACACAAGTGGCGGTTTATAGCAAATTTTATATTGAATATACAAAACAAAATAAAGCTTTCTTAGTAAACATTTCTGATTAAATTAGGTAATAGTAGCAAAGTAAGATCCAATCGCTATAATAGTTTTTATATACCGTTTTGTTTTTAAATATATCTCTCTTTTTCTCACGATTAACATACCGACCAATGGGCATAGAGTAAAATTTCTTTTGGTAGTGGATACTGGTGGCTCAGACAGTTGCACGGCTAAGCATTTTCTGGCGATGCAACTTGTGAAAGCTTCAAAATTTCACTATCCTTCGGTCGATACAGCAATATTTCTTTAGAAGAAAGAAAAGCTTCAGTGTGAAATAAAGTCAAATTACAAAAGCGTTGAACGGGTTGATACTGAATTGTCAGATAAATTCAAGGCAATAAGCAAGTTCGTTTGTAATTTTCCTATCAAATGGTCAAGTCATGTACAGAAATACGTCTTGTAGTGTGTAAGGTGCCTAATGTCATCTCATCTGTTCCTTACAACTTGCCAGATAGGAAGCTCAAGCCACAGCCTATCTCTAAGCATCAAACACGTTTCTACAGGGTACGGCACAGATTACATAAAAGAGGGAATACATAAACACTGCCAGGACTCCAACAAAGCCCGGGTTGTACGGCAGCCTATGGGTGACCCGTAGCGTGACAAAAAAAAAGGAAGCAAAACAATCGATAACCGCGCATTGGAGGGAGTTACATTATTTTATAGTTCAGTGTTTCCCAAACTGTGTTCCGTGGAACTCTAGCTTTCCGAGAAGCCTGAATCTCTCAGCCACCTGAAAGAAAAGAACTGCTCTGCTTTGAACAAATCCCTCATCCCCCTGAAAGTAAAGAACTGGTCCGCTTTAAACAAAATCTCCCAGCCCCCTGAAATAAAATAACTGGTCCGCTTTGAGCTACAAATGATGTCAGATTTTTAAAATATTGTTTTTTTACGTGGTGGATTTCATATTCCAACTCTTTACCACAGTTTAGATTTTATACTGTTAGGCTACAATTCATACAAACATTTCTTTTTCATTTGACTTTCTATTTGGACCGCATGTATTTTCAATATAAATTATTGTGAAATCCCTAAAAGCTGTGATAAGATTTAACGAGACTATGTAAACGTGTCTATGAAGAAGCTCTATATCTAATAGTTTGATACATCTCACCTTAATCGTAGGCTTATATCTAGATTTCTTGTTCAAGGGTGTTTTAAATATGTATTGAATTATTTTATATTTTAATGCAGAGCTCTCTATATCGTGTTACAATGTACATCCAATTAAATTCTGTTAATTCTGTCCCAACACACTGAACGAACACTGCTGTGTGATAGATCAATGAATTATAACACAGTATTGACCGCTTCAGCAGCTTGGAAAATTGGAGGAACTGGTCCAGTGATGAGATATATTGATTCTAATGGGATTTTTTAAATTTTTTTTTTTTTATAAAACTTTTGTTGTAACACAAATCAGACTCGGCACCATTAACAAAATGTGCTTGTTTCAATATATTTAATTTTTTTATTTCTGCGTTCTCTGGTTTATATAGATAGATAGATAGATAGATAGATAGATAGATAGATAGATAGATAGATAGATAGATAGATAGATAGATAGATAGATAGATAGATAGATAGATAGATAGATAGATAGATGCTGAAAGATGCTTTTCGCACCGAAAGCATTGGAGTTTGCATACGATATAGCACCAATGCAAGTTTTTTCAATACTCAGAGACACAAGAGACCAAGGAAAACTACGACTGCATCAGAGACCTGCTATTCGCAGATGTCTGTGCCCTAAATGTCGCAAACGAAGAAGACCTTCCAAAGAGACTGTCCCTCTTCACTTCTGCCTGCAAAAATTTTGGCCTCGTCATAAATGTAAAAAAGACAGAAATACTGCACCTACCTCCTCCAAATAAAGCTGTCACAGAACCAGACATTCTTATAGATGGACAGCAACTAGCAAACGTCAAAATGTTTCTCTATCTGGGAAGCATCATATCAGCAAACGCCAACCTAGATGATGAGGTTGACTTCCGTGTTGCTCGTGCCAGTGCTGCTTTTGGCAGACTTCAAGAACAAGTGTGGCAACGTAGAGGACTCAGAATATCCACAAAACTGCTGTAGTTCTCCCGTCACCCCTATATGAATCAGAGTCCTGGACCCTATATTCCCGCCACACCAAAAAGCTAAACTCCTTCCACCTACTCTGTATAAGGAGTATCCATAAGGTGCGTTGGTCCGACCATATACCAGACACAGAAATCTTAAAGCTGTCCAACATGTACAGTATCGATGCGACAATAAAATGGTCCCAAATTCGATGGGCGGGACATGTAGTCCGTATGCCAGACAATCGCCTTTCCAAACGACTTCTGTACGGTCAATACAAGGGTTACAAAGACACTCTCAAGAGCTCCTTCAAGGTAAGTGATATCTACATTCGCGGCTGATAATGCTTAATTTACTTTAATATAGATCTAAATCTATCTCGATCTCAAAGCAATATTTTGCTAGTCGATAGTAAATCTAAAAGGCAGCTCTGAATGTTTATCGGCTTTTTGTTGGAAAACTACTATCTAGATCTATAATGTAGGTGGGTCGTAAAGTTAATTTGACAGTAATTTTGTACTTAGTAAAGTATGAATAAAATGATAAGACGAATTTTTTTTCTAATACAAAATCTTAAATTTTAATTAGTATCCTATCATTACCCAGACTGGACCCATGCAATCCGTTTCGCATAGGGCCCCGCAAACTATAGGACCGTCCCTAGCTGGTCATTTACTAAACAAACGAAATTGCTGTGCCAACAATATTAAATTAACCTAGTGTATATTACTGATATTGAATTTGTATAAAATAACCGTAGGCGTAACTACTTGCCAGAAGAGCTTACATATTCAACAAAAAATGATTTGTATATTTATAACAGAACCCAACTCTGGCTAGTTTTGGGAGACTTTGATTATCTTTCGTTGGGTCAACAAGTTCCTAATTATGGTATGTTCGTTGTCTTATTAGGGAAAATAAAGCTTCAGACGGCACATAAAAGTGCCTACTTATATCGTAGGATATATATATCCAAATCAAAAGGAAGATGACGCTTACTATAAGCTATCCCGACAAGATCAACATCTAATCTTTCGACTCAGGACCGGACACAACAGAATGCGACAACACATGTACCGGAAGCTCAAAATTGGAACCAGTGAAATCTGCCCATGTGGAGTATCATCAGAGAAAGCCGACCACGTCTTCCAAAACTGCTCTCTTTATCAAGAGGCCCGTACAAGACATTGGCCCTAAGACACCCCAATAGAAAGAAAACTATATGGAGAGCTCCCTGATTTGGAAACCACTGCGCAGTTCATCTCATGTATTGGTCTAGTCATCTGAACACTCCAATAGCATGTTGGCCGATTTGGTGGGATCGGGAGGAGGCGATGGCATCAATCCCGCCCCCCCCCCAATAAACTTTCGAGTGGAGTGGGGGGGAAAATGAGTAATAAATTCGTATACAAATTGTGTGAATTCTATGCTAAAATTCGTCCGCCCCCCCCCCCCCCCCTGGATCCGCCAGTGGGTTAAGGTGGCCCCGGGTACGCTGTTCTGCCTCAACGTGGCACCCGGGTGGAAACGGTTACTTGAGGGGGTAACTAGGCTAAATAAATGGCAAAACAAAACTCCCATGGGAGTGTCCAAGGGTACGCGAGAATGGACCCATTGCACGGACGGAGTTGAAAGAGAGCTCTCACGACCCTGTCGATAATCCATGCGCCGTTCCTCAAGGTATTAAAGAAAAACTGGTCGCCCCCACCTCCGTTACATAAATGTAATAAAACGTAACCTCAAATCTGCTAACATTGAAACTGAGGAATCAATAGTATTTTCAAAACTGCAGAATCCCTATCAATATTAAAACTACATAGTTAAACCTAGATAGCCCGTTGTTTATTATTATTATTATTATTTCTAATGTAATGTACCAGTTACATCATTATTACTTTTCTTAGTTTTCATTTGGTTATTTTGATTATGCTATTTGTATACTGTTATTATTTATTTTTCTTCTTCTTTATCGTTCTCATTTTTAGATTGGAACGTTCAGATGACCAGACCAATGAACTGTATGAGCGTTCAGATGACCAGACCAATGAACTGTTGGAGTGTTCAGATGACCAGACCAATGAACTGTTGGAGTGTTCAGATGACCAGACCAATGAACTGTTGGAGTGTTCAGATGACCAGACCAATGAACTGTATGAGCGTTCAGATGACCAGACCAATGAACTGTATGAACGTTCAGATGACCAGACCAATGAACTGTATGAGCGTTCAGATGACCAGACCAATGAACTGTATGAGCGTTCAGATGACTAGACCAATGAACTGTATGAGCGTTCAGATGACTAGACCAATGAACTGTATGAGCGTTCAGATGACCAGACCAATGAACTGTATGAACGTTCAGATGACCAGACCAATGAACTGTATGAACGTTCAGATGACCAGACCAATGAACTGTATGAACGTTCAGATGACCAGACCAATAAACTGTATGAACGTTCAGATGACCAGACCAATGAACTGTATGAGCGTTCAGATGACCAGACCAATGAACTGTATGAGCGTTCAGATGACTAGACCAATATATGAGATGAACTGCGCAGTGGTTTCCTAATCACACAGCTCTCCATATAGTTTTCTTTCTATTTGGGTGTTTTAGTACCAGTGTCTTGTTCGGGTCTCTTGGTAAAGAGTGCAGTTATGTAGGACATGACCAGCATTCTCTGGTGACACTCCACATGGGCGTATTTCACTAGATCAACTTTTGAGCATCCAGTACATATGTTGTCCCACTCTGTTGTGTCCAGTCCTGAGTCGAAAGATTAGATGTTGGTTATGTCGGGATAGCTTCTAACTTATAGCTTATTTATAATAAACGTGGTAGAGAGGCTAAGTGCGCTTGAACTTGGCTTGGCTTGGCTACCTATGAAGGGCCTCTCGAGGTTCGACACCCGACTCGGGCAGAGTTGTGTTTATTGAGCGCATAAAAGCAGAACGGAAAAACCTTCTCCTAGATACCCCCTCCCCACTGGTCCACAACTTAGATTGGAGCAAAGCGCTCTGAGCATGACATAAGCATGAAAGTAGCGCTATAAAAAAGCCATAATTTAATTTAGTAGGCATCATCTTTTTTGTGATTTGAATGAGAGCTTGTTCATTTCTCATTTATTTATTCACTATTAGATTCAGCATTTCTTCTGGATAGAGTGCAATTTGATTGTTATCCCACATTTCTATATGCGTAATAACTGATTTTGTAGCACTAGTGCTTAAGGAAAAACAAATACAATTGTTCAATTGACACGCGATTGTACTATCAACAAGATTCGACTGTATAAAAGGATTTTTTTTTTGTTTTGGTAAGTTACGATTCGGTACAAAAATACTTCCTTGGAGACAGCTGACATCACTGTGTAAACAAAGTAGCAAGAGAAGTCACCAATAACAAAAACAGTATGTTAAGAGTTACGTCCCTCAAAGTCAGTACGGATTCTATCAGAAATACTTGGGTTAAGTCAACATACCTGGAACCTATACTATCAGTGGCAATGAAAAATAGCAATCAACTGCCATCGTCCAAAATAATTGTTTAATGTAAAAATTCACAGAACAATAAGGCACCACCAGGTAGATATTGTGGACATACGGAGTAAACCTAGCTAATTTGAACCTAAGTAAAGGAAAAATATGTATACTTTCAATATGATTGATATTTGTACCCGCTGGTTAGAAACTATATATATATAATTCTCTTAATGGCTCAAGTGTTTGGACACCAAAGTAATGGAAAGATCACTCTTTTATTTCTGCAAGCCGGACGGACTAGAGTTACCCAATGTAATTTTAGAGGCGAAAAAAAGAGGGGGTGGGGGGAGAACAAGTAGTATTTACCCATCAAAAATTAAAAGGGCCGGACTTAACCATTTTGGGCCCAATGCGAAATGGATTTTGCGAGGCCCAGTTTGGGTAGGGATACGGATAATAAGTGAAAATTAAGAGTTAGTATTAAAAAATAAATTCTTCTTTGCATTTTATTCATTCTTTACTACGCACAGAATTACTACACGAGCCATGCGTATAGCGAAGTCATACAGTATATCATAAGACTTCTGTTTCCTTCATATATCACGCTCAATAGCAAGAACTACCAAATGTTTCAATCTATCTACGAGAATTGTTGATCTCAAGTTATTCTTCATTAGTTTGAGGCGCGAGAAGCTTCTTTCACCAGATGACACAATTACGGGTATTGCACAATGCCGTTTTTGTTTATCGCGCGTAGGATTGGCCTTTTTTCATATTGAATGACACCCCAAAATGCAAATTTTTGTCTATATATTTCAGGAGATGTGTATGAGTTTTCTAAAGATTTTAATAATTTCCGGATATTTCCAGGACTTTTTCATATATTTTGCAATTTCTGAAGATTTCCAGGAGCTCCTGGTAAATCGACAGGAGGCCCCTGGTTATCTGTTATAAGTTATACAATGATTTAATTACATAATTTATACACCTCAAATTAGCGCGGGTCCTACTAAAGTCGAAAGTGCGGGGGCCCTTGGCGGTCGCATAGGCTGTAGTGGCCAAAGGCCGGCTCTGCAAAATAGCGGCATAAGCTACGCCGCCTATCGACTAATAATAATTAACTTGAATGCTAACCATACCATGACCTGGCTCTGTTGCTTTTTATCTGGTACTCATATCAAACTAATCGAAAGTTAATAGTAAATTTAGTCGTGATGCAAGCTTTCTGTTTATCCCGTTCTCAAGAATAACATGAAATTAGAAGGTTGTATATGGTAAAAAAACAACATCTTGTTTGTATCATCACATTTACATAACAAGAAAAACATTAACAAAATACTTATTTATAAAACAAAGCTTACATTAAGTAAAATTGTATCAATTAGTTAGAAATTAGTCCTCTAATTATATATGTATGATTGACTTGGGCATACAAATCTGTGCGATAGAACTATTTTTACCAAGATTATTGTTTAGCTTTTAGCTTTCTCCAAGCGCTATGATCCTATCACCTGTCTGGACCAGTTGTCAAAGGTGGAGGGAAGAAAGTGGTATATTCGTGAATGTTAACATGATCGTTCCTCAAGGGGACTAATTCAACTTATACCACCACATCTATAAGTACGAGTTCCTTCCCTCGTTTAAGATATCAAATAAAATTATTGTATACCAATAGTCAATTAACAATTATTTATTATTATTTTTATTTTTTTTTATTCTTGTGTTGTCAGGTAAAAAAAATAATTGTGCAAAATTTCAGCTTTCATTGTGTGTGGGAGAAATATGTACACACTTTTTACCATACAGACAGAGTGAGGTGATAAAAGCTTAATAAAGATATCCCAATGCACGCACAACCTTTCATATTAGTACCATTACACTTCCTTCAATAACGACTTCCTACGTCAAGAAATCGACTATTGTATTGTTGCTATTATCATTTCATTGTTTCTTTTTCTATTATAAAAAAATAAATAAATAATTCAATACTAAAAAGTGAGAAAGTTGAAAATAAAATAAAATAATTGTTCTATAATAATAATAATAATGCTTGTCCTCGAGTCCGCAGATTAATGAGAAGTGCATTTTTTTACCGTTGCAACGCAACCCCAGCTGTGAACTACATATTTTGACACATCGAGCACAGACATAACTTCGGCAATGGATTTTCTTTTGGCCTCATATGTGTCTCCAGATGTCTCGTTCCGAGGTGCTCTCTTCTATTTCAGTTAAAGTAAGATGGCGCTTAAGCTGGTCTTTCAAGCGTTTCCTCTGGGCACCTCTATTACGTCGACCACCTTTCAGCTCACAAAAAAAAAAAAAAGACTGCTTTTGGCATACGTACATCCCCCATGCGGGATTCGTGCCCTGCCCAGCGTAACTGTTGGACCATAAGAAGTCCCCCTATACTGTACATAGCGTCGATCACAAGGACATCGCTGTGTGTAGTGTCGTCTTGCCAACGTATGTCCATGATAGAGCTCAGGCATCTTTGGTAAAAGCATTCAAGTAGGCTAATTTGCTTTCTGTTAAGCACCCATACAAATAAGTTATTTATCAGCTGTTAATTAACTTTCCAATCTATTAATGGATAATTCTGGCTTTCTAAAACTGAATTTTTCTACTCTTTAGGGTAGTCAGTAACCTTTAGCCGTTGTTATTATAAAATACAGACGTTACTTGCAAAAGAAGATGATTATGGCTTACGCGTGTCCCTTGGTCAATCTAGTCATGCATGTTAAAATCAAAGACCTAAACTCTGCCAAGTAATTTTTTTTCCTGGCTGACTCAAGCAACCCATTCCGTACTCTAATAGCACTAGGGAAGAAGGAGTGTTTGTATGCATTTGTTTAACCATATGGGACAAGGCATATTCCTTTATCTTTGTTTCTTTCTGAGTGTTTTATTAGGTTCCGTTTTCGTATTTGAAGGTTATAGCTCAGTGTTTAATTGCTACTTTAAGTAGAAATTTTCTATCCTGAAGGGTGTCTAAATTTAATAAATTTTTAAACTAATCTAATCAAATGTCAATATTCGTTTGTTATGAATCTCACTGCTTTATTTTGTGTCTGCCATGGTGTTACTTAGTAGTCCTGAGTTGATACTTAAACACAATTTTATTTTTTTATGTTCCAAATGTAATACTGGTGGATACTTCGTTGCATAGCGTCCGTGTGGCTAAGTTTGTTTCAATCTTAAACTGAATATTTATAACATTTCCTAAACAAAATGAATACTTTTAAAGCGTATAAGAGACACAGAGGAATGTATCGCTATACACTGCAAAGAGTTCACTGAAAGCTGTCACGTATCCGGACACACAGTTTCAACTGAACGAGATGTTGAGAGTAGTGGGGAGGTCACTAAGTTCATCAAACAGAGGCTGAAGTGAAGTGTTTGATTTGTGGTCATTTACATTTCTACCTTTCTGCTTTCTACAACAACCCTCACCTGACAGCTATTTTTAGATTCTCTCTCTCTCTCTCTCTCTCTTTCTCTCTCTCTCTCTCTCTCTCTCTCTCTTTCTCTCTCTCTCTCTCTCTCTTTCATTGTGTGTCCTTAGAAAAATGTTGACAATGTTCGTTACTGTTTTTTTTTAATCTATCTATCTATCTATCTATCTATCTATCTATCTATCTATCTATCTATCTATCTATCTATCTATCTATCTATCTATCTATCTATCTATCTATCTATCTATCTATCTATCTATATGTTGGACTTCAACGTGATTTCTTTTGCTAATACCGCACTTATATTGCGAATCTATCAAAACCGTTTCAAAATTAAGCACCAATTAGGTAAGAGAAACCTGTGTAGAAAATGTCATGTTAATTAATTGTGCGGCTCTAGACATTCCAAAATCTATGTATGTATCAAATCTATGTATCCATCTATGATTAGAAGTATGTATCTCTACCTAATTTCTTTGAATTCTTAGCTCTCAAACACATGGCCGTTCCCATGTGGAAAGTACGGTCCCATTTGTAAAATGAGCCGAATGCATCACCCTCTTCATTCTCAATGACAAGCCTTATTGGTTTTAGAAATTTGCACACAGGGTGTAGGTTGACACGATCTACCATGAATTTTTACGTAGGCGCAAAATGACTTACGAATGGCGCTTTTATTTCCATGCTCTAGTTTGTCTTTAAAACTTTATATTCAATCACTGAAATTCAGACAATAAAACGCATTAAAGGAAAGAATCACCTATATTTAACAATTCGTTTTTTTTTTTAATATCTTGTAATAACAGGAATTAACATTGTTTTAGCTATTCATCTGTGACGTGGTTCAGCCGTAGATGATTTGGTATCATTTATTGTTTTGAATAGCTCAAATAAGTTTCAGTGGATATAGAGTTTGTGAATTTCGTTTACACTTCATGAGAAAAACGGATTCATCTGGTGAAAATCTAGATTATGTACTAATTAGCTTTAGGTACATAGACACTTTACAGTATAAGTGTCAAGCACGTTGTCCAACAAATATGAAAATTGTATTCTCATTTCAGTGGAGACATGTAGCGTAGGAAATGACGTGTGATTTTTGTTTCAGTTTGCGTTCCAAAATAACGTTATGACGTTTTATTTCTGTCAAAAATGTTAAGATTCAGAAGTGGTAGAAGTACATGAAAGTCATTGGCTATTATTCTTTCAAGTAGTTGACTCTTTGTTTTTATTTCAAAATGGCACATTTTTAGAGAAGATTTTATAACTAAAAAAGTCTACTTCAAGTGACTTGTCATGTTTAGCGCCAGATGTTGTGTTCTGTGACATAAGCTGTTATGAAAGTATCTAAAGAAGGCGGAGATATAATGAAGGAGTCAAGTTTTCTGAAGCTAATCCTAATCTCTTTTTTTATTGGTAAATATAACAATATACATATATATATGCTTGCATTTATCGATTGGATCAAATACTTTTCATGTTAGTTATTTAATCTCCTTCTCTCTTTTTTTTTCTTCCCATCACATTTGTGTTTTGTTTTGTTTTTAAATGAATATTTCTATATTTGTTTGTTTTTCTCTCTTTTGCTCTCTCTTTCTCTTTTTCTCTTTTTTTCTCTCTTTCTCTTTTTCTTTCTTTTGCTGTCTTTCTCTTTTTATCTCTTTCTTTCCCGTTTCGCTTCCTCCGTGTTTACACGTTATTGCTCCACTTTCCATTCTCTGATGAAGTTGACATTGTTCCTCACAAAATATAAATCAAATTTTAAAAAAGTAACAAATGGATCAATTTATTAGTGGTAACTAACTAGTTTGCTATAGATGAAGGGAAATAAATCTTACAGTATTGATACATATAAATATACAATACTTCATATTAGTTAAGCTGTGTATTTTTTGTTTGTTTATCAAATTAGACTTTTATATTTTGCTTAATTTCTTTCAATACCTGTAACTTTCTTTCTCTTTTTCACAGCTCTCCTTCTCTCTCATCAACTCTCTCTCTCTCTCTCTCTCTCTCTCGCTCTCTTTCTAATTCTCAGAGTTCTGTATCTGTTCTCTCTCATGAAATGCTCTGTTTCAACTCTCTCCCACTAAATTATTCACAAACTACCATGCGTGTCATAACCTGGAAATGTATTGGTGAAAACATTCCACTCGTAGCTACAGAACGGTAAGGGAGGAAAACTGATTTTCATTTTGACATGCACACATAGCCCATCGTTAACTGTTATTTATTGGTATCTTTCCTACTGTACTTTACTAGTTAGAATAACACATACATATATCTACAAACGTATGTTTATTTAACAAACCTACTTCCATTACATTGCTATTATTTGCTTAGCGAATCTAGACTCTCCCGTTGTCTTGTATTTTAAACCTACACACTAAACATAAGATCGCTGTATACATTGAACATTCAGTATCGTTCAAATAGTGCGGTGCATATTTATAACAGCTAAAAACAAAAACAAAAATTGTTTTATTTATGTCAAATTTTAGCTTGAGCCGTAACAGAATCTACTGAATCCAGATGACTTGACTTCAATAGTTATATTATAATTCTTTCATTTAATTAACGAATTATTCGAATAAGTTTATATACTTTATAAATACATTGGCAACAACTTGTTTGTGTGTTGATGTGGAAATGTGCGTGGTTTACATTGTATAACATTAATGCTAAAAGAGGCGTGGTGCTTGAGTGATCAGTATAGAATCAGAATAATCTTTATTGTCCGGAAGGAAATTTGTTTTACAATTTGTGCATTACATTAAACAAAACATTATAACTATAAAAAACTAAAAAGTACATTCACACCAGACTCACTCATAATTTACATGTGAAAAGTTTATACCAGATTGTTTCTATTTCATGATTTGATTGCCAGGGGAACAAAAGAGTTTTTTATCCTGACCTACGTAAATATTTTTCTATACTTTTTTTTTAGAGTACTATAGAGCATTCACTTTTCTCATTCCATCTATAGTATAACCTAAATACAATCTACGTAAATATTTTTCCTCAGACTGTGTTGCTCAGCACTCTAATGAGATTTTAAAGATATCCAAGTATAACAAAACATCATTGGAGTCATCGTGCCAGGAAAGATACGTTGATGAATCGGATAGTCTGGTGTACCTTGCAGTCCTTCAAACATCACATTTGAATATGTCTCAATTGTACGTTGCTCACTTCCAAATGGAGCAATCATTGTCCCAGAGTTTTGAACAAGTAAAATCTTGTTGAAAATATAGTTATTAAAATGTGTGTCTGTATGCAATAGAGTTTAAGCCTAAGCTTATAATTAAATAAATGCTTTTCCTTATAAAAGAGAATCAATAAAAAGCTAGTTTCTTTTTAGTGAATGCTAAGTACAGAATACTGAAAATACTTATTTAGCATCACAGAAACAGGGTTAACAACTTATCATCTTTTCTTGTGTCCCAGACATTTCTTTTAGTATTGAGGTGGCAGCGGTGATCATCCCATGAAGCATTCTTTCATTTGGGACGTTAATCCTAAGTTCAATATAGAGCCTTCACTTTTCTCATTTCATTACAAAACCGGAATATAATCTATTTTTAAAAAAATGTAAATAAAGAGTAGATTATTGTACTGAACTTAATCAGAAAATTATGAATTTTATAGTTAACTTTATAGTAAAAATATGATTAATATTTTAAAGTTAATGTCATTAAAATATTATGCAATATGGGTGTATTGCTTGATAAGGCTAGGAAAACATTTGGAACATTTGTTTTCTGTTTATTTATATTGTTTTGTGATGATATTTTGGGACGCGATGACTGATTGGTTAATCGCTGGCTTACAAACTTAGAGTCCTGGGTTCGAATCTCAGTAAAGACTGAGATTTTGAAGTTCGGACTGTTTGGGCCCCCCAGCGTCTTATGGGTTACCTGACTTACATTGGGGAAATTAAAGGCGGTTTGTCGTTGTGCTGGCCACGTGACACCCTGCTTGTTAACCATTGGCCAAAGAAACAGATGCGCTTTACATCATCTGCATTATAGATCAGAAGGTCTGAAATGGGAACTTAACTTTTTTACTCATTAGATTAAGAATCTTTAGTCAGAGTAAAAAAAAGTGTTTGAAATGTTTTGTTTCTCTCTGGCTCGCTACTAGATGTGCAGTGTCAAAGTGTGGAACAGTTCGTGTGAAAGTGACCACTCAAAGTCCAACTGCTACTGTCAGAGTAATGACGACGGAGTTCTCAGTTTAATTCTGAACATGACTGCCAACTTGGAGCATTCTGAGAGAACACTTCAATTCATTTTAAGCAACGCTACAAGTGGAGATTGGAACATGACTGCAGAAACAAAGTTACCAAAAGTTTACTGTAAATAGTTTCATTTTAGCCTTTTTTTTAGTTAGTTTATATTAATAGTCCTATATTTTACATGAGTAATGTGAACGAAGTAGGTCTAAATTGCTCTTGCCCCTCCTGTACTGGCACTTGTTGTACTAGTCAAGCTCCAAAAGTAAGCCGCCGACACTTGCAAAGTTTCCGCTCAAGCCATTTTTGGCGCTAGAAGCTAAGAAGAGAATTAAACAAAACAAGTAATTGTAAAATAATTTAAAAAAAAAAAAAGAAAACTAATCTGATATAGAGTGACATTGCATCACTTATTTTAAATCAATCTTTTAATAAGCATTTAGTAGTTCTAAACTAACCATAATGAACATGTCCACCGGTGGCGTAGCTTACTCCGCTATTTTGCAGGGCCAGCCTTAGGCCGCTGCAATCTATGGGTCCGCAGTGTGCCCAGCACTTTCATAGGACCTGCGCTAATTCTAGGTGTATAGATTATTAAATTAAACCATTTAACAACTTATAACAGATTTCCCGCAGCCTCCTAAAATCTCCTGAAATTGCAAAATATACGAAAAAGTCCTGGAAATATTAACATCTTTTGAAAACTCATACAAATCTCCTGAAATATATAGACAAAAATTGTCATTTTGGGGTGTCATTCAATATGGAAAACGCAAATCCTACGCGTGATAAAAAAAAGGCATTACGCAATACCCGTAATATTGGAATCTAGTGAAAGAAGTTTCTCGCGCCTCATACTAATGAAGAATTACTTGAGGTCAACAATTTTCAAAGATAGATTGAAACATTTGGTAGTTCTTGCTATTGAGCGTGATCTATGTAGTTAACAGAATTCTTATGATATACTGTATGACTGACTATCCCAAACGACATTTTGTTCACCCGACAATTCTTTCATCCTCAGTCGGTCACCAAACAAATCTTTTACCGACAACTGGTTCACCTGGTTTTCTGGACAACTGTTCAGACAACTGGTTCATCGAAGATGGTTCACCGACAATTAGTTCACCTGGTTTTCTGGACAACTGTTCAGACAACTGGTTCATCGAAGATGGTTCACCGACAAATGGTTCACATGACAACATTGTAGACTGACATTTGTTTGACAAACAATCGGTTCACCGACAAATACGTAACACTGTTGTACTAATCAGGAATAATGTCTACTTTCAGCGCCTGTTAATTTAACATTGCTGATTAACGGACAGAGTCAAGACAAATATATGTGCAATATCACAAAACCGACAGAAATAAGAGACGTAGAGATCACGTGGTGTGTTCAAAGTGTGTTAAACTACACGCTACACATTTCTACGAGATCTAGCACTATACTGAACTCATCATTTAATGGTTGTGTTATGTATACATTAACCCCCGCTGTGATATTTGAAAATGTTACAGTCTCTTATATTGAAGTGGACGATTGTCAGAGGCATCAGTCTTATAGGTGTAATATTTATTGTAAGTACATGTTCTATTTTTACATAGCTTATATTAATGTACTCGGTTTGTCTAGTACAACTTATGTACACGTTATTTCTCCCACTTCCTATTCTCGGATCAGGTTGAAACTTTGCACAATTATTCGTTGACCCTACCTAACAACCCATCTTCTTGTTCTTGAAAATGTCAGGTAGAGCCTTCAGCTCTTGGAACTCTAGGCCAGGCAAAGTAAACAAGAGCTCCCTCTCACCGGTTTGAATGAGAAAAGAGAACACTGTTCTGTCTATACCAGGTTAATCTGTGTAGGACACGCAATTTATGTAACGGCCCCTTGATGAACGGTGCCTGGGTGTGACAAGGCTGTGGGAGCTTTTTTACAACTTCGCGCAGTGCAATGAAGATGCTCTTACACCCCCACGGGAGTCTTGTTTTGCTACCCATTCGGCCTAATCGTTTCCTCCTACGATCGTTTCCACCCGGGCGCCCCTACGATGCATGGTAGCATGCCCGGGTAACAAAATATAAATCAATACAAATATTAGCCAATTAATCAATAAATTAGAGGTAATTCACTAATTTGTTTGATATACAAAAAAGAAATAAATTTTGCAGTATTGAGATATATGGCTGTACAGTTATTTTTCTTATATAAGCTTTGTTAAAACAGTTTTTTTTCAAATTTTTTTTTTGCTTTCTTACAGCTAGAGACAATCAAAACTCTTGTGTGGACATGTGCCAGGATGTTGTTCTAACCCACGTTGTGATTACTATCATAGTGATTTTAATATCTTCAGTCTGTATACTCATCAGTAAGTATTATGCGATCTTTATATAACCGCTACACTATTTATACGTCTTTTATGTTCCTATTTTATCAGTTCATGTATCAAAAAGATTTGGATGAAAATGTTATGGAACTGATTGTCTAGGCTGAAATACCTGTACCAGGAAATGCAATCTTCATTAATTTCTGTTATTGTTATCATTATTTTTTTTAAGAGGAATGTTATTTAAAAAAAAAGGTGACTTGTCATTTCATCCCCGGTCAATTCATCCCTGGTCACTTCATCTCCGGTCATTCTATCCCAGGTCACTTCATCTTGAGTCACTTCATCCCCGGTCATTTCATCCCCTGGTCATTTCCTCCACGTCTCTTCATCTCTGGTCACTTCATCCCAGGTCATTTCATCCCCTGGTCATTTCATCCTCAGTCACTTCATCCCCTAGTTATTTTCAGCATTTGATCATTTTCAGCATCTGATCATTTTATCTAACAAAGAGTAATTGTAAAAATCATAAGGGTATCAATATTTAATATGTTCATTTTCTATTTAAATCACAAAAAGTGTAACACATTAGATATGGATAAATATCAATAAACAAAATGAAATGACCGGTTTGAATTGACCAAAGATGAAGTGACCGCATTTTTGTGCGTTTTGTCTGTCACGTTTATATAGAAAAAAAAATCTTTTGAAAATTTGATGAACTTTTAATTTTCCTTCCAAAATATCGCAATAGTGTTAAGTATCTATAATAGATTGTTCCGGATGTTTGTATTTATAGTGAGAGAATAAGAGAATTCTAAATAAATCTAATACCGTTAATTACATTTTTTGGAATGGTCTCGTATGAAAATTAGATGTACCATAGCCTTGTGGAAAGATTTTCATACCATACTTTGGTGTTAAGATGTTGTTTTCCTTAAAAATGGGAGCATAATATTAACGATAATTAGATTTTAAAACGTTTAACTCGAAAATGATATGTAATGTACCACAGAAGTGCGATTTTACATAGAGTTAAAAAATCCGCAACAACCGATATTCATAAATAAGAAGATTATTTGTTTTATTTATTCGAAGAGGGATTTCAAGCAGTTATTTGTGTTAGTAGAGTTTTCAAATAAAATTTGGTACAATTTTGGCGACAATTTAAAAGAAAATTTAAGTAATGTAGTTTGATTTCTTTTTCAAAACCCAAACCGAACATTCTTTAGTATTCTTTACAAATAAAAAAAAAACTTCTGTTATTTTTCAGCAAGAAAATTCATTGATAAATTAGTCTAAAAAGTGTTTTTCATATAATCGTTTCTAGTAAATTACATTATTATTTTAAAATCATTAACAACCTATTGTCCATATTTTTGAAAAAAAGTCATTTTAAAAAATGTTTTAAGTTCAAATACGGAACAATTGGATATCAATAAACTATAGTAACCTATTGTACAAGAAAATAAGGGTAATATGTAAGTTGATGATGCTATTTCAAATAATCATTTGACATTTTTTTTATAAAACAATATCCAGAACAACTTCATAGATAATGTAATATAAATCATTTCTATGCTATATTTACTTTAAAAAACCGAAACAATATATAATTGATCATTTGTTTTTACAACGTTTAAGCACGGAATTTAAATGTAATATAAGTTGGAAGAGCAAACAAACATTCTTTGGCATTGATTTGGTTTTCACAAAAACATCAGGAACAATCTATTATAGATACTTAAAACTATTGCAATATTTCTGAAGGAACATTAAAGGTTTAATCAGATTTTCAATAACTTTCAGTGTTGTTTTTTCAAAAAGTGACGGACAGACCGACCAAGAGACAAACGCACAAAAAATAAGCGTCTTTAATTCTGATGGGGGCATTAAACAAAAAAATAAATAAAATCTGATAAAAAAAATGTGAGGGAACTATTTGGTACCAGGGCCCGCATCTGCTTGTCACGCTACTGCACGAAAGTCGCTGCATAAAAAGTACATTTTAAAATATGTGCATGATATTTACATACAAAGTGAATTCTTAGCCTTTATAAACAAACATAAATATTTTCTTTTAATTTTAGCAGCTAGTTGACCATAAAAAAAAGCCTTTAACTAATATTTATATTTGTTATGAACATTTCGTGTACATTTTATAAATATATTTGACTTCATGATACTGAAAATACACAGAATATTGTCTTTCTTTAATAACATATTTTTAACATTACCTCCCTTACATTTATGTAATTGTTTTAGAATTGGTGTATTTTTATGAACTAATCGCTTCTATAATTAATGTTATAAACTAAACGTTTGCTTTTAGAAAACCAAAAGTAGCCGTTGCACCGAAACTTTTCAAGCTGCATCGCATGGTTAAAAATATTTTTCATTTTTTTCTTCTAGTTTTCGAGATATGATTGTGACGGATGGACATTTTGCACAAACCTAATGGCGGCTTTTCCCCTTATGGGGGCTGCTAAAAAACATTTAAAATTGTATAATATTAGTAGTTATAAAATACTATTTTTAAAAGCTTGAGAAAGATTCATGTAAGGAAATGAAAAGTAAGCAAGAATTGGAACACAGGCACTATATAGCATGTAATGTTGCGATTTATAAAATCTGCGAAACCGGTTTTATTTTGTAACTATCAGTTTGTATGTAGTAGTTGATATATTACAAGCATTTCTCATTATATGTTGTTGGTTTTAACTGTCTGTAAAGCTATTTTATATTTGATTTGTTTCGTAGGTTTTTTCAATCAGTCTTTTCATATACAGACTAAAATTCATACTTTTGAAAAATAAATAATTCTAAAAGGTTTTAATAGGGTTTCTTGTATTTTTTCAGCTTTAAAAGACAACGGCACGCCCATCAATCCTCTACTGATTGTTCTATTTGTATCTGTCATTGCTCAGATTATTCTAGTCATCATCGCTGCTACTTCTATAGAATGTAAGCTGCTGTTATTCCTTATATATTTTTATTACGTTTATTTAAAAAGAACTGCTCTTTTCAAATTTAATTAATTCTACTTTGATACAAATGTTGATTTAACTTTAAGCCTAAAACTTTATTATTGTCTCTTGAAAATTTGTATCAATTATTAAATTTTAATGAATTTTAGTTTCCATACATGAATTAATGTGATGAAAAGGCCAAAACGGCTTGGCCACGGCTTACCAACCCAACCAAGAGGCTCAAGTTCAAATCGCGACCCGAGCAGAGTTGTGTTTGTGCAGCGACTCAAGAAATTACAGACACCCTCCCCACCCCCAACTGGTCCACAAAGAGATTGGACCATATCACACTTGGCATGCTATAATCATATGAGATACACTACATAAAAGCTATTTACATTATATATATATATATATATATATACTTACAACAGATACTGGTGATACAGCTTTACACATATGGAAGATAATGGCAATTTATCAAAGTGCAACTTACTTGTTGTTTATCATTATAGAGTTTGTACTGCTATGTACACATACAAGTGAGTATGTTTATGTAAAGGAGTCCTAAATAATTTTTTTTAAACACCTGAAATATTCATTAGCCTGTTTCTATTAACATTTATCGTACAATTACAGTCAAACAGATAATCATTTTCTAATTGTAAGATCAGATGCACATTAGAGCTATGTGAACTCATGAATATTGTATTATTAACGAAACATGCTTAGATTACTTCGTTAGAACACGTGAAAGGAGTGAGCAGTGAGTTTGAAGGTCGCCTTGTCCGCGTACAAGGACAGACCGATTGCTGCACACGAGCCAGTTCTCTCTATATCAGATCCTCGAACGTAACATTCATAAAGACTGTGATTTACTGTTTCTACTTCCTCGATGCAGTGGCGACACCGTGTGTGGTAGTTTTCTTGAAACCGTCCGAATGGGACAGTGACCTACTCGGATCTGGGCTACGATGGCATGATTAAGTTGCCACCACCATCCTATAAGTCTGGTCTACTCCACTGCCTATGAAGCTCACAGCCTTTGTTGTGTTGGAAGCGTCCCAGCCATCGTACCAAAGTGCCAACAATCAGCTGGGGATCGTACACCTTCAGAAGTGCACTGTTCATCTCGCACGAATGCTGTCTGGACCGCGGTTTTTACCCTGTCTTGTTCGACCGACCACAAATAACCAAAGCGCGTGGTCAATAACCGGTGTTCTTAAAATTAATATTGTTTTTTTCTACTTTGGCCTGTCGCGACTCTACATTCTCTGACCGGCAGACAGGGCTATATCTAATACATTAGCACTACCATTTCGCACAATGGCCGAGCAATGTAAAGCGATAATAGTCAGTTTGTATTTGTTCGTCCATGGCGATTGGGAGAATTAGTTATGAAATGACCGGGGAGGAAGTGACGAGGATGAAGTGACCGATTAAGATGAGATGACTGGGGATGAAGTGACTGGGGATGAAGTGACTGGGGATGAAGTGACCGGTGTTGAATTGGCAGGGGATGAAGTGACCAGGGATGAATTGACCGGTCACCAGTCGTGTCAGTACATGAATGAATCAGGGCCCTTGTGCATATAATATAGATTGAAATCATTATGTTCTCTATGACCAAACAATTTAACTAAAAAAAACTTTACAAGTAAAAAATGTGTCATTAACCTTGTGTTTCAGAAATCGATCGCTATTGTATAGATGAACCCTGGGTCTATTTGATTATTTTAATATGCATTCAATCTTTGGTTGGATCAGTATGTCTTCCATTTATCATTAAATATTGTAAGTATGGTTTTATTCATCAATGACATTTTATATCACAAAGCCATTTTCTTTTCTGCACTGTTCATTGGATTACTCTTACTGACTACAGTGATAACATAAAAGTCTTTGTCTCTTATAGATATTAGATCTAAAGCAATAACAGTATAAAAGTATTTATACTTGTCTTTTGTTTCTACCTGTATTTAACTACTTTAAAAAAGGAGAACGAATCTAAAATGTTAAACTTTAATCAAACAGAAGGCTACTTTAATTCAGTTTCAACAAAATATTCACAATAGTTCTTTCACAACCATAAGTGAGCGACAGGGTAACCCATTATCGAGATCATGCTTTCTTTGTTTAATTTATATGGATTTTACGTAGAGCGATCGTAGTTGTATTACAAAGCTTATATCAACTCGCTCTGTTTGTCTCTCTTTTAGTGCAGATAATCAAACGTACACACAATCTACCTAACACCCAATCTCGGATTAAACTTCAGACTTTTTTCTTTTACCTTACAACAATAAACACAAAATTAACCAAAACATTGATAATTAATTGTTATGTTAGGTGTTTTGAACAAGGGAAAGAAATCGTACTAGACCAATGTGGTGGTATAAGTTTAATTAATCCCCTTTAGAACTCTGGCGCCCTGATTAAACTTTTTTTTTAATGCATTTAATAAACGATCACGTAAACATTCACAATTATACCCCTTCTTCCCTCGACCTTTACAACTGGTCAAGGCAAGAAATAGGGTCATAGGGCTTTGAGAAAGCTAAAAGCTAAACAACAAT
The DNA here is from genome assembly GCF_947242115.1 of Biomphalaria glabrata. Lineage (NCBI taxonomy): Eukaryota > Metazoa > Mollusca > Gastropoda > Planorbidae > Biomphalaria > Biomphalaria glabrata. The sequence continues at coordinate 13,630,126 of NC_074724.1, forward strand.
TGGTAAATATTTCAAATCGCAGAGATTTGTTATGTCTAGGTCAATGAAACGTATAATCCCATGACTTATCCAAACTAATTGATAAAATTACAATTTACATAAGCTTTTTTTTTTTTTTCTATTATATACTTTTTTCTTGGCTAGTTTAGATTTGAAATATAGTTAGAAAAGCCCAAGTTTTATTTCTGTATACTAATACGAGTTTTTTTCCCTTCAGTAATGAAGAAAAAACCAGAGAAAGACATAGAACTGACGTACATTGGTAGAAGGCAGTAAACGAGGAGAACACAAGTGATACAAGTACATTGTCTCACTCACTAAAGTTGTCTGTTTTTGAACATCAATGCTTTATGAACAATCAAGATTATAAATTTTAGGCAGCATTAATTAGCAATTATTTGTTTGTGCTTGCCTGGATGTGGCAAAATATGTGGGTCACAGCTAGGGCTGCGTGGCCACGGAAATACTGCATCCCTTTTTAATCTTCGGAATTAAAAGCAAGCCTTATTATTATTATCATTAGTTAGCAATTATCGTCTGCAAGAGAATGTAAGTATTGGCATTACTGCAGTGGCAATATAAACCATTGTCACTGTTTGGGCAGGTTGCCTCATAATCTTAAATGAACTTTGTTTATATTTGCTTAATTTCACTTTACATGTTTTTCCTTTGATTTCAGTCAGTAGCACTTAGGCATTCTTTTTCTTTCTTTTTTTTTAAATTGATTAAATTGTGTCTAATTATTTAAAGGCTATTGTTTTGCTAAAGGAGTTTCAGTTTCTGATACTTATAGTTCAGCAATCTGAATATACCTGGAAGCATTGCCTAGTTGAAAAATATTTTGATATATGCTGTCTAATTCCAGTGTGTAAACTACAGGGCAGACAGCGAGCTGGTTACAGGTGTGTATAGCTTCACGCTGGACAGTTTAAAGTCAGCCACCAGGGAAAGGTTAACTGACTTTAGATTACAAGAGCGCTGTGAACAAAACAACAGACATATCCAGATATAGCTATACATTTCTTAAACTTATTAAAGGGTTAAGACAGAGAGTACGATAGAAGGAAGGTGGGTCAAGAAACCTCTTGGTAACTATGGAAAGGGGATATTTTAAAAAGCTTGGAGATGCTAATAGGAAGGAAAGATGGTCGCTACTTATCGAACACGATTGGTCAGTCTTCGATCAATATTATTATAAGTTCTGCATCCATATTTTATATTTGTTTCAGGTTTGAGTTTGAAGGTATTAAACCCAATACAATTACAACTAACACTGTGTTACTTCTTTGTGTTCTAGTACTGATTGAACTATATTAACGACACCTCCCAAATCAGAAAAAAATGTCAGATGATTGTGGAGAAAATGCCGTCCAAGTATTGTAGTCAATGTCTGCCTAGGACACCCATCCAAATGTTGTTCATTGTATCTGCCTAGTACACACATCCAAGTGTTGTACTCTGTATCTGCCTAGGACACCCGGCCAAGTGTTGTATTCTGTATCTGCCTAGGACACCCGGCCAAGTGTTGTACTCTGTATCTGCCTAGGACACCCGGCCAAGTGTTGTACTCTGTATCTGCCTAGGACACCCGGGCAAGTGTTGTACTCTGTATCTGCCTAGGACACCCGGCCAAGTGTTGTAATCATTTCCCACTCGAGCATTGAAGTCCCAGATTACTATGAGTTATCTGTTATGAAACACTTCATTCACTGTTCGACTTATTCCCAAGTAGTACGAATGTAGGTGATCAATTCAATGGTAATAGAACGATATGGACTACGTACGATAAAGAAAAACGTTCCTGCACCCACAACTCTCGACTAGCTCCGCTCCGACTCTGAACATAGTAGCACTTTCAGTCTCTGTGTCCAATCCTCAACTAGCTGTACAGTCCTGTCACCATACACTTTAAACTCACACATCTCATCTACAGCTACACACATTCACGTGCAAGCCATGGTAAAGTAAAACTATACATTTAACCTTATCCTGAATGATAGCAAACACAGTTTGTAACAAAAGGACCTATGCCAACATATCTTCTATCTAGCATCTAGAGACATCAGTAATGTTTTTATGCCTGTGATAGACAGAAGCGTTAAAAAATAAACAAACTAAATGTTTTTAAATGCAAAGGAAAAAAATAAATGGCATTAACCACGCTTAAGTACAACTTACATTTGCTTTTTTTTTTAAACAGTAGGTTAATGTACTTTGTTTTACAATATTTCGTGTTGTAAAACATATAGAATATATCACAAAGAAAACAAAGCTAGGTTTTCTATAATCCAATGAAAAGACATTGAATGTGGTATAGATTAGTCAGCTCTCTGTTTGTTACATATTTGAATAATCAAATACAATAATCTAAACAAATTTAATAGCTCACATATTACACATTCAAATACAAGCCCTGGACAAGAATGTAAATGTTGATATATGTAATTCAGATTTAAGCATTATTTTTAGCGGCTTCCGAAAGGGGAAAAGATGCTATTAGTTTTGTGTGAAATGTCTGTCCTCTGTCCGTCCGTCCCATTTAGATCTCGTAAACTAGAAAAGCTAGTGAAAATCAGACATCACAATATTTTAGACCTTTCAAAGTTCTGATGCAACGGCTACTTATTTCTATTCTGAAAGCGAAAAATCTAATTTTTTAAATCATTTATGCAAACAGTTTTTATATAAAAAATTTACCACTTTTACAACTATTAACTATAAAACACTCAAACATTTGAGGCACTTTATTAGGGGAGGCAACACATTTTCATATATTTAACACATTTATGCAAACGGTTGTAGATTTTTTGTCACAAGTTTTGTTTTTATATTTCTATTGTTAATTATGTTAGTGCTGTTATACTAAGTACTATATTTACACAAAAACAAATGTTTACTATTTTTTAAGAGAAAAAATCTATTTAGTATGCATTATAAGTTAGACATAATTTAAAACAAATAGTAATCTTGTAAACTCCATTTTTTAAAGAAATTATCAGAGGCATTGCCCATAATACGGCCCTTGCTTGAGGTTTCCACTATCCTAAAAAAAAAAAGGTTCCTATTAAGAGATTGAGTCTTTTATAAAGCAATTACATCAATAATAAGATTTCAGTTAGGCCAGGGGAGGCGCGGTAGCTAAGCGGTAAAGCGCTTGGCTTCCGAACCGGGGGTCCCGTGTTCGAATCCTGGTGAAGACTGGGATTTTAAACTTCGGAATCCTTGGGCACCTCTGAGTCCATCCAGCTCTAATGGGTACCTGACATTAGTTGGGGAAGGCAAAGGCGGTTGGTCGTTGTGCTGGCTACATGACACCCTCGTTAACCGTAGGCCACAAAAACAGATGAACCTTACATCATCTGCCATAAAGACCACAAGGTCTGAAAGGGGAACTAGTTAGGCCAAGGTTCACATCTAACTTTACATTCACTTTCACCTATCCTTTGATCTGCGGGACCGTTGGGGCACTACACAAGATCTGTTAACCTTCTTTCTCCATTCTTGTCTCTCATTGGTCTTTGATATAATTTCATTCGGATGTTCTTTCTGAAAATATTGAAGCCTGCCTGGGTGGACCACTTCGGGGGCCGATTTTGAGTTTGTGTTTCCACAGAAACTGTCTTTTGTAACCTTGTTTATATGTCATTTAGTTCGATCCATTTTTACATGTTCAAGAGACTATATTTAATTTTTGTTATCATGAACCTATTAGGAATAACCTTTTATAGTAACATAATAAAATAGCTTACGAAATCACAAACTAATAGAATAGAAAACAAATACTGAATAGAAAAATCGCACTAAAACATCTTTTAGACTTGAAATGCTTTTCAAATTGAATGGATACAAATTCTTTGAACTTCTATTCCTAGATGTGTGTTTGTGTTCTGTATGCAGTTTAAACTTTTTCTATTTGACAAGGACACATAACTCCTGAAATGACTAATTCTACACGCACATATAAACAACTTGAGGTACACATTCGGCTCAAAAGTGATATACTTTCATGTGGCTCTTGTGTTGAAATCAATCTCACCACACATCTCTAAGCCCCTATCGTGTAATCAATCTCACCACACATCTCTAAGCCCCTATCATGTAATCAATCTCACCACACATCTCTAAGCCCCTATCGTGTAATCAATCTCACCACAAATCCGTAAGCCCCTATAATGTAATCAATCTCACCACACATCTCTAAGCCCCTATCGTGTAATCAATCTCACCACACATCTCTAAGCCCCTATCATGTAATCAATCTCACCACACATCTCTAAGCCCTTATCATGTAATCAATCTCACCACACATCTCTAAGCCCCTATCGTGTAATCAATCTCACCACAAATCCGTAAGCCCCTATAATGTAATCAATCTCACCACACATCTCTAAGCCCCTATCGTGTAATCAATCTCACAACACATCTGTAAGCCCCTATCATGTAATCAATATCACAACACATCTGTAAGCTCGTATCGTGTAATCAATCTCACCACACATCTCTAAGCCCCTATCATGTAATCAATCTCACCACACATCTCTAAGCCCTTATCATGTAATCAATCTCACCACAAATCCGTAAGCCCCTATAATGTAATCAATCTCACCACACATCTCTAAGCCCCTATCGTGTAATCAATCTCACAACACATCTGTAAGCCCCTATCATGTAATCAATCTCACCACACATCTCTAAGCCCCTATCGTGTAATCAATCTCACAACACATCTGTAAGCCCCTATCATGTAATCAATATCACAACACATCTGTAAGCTCGTATCGTGTAATCAATCTCACCACACATCTCTAAGCCCCTATCATGTAATCAATCTCACCACACATCTCTAAGTCCCTATCGTGTAATCAATCTCACCACACATCTCTAAGCCCCTATCGCGTTATCAATCTCACCACAAATCTGTAAGCCCCTATCGTGTAATCAATCGCACCACACATATGTAAGCCCCTATCGTGTAATCAATCTCACCGTACATCTGTAAGCCCCTATCGTGTAATCAATCGCACAACACATCTGTAAGCCCCTATCGTGTAATCAATCTCACCACACATCTGTAAGCCCCTATCGTGTAATCAATCGCACAACACATCTGTAAGTCCATATCGATTAATCAATCTCACCACACATCTGTAAGCCCCTATCGTGTAATCAATCGCACAACACATGTGTAAGTCCTTATCGTGTATAGCTCATCAAACCTCTGTAGGTCCCTATCATGTAAATATCACCACACATCTGTTAGTCTCTATCGTGTATAGTTTTATGATTAGGCCCCCTTTTAACCTGAAATGTTTTCTCTTACAGCTGATGTTGAAATGGAGAATGCAGCCATATTGTTTTATTAGAGTCAATAAAGTTATTACACATGGCAATGAAAACATTAAACTTTTATTATTGGGACTTTTTATGATAGAATATTACCGTCTGTCGATGTAACAATTTTCCATCAAAGTTTTATTGTTTCTGGTTTAGTTATACTTTATATGCTAATCTTTTTTTTCAATTTTTTTTTTTTACTTTAGAAAATCATTCCAGAGTAAAAGTACTGAGAAAATTAATTAATTTTTTTTTTTAAAGTCGTTTTGTTGTAAATTTTTACAGTATTCTTATATTTTTTTGGAAACTGTCTCTCAGAAACTTCCCCCCACCCAAAGCCATTCCCCCACCCCAGTGGGTACCATAGCGCACTCAGCATATTGTGAGCACGAACGTTGGATTGAAAGAAAATAAAACTATTTCCAATCGTATATATTTATTGTTAATCTAGATCTATTAACGAACAAAAGAAATAATATTGCTTTTTAAAAAGCAAAGCTTATTTCACGGAAAGCACCGCTAATTACTGTCATTTATCTGAAAATGGCAGGGTTAGGCTTTCTAGCTTCCATATAAACAATATTAATTAATTAGTACTAATTGATTAACTAATTGGTTAATTTTTGTATTGATTCGTGTATTGTTATTGAATATGAATACTTATGAATAATTCTGTGGCCCACGTTTAACGAGGGTGTCATGTGGTCAGCACAACGACCAGCCGCTTTTCCTTTTCCTCAACTAAAGTCTGCCCATTAGAGCTTGGTGGACTAAGAGGCGCTCTAAAATTCAGAAATTCGAAATCCCAGTCTTCACAAGGATTCGAACCCGGAGCCTCGGTTTATAAGCCGAGCGCTTTACTACTCAGCCCCCGCGCCTCCTAGTTATGAAGTTTATCCTACAGACTTTGGAGAAGGCAAGAAGGTAGAGAACCTCTACAAGTAATAAAATACTAGACGGATTGTAAAAACAAAAATATAGAAAGCAATATGATCTCAAATATTGCTAACTACTAAACTACTTCCGGGTGCCACACTCTTTACGTCAGTTTCTACGGCTGACGGTTAACGAGGATATCATGTGACCATCCTAAAGTCCGATTACATTTAGGCTACTTACACAATGTATGTCAAAAAGAGAGGGGAGGGCTAAAATTTCAGGTGATCATTACACTTAAACTCAAGACACCTCAGTTCATAAGCCAAGTTCAGTAACACTCGGCCACGACGACTAATGGGTAGATATTGATAAACATATTTTTAAAGAAATCTGTTTTAGTAATAATACGTTGTTTTTTTTTTTTTTTTGTTATTTTGTAGTCCTCTTAGTTAATTTCTCTATATTTGATTTATTGTTTAGTTTCTAATTGAATGCAGTTCACATTGTTGTCCCTAATAAAAACAAATAGATAAAATATGACTACTTTCACGACCACCTTCTTATCTACCTTAGCAGCTCATTCCAAGTTTGAGAGACGCTGCCTTACACGTTGGTGCGGCTGACTATGAGCGAAAGGAGTGGGAAACAACAACAACACACACACACACAGAAACACACACCTCTATCAAGGCTGGTCAAGGTAAGTTTGTGAGAGTGAACTTCGACGACCAAACACACACACACATCACTTAATTAACTAATCCGCCTTAAGACTGAGTGTATGTGTTTATGTACAACTTATAAATATGCATCATCACCCATTCAATAATTCACTTAGGGTCCTAATTAACTTTAAAAAGATACAAATAACAATTAGTAATGTATTTGTAAACTAGTATCATTCAACACCAGCCTTTGTGATTCGTATAGCCAGATTTTACGGCAGGTCACTTAGTTCAGCTTCCAAAGGCTTTACTCCACAAATAAACAAATTAAAAATATTTTAAAAATACGCTTTCTTTTTTTAAGGAAAAAAATGATGTCAAATGGATAAGTAATCCAATGATTCATGGCCCAATCATTAAAAAAAAAAATGAAGGGGCTACCCAATTCAATCCTATTTAACTCCGGCCTCAGAGAATACGATGTCCCACGAGACAATTAGTATTACAATAGGCACACCTTACTCTCTTCAACACTCGCATACATACACACACCTACAGACACAGTCTGGCAAAAACACAAACACACACAGGTAACGTGCTCTCAAACAGGATATTTCTGAGTTTCCTGTCACCTACACACTGGCTGGCACATGAAATGTTATATCAACCAAACACTTGATAGCTCAACTGATACTAGCGTGCTGTGTTGATACAGAGGTAAGACCAAACTATTTGATGCTACACACATGTAGTCGTAGGGATCTTCTGTGTAGCCTTTATATATTAATCAATGACAGCAATTTTGTCTAATGGCTTATACCGAAAAGTGCATTTCAAGTTTTAATGTAGAGTAAAAAGTCTAGTGTAGGTACTTAGATCTAGATCTATAGAAATCTTACTTCAGTCAACAATAGTCAGCACTATAAAATTCAAATTGTATACTCATATATTACGCACTTTTATATCAGTCCTAGCTAGAAAAGTGTAGAATTAATGTAGCAATTGCATCTTATTTTCTGAAACAGGATCATAGGCCTACTTAAAACTCTAGTCATGAACAAATGGGAATATCTCTTGTGTCTAAATGTGCTTTCATGTCTATGTAAGTATATCTTCATTTATTACTATCATCAGTGTCAGAGTTACAATTGAAAAGGCGCTAAACTATTTGAAATATGGCCCCTTTATTGCTAGTATTAGATAATATATGTCTATACAAAATAATTCTTGGGGGGCCCTAATATATAGCTTTTATTGCATATTGGTAAATCCGGTCTTGTTTATCTTGCACGCCAGGAAGGTTTGAAGACAGTTTAGTTCTTAAAATAATACATGTTCACTGTCTGATTCACGGATGCTTATTGCGCATATTGGTTATGCAGGTAAACCATTTAAAGGATAAAAGGATTTCCTTAAAGTAGACTTAGTGGGAAAATTAGGTTGAAATAAAATAAAATATGTGTTTTATGAAGTAGATTTAATGTATGTGCTCTTTATTGAGATGGTCTTGTTATTTAACTAACATATTCAATATGGAAGCATAGCGAGTTCTGTCAAAGTTTCAGTTTTTTTCATGTTAAATAATCACGATTTAAAATAATGTATATACCTTATGGACATACCGTATACCTTTACTTATCCCTTAGTCTGTTGGACCGTTGAGGCACCAAGCAAGACTCGTTGACCGTCTTTCTCCATTCTTCTCTGTCTTTTGCCTTGTTTAGAACCTCTTTCAATGGCAGGCCCGTCCATTCTTTTATGTTTTCCTCCCATCGATTTTTTTCTGTCTGCCTCTTCTTCTTTTTCCTGGTAATGTTCCCTAAAGGAAGGTCTTTGCGAGCCCCGAAGATCTTGTAATATGTCCATAGATTTTGAGCTTGCGTTTTTTCACTAAAACTAGCAGGTCATAATGGGGTTCGATCGCTGCAGTAACCCTGTCTCTAATCTCTTGGTTTTGTGATGGGGTCTTTCATTGCGATACCAAAGATCCTTCTGTAGCATCTATATTCCGTTGCTCGAATCCTCCTCTCTAGACATACACATACACACAAACACATACACAAACATCACTTAACTTTGTCTACTCCACACAGAACTTGTTATTCATGTTTTGTAACTTACATGAAAGTCTGGTGTCGAACTTATTTAATGGCCAAGAAATGTATAGTTACCTTATTTGACTAGATCTCGGCTATTTCATTGGTTTATAAAATGTTTTGTTTGTAAAATATTTTGTTTCGGATGTTCCTTCAGAGTTGAAAATAATTGACTTCCTAGCCCAAGCCTCCCGTAGAACGACGGGGATGGGAGCTGGCTATCTGTAAAGTTCGAACGACAGTCCAGTGCGCAAACCACACATCTGGCAGCCATTCATTTACAATGTAACCCTAACCCTATCATAAGTTACCTTTTTTCGTTGAAATAACGTATTAAGTTTTAATTAACAATGTAACATCAACTTACGCTTTCTGTCTGGTAAAAAATGTGTACACGTAATTCTCCCACACCTGTTCTCGGATCAAGTTGAAACTTTGCGCAATTATTCATTGACATAGACAAAACATGAATAAATTTACCCAATTAGATAATTAATTTCTGGTATTTATTTTGTATTTGTTTAATAGCAACAATGGAACAAAAAAAAAGTAATCCAGTATTCACGGATGTGATTAATTTTGTGGGGGGTTTAGCCCCTTAAATAATTGATAACGCTATTTCTCCGTCACGTATTTTCTGATCATGTTGATATTTTAAACTATTAATTAGTGTACCTAACAAAACATGAATCAATAAACTAAAATTCTTAATTAGTCAATAGTTATTGGTAATTAATTATTTTGTTTGATATCGAATGAGGAAATAACTTTTACATTATTTATTATTTATTGTTAGATATAGGGACGGATTTAGATACGTTTTTTTTTTAAAAGGACTTTTTTAAAAATAGTTTTTATAGTTTGTATTGGTGAGAATGGAAGAAGTACTATTTTGTAAATACTTTATCATTAAGTTTATAAGGTATGAAAGTGCACGAAGTGAATGCCACAAGAGTTGATATTTAGAATCTATATCCTATTTCTTAAGAGTCTTAGAGTTTCAAATGCAGAGCTGAAGACTTTTTTTTGTTTTTTTATATTGGTTTTGTATTCAATGAAATTGTATGTTTGAGAGGGCTTGTAGTTTTTAAGAGATTATCTTTGTGTCGATGTTACAATTGTTTATATGTCTCTGAAGTTTCAACTCAGTTTGAGTTACATCCTGGTGATCTTGTATTCTTTTGTGATTCAAACAGAAGTCAAGAGAACAATAATTTCAATAGGCACTAGAACAGGTTTCTTCGTCTTACTCTAGCCAGTATTTGGCTGCCAGGCTATAGGCATTTTTGCAAAACAGTTTAAAATATAGTTTTGTTGCAGTAATACAAATAGAAGAACTTTACAAGAATATCCAGCAACCTAAGGATAGACTGTGTTGTAATGTGCTACTAATCTCCAAGATTTCTAGGACGATAAATGAACTAAATGCTTGATCTTAGACCTACTGGCATTCATGATTTCTTTAATTGCGAGGTCCAGATGTTTTTCTTTTTTAAAAATCATTTAGATATTTCATTTACAATTAGATGTTTTATAAATCGTTTACATATTTAAGTAACATTCTAGATGTTTTATAGATTCACTAGATGTTTTATAGATTCTCAAGATTTTTTTATAGATCCTCTAGATGTTTTATAGATTCTCAAGTTTTTTTTAATAGATCTTCTAGATTTTTTATAGATCTTCTAGATGTTTTATAGATCTTCTAGATGTTTTATAGATTCTCAAGATTTTTTTATAGATCCTCTAGATGTTTTATAGATTCTCAAGATTTTTTTATAGATCTTCTAGATGTTTTATAGATCCTCTAGATGTTTTATAGATCCTCTAGATGTTTTATAGATCCTCTAGATGTTTTATAGATCCTCTAGATGTTTTATAGATCCTCTAGATGTTTTATAGATCCTCTAGATGTTTTATAGATCTTCTAGATGTTTTATAGATCCTCTAGATGTTTTAGCGAATATATTCTCGATGTATTAGTGACAATCTAGCTTTTTCGTGAGTAAAGTCTTCATGTGACTATCTACATAAAGCCAGTACAGTAGTTTTAGAGACACTCCCCATTGATCTCAGACAGACAACATGCTACACCACTTTTAAGAAGAACATTCAGACCTATTTGTTTTAAAATTTTTTAGATTAATTGTCATTCTATTTGTCGTGTTTGTGTTTGTAATGTTATTACAGCGCCTTGAGCCTACATTTTGTTTGTTAACAGCGCTTGATAAATAAAATTATTATTAATTATTATTATAGCCATGTTACATATCTAGAAACAGCCTAGATTTCATAGTCATGTTACACACCTAGAGACAGCTTAGATGGTATAGTCATGTTACACATCTAGAGACAGCCTAGATGTTATAGTCATGTTACATACCTAGAGACAGCCTAGATGTTATAGTCATGTTACATACCTAGAGACAGCCTAGATAATATAGTCATGTTACATACCTAGAGACAGCCTAGATAATATAGTCATGTTACATACCTAGAGACAGCCTAGATGTTATAGTCATGTTACATAACTAGAGACAGCCTAGATGTTATAGTCATGTTACATACCTAGAGACAGCCTAGATGTTATAGTCATGTTACATATCTAGAGACAGCCTAGATAATATAGTCATGTTACATACCTAGAGACAGCCTAGATTTTATAGTCATGTTACATATCTAGAGACAGCCTAGATGGTATAGTCATGTTACATATCTAGAGACAGCCTAGATGGTATAGCCATGTTACATACCTAGAGACAGCCTAGATGGTATGGTCATGTTACATATCTAGAGACAGCCTAGATGGTATAGTCATGTTACATATCTAGAGACAGCCTAGATGTTATAGTCATGTTACATACCTAGAGACAGCCTAGACAATATAGTCATGTTACATACCTAGAGACAGCCTAGATGGTATAGTCATGTTACATATCTAGAGACAGCCTAGATGGTATAGTCATGTTACATATCTAGAGACAGCCTTGATGTTATAGTCATGTTACATACCTAGAGACAGCCTAGATGGTATAGTCATGTTACATACCTAGAGACAGCCTAGATGGTATAGTCATGTTACATATCTAGAGACAGCCTAGATGGTATAGTCATGTTACATATCTAGAGACAGCCTAGATGGTATAGTCATGTTACATATCTAGAGACAGCCTAGATGTTATAGTCATGTTACATATCTAGAGACAGCCTAGATGTTATAGTCATGTTACATACCTAGAGATAGCCTAGATAATATAGTCATGTTACATACCTAGAGACAGCCTAGATGGTATAGTCATGTTACATATCTAGAGACAGCCTAGATGGTATAGTCATGTTACATATCTAGAGACAGCCTAGATGTTATAGTCATGTTACATACCTAGAGACAGCCTAGATTGTATAGTCATGTTACATATCTAGAGACAGCCTAGCTGGTATAGTCATGTTACATATCTAGAGACAGCCTAGATGTTATAGTCATGTTACATACCTAGAGACAGCTTAGATAATATAGTCATGTTACATCTAGAGACAGCCTAGATGGTATAGTCATGTTACATATCTAGAGACAGCCTAGATGGTAAAGTCATGTTACATACCTAGAGACAGCCTAGATAATAAAGTAATGTTACATACCTAGAGACAGCCTAGATAATATAGTCATGTTACATCTAGAGACAGCCTAGATGGTATAGTCATGTTACATATCTAGACACAGCCTAGATGGTAAAGTCATGTTACATACCTAGAGACAGCCTTGATGTTATAGTCATGTTACATACCTAGAAACAGCCTAGATGTTATAGTCATGTTACATTATTTTTTACTTTAATACCACCCCTCCGTCCGTTTACGCTTTCCTCTTGAATTCATTATAATATTTGCGCCACTTTTTAAAAGTCGAATCCAACATGGATATTTGTAGAAAGCCAATGGACTTAAAAGCAGCTCACATGTATTGATTATTTCAATAGATCTATATGTTGTCAGAGGTGGCCTTAGGGGGCGGCGAATGGGGCAACCGGCCACACCCCACGTCCGATGGGGCCCTGCGACAGCAACAATTTTATTATTTAGTGTTTTTTTTTTTAATTTTCCATTAGTTACGTTGATTAAAGGCCATTAAATCAATATCAGCAGACTGGAGACACAATCAAGCAAAATCTTAACTGTATAACACATTACTGTAATCAAGTCAAACGGCCAATAGTACAATAGCTACCAAAGGTACTTTTTTTATAACAATAATAAGACCTACAGCGTTAGAGGCGGACAAGCCCTCTAGCGTGATGTGATATGGTACTTTGTATGAAGTCAGCGCTTACGGTTATTAAACTCGTCCCGGGCCTCGGGTACTGTTGAGGCCGCCCCTGTATGTTGGGTGACGTAGCCAAGGTATGTTGATGGCTTACTCTATTAATAGAACACATTTTATGTACGCGACGTTGATATATACAATCGGCATACAAAAGAAATCCCGTATCCCTGCCTATTGTACACTAGTCGACTACTTTACCTTGAACTTAGAGCCGGAAGTTTTTATTGTGACAGCGTGTTTATCACAGAGCAACAGTGTGCCCTCGAGTGACTCATTAGGTAGACTATATGACGAGAAGGAAAGAAAGGACCGTCCTTATACGCTGACTTGTTGAGATCCGTTATTGACAACAAAAATTGTGCATTAGTATAATACAAATTGGTTTTAAATGTGAAAGAGAAAATTGCTTCAAGAGATCATTAAAGAAAACAAGAATAGAGATAAAGAAAGAAAACAAGAATAGAGATAAAGAACGAAAAAAGAATAGAGATAAAGAGAAAAAAAAGAATAGATATAAAGAAAGAAAAAAAAGAATAGAGATAAAGAAAGAAAAAAAATTAGTGAAGATAAAGAAAGAAAAAAATAGTGAAGATAAAGAAAGAAAAACAAATGGGGGAGAAAAAAAAAAGAGTAGAGAAAAACAAATAGTAGAGATAAATTAATAAAAAAAAGTAGAGATAAAGAAAGAAAAAAGAGTAGACTCAATTAATAAAAATAATTAAACACAAACTGAAGAAGCTCGAGCCCAGAAGTGTCGATCGTGTATGTGTCACCCGGTGCGATTAGGTTATTATACTATCTATTATGCATTTCTCGCCTCTCCTAAAAGAAAGCCCTTCACAATCAACGTTCACAGCGAAGTATGTCGTAGTTTTCATGACTCCTTTTGTTCTAGCTGTAAATTACAATTTACTTTCCACTTTGCCTTAGCTAGTGGTCGTAGTAGCTTCGCTTTCGCCCCCCCCCCTCCCTTTTTTTTTTCTCGCGTTGTTTCTGTTATTTCCTAATGAATGTCACCCGACGTAGTGCGCATCCCTCCCACACCCTAGTGACGCGTGATCTCCGTGACACCAAAGTGCCGAGTGACGCCGCTGATCGGAAGAAAAAAAAGTATTAGAAGAATATGTTCTCGACGTTCACAATGTTGTATAAGAAATATGAACAAAAGTATACAACTGCTGCTTCAAATGATTGTTTGCATAGAATATGTATCACATTCTTCCATCTCAATGCTCCAAATAAGTCCTTTTTTTAAATTACAAATTTTATATCAACTCTGTCTGTCTGTCTGTCTGGCCAAAACATTTTACACGTCATTTCTCCCACACCCAATCTCGGGTCAAGCTGAAATTGTGCATTTTTTTTTTCTTTTACCTGACAACATCATTATCATTATAAAAAAAGTTAACTATTGGTAATAAATTACTTTGTTTTTGTACCTCAAACAAGGGAAAGAAATTGTACTAGTCTGAAGTGGAGGTATTAGCTGCATTAGTCCCCTTTATATTAGGCTTCCGTCTGAGGCTTAGTGAACAAAAACATGAAATAGAAACAATATATTAACTATAGAATCTTCCATGTTTATAAGCTCTTCGCTAGCAGAGTGGTTACCGCGTTGGCTTGAAAAGCCTGGGAGTGCTTTAACACACAAGTTCGAATTCAGGTTGTTCCCATTTAAAAAAAAATACATTTAAAAAAGCTATCGCCCTGAAACCCCATTTTTTCTTTCCAAAAAGCATGAAATAACACTAAACAAAAACCATTGGTAAAAAATATTTCATTACATGACTGATTCAAACTAAAGATACACATTAATATAAGATTTTTTTTGTTTAAGTATTTTTTTTTATTTTACTTGTTTAAAAAGATGGGATGCACCCAATGCTTACACACTGAGATAAAATTATTGGTGCACAACATTGTTTGGCATGGGCGCATACCACTTTGATTTTCAACACTTATCAGTCTCGCACCTAGATTCTGTTTCCTTAGTATACACTGTACTTAGAAGTTTAGAGAGGCCAGACGACACAAAAGATACGAGCCAGATTTGCACTGCGGGCCGTGGTTTGGGCACCACAGAGAAGCTTAACGAAACGAAAGGTGACTTAGCAGAAGAGACACACAGTCAAATTAACGAACAGTAGGATTCACCTTCTGACACACGCGTACTTTGGACTGCAAACGCGTGACACAAACAGACATGTACATAGCTTTAAATATGTCTTCAGTACAAACAAATAGAAACATACTTATTACATTTCTCTTTAACATTTGTATACTTGATATTAAACATATGAACTCTTTATCAATATTTTATCAACGACTTCCCTTTTATATAAATCTTTGTTCTAGAGAAATAATCATCAGAAAATGTCTTACAAATATGTTTGGAATGCCAAACTTGGCCAAGTTTTCCAAGAGTACTCTGTTAATCAAAACTGCACAATGATGGTTGTGTGATAACTATTTGAATCTGTTAAACATGTTACTTCCTTTTTCTTGAAAACAAAATAGTCTTAGGGTTAGGGTTAGGGTTACTAGTATTGACTCTTTCACAGCGTCACTTGTTTACACTGAGTCAGAGATGAGTTTATTGCTACACTCCTCGATGCAATGCCCAAATATTCTCTAATGACTCTTATTTTAATAGCTGCAGTACTCAGTTATATGTTCTTTTAAAGTCATGAAAGTCTTATTATACAGAATACATTCATTACTTTTTACAGAGTTTTGTTTTTTTAGTTTTTTTAGTTATCTTCAACTTTGTTTTTAATATAAGTTACTCATTTACTGGGTGTATTTACAGAGTATGACTAATGGTATTAACAATGTTAATCGACTTGCAAACGATTGAAATTTATTTTTATATTTGATGTCATCATTCTGCTGTTGGCTACTGTGTCTTGAGTGACGAATGATTGTTTACAGCGACCCAGAGTTTCATGCTTAGCCAACTAATGATTAAATTATTAAGCAAATCATTAATTATCTTTTGTAAATAAACATGTCACCATATTTTGGAGTGCGCTAGTAGAAAACGTACAGTTGAACAGTCGAATGTAATAAAATGTTGTTTTATAGTTAACGTGTGAGGAGACTTGGTAGTAACTGTTTTAATGAATGTATTGTGTTTGGGGTTGAGTGGCTGAGAGGAAGGGCTTGGGTTTCAAACCAATAGTGTTTATAGCCTCACGTTTTGGCGCTCTGGTTAATCGTGAGCTTTTCATTCTTCTCATCGTGATTTAGAGGTCTGAAAGGGACATTTTTCAATCTCATATTCTCATCGTGATTTAGAGGTCTGAAAGGGACAATTTTCAATCTCATATTCTCATCGTGATTTAGAGGTCTGAAAGGGACCTTTTTCAATCTCATATTCTCATCGTGATTTAGAGGTGTGAAAGGGACATTTTTCAATCTCATATTCTCATCGTGATTTAAAGGTGTGAAAGGGACATTTTTCAATCTCATATTCTCATCGTGATTTAGAGGTCTGAAAGGGACCTTTTTCAATCTCATATTCTCATCGTGATTTAAAGGTGTGAAAGGGACATTTTTCAATCTCATATTCTCATCGTGATTTAGAGGTGTGAAAGGGACATTTTTCAATCTCATATTCTCATCGTGATTTAGAGGTGTGAAAGGGACATTTTTCAATCTCATATTCTCATCGTGATTTAGAGGTGTGAAAGGGACATTTTTCAATCTCATATTCTCATCGTTTACAGCTTTCACCATATTGTGAAGGAACAAGTCCTTTTAAGTATAAACTGCTTTATATTGTGCAGCATTCAAAGATAACATATTTACAAAACTAACATTATCTACAGATAACCAACTCCACTCGCTGACTTCCTCTCTTCTTGTTTACACACTCGTCACTTCCCGCTAGTCCCCCTAACTCTTCGATACCCAACACTTGACCGTGTGTCACGGTTGACCACACATAGTAACCGTGTCACAACACATATCTTCGACTAGAGATGTTTTGAGTGTAACAGAGTCACAGAAAGATATATGTATATACTAGACATATGTTACCCGCGACCCGCGGGTCTTTATTTGCGCATTACTTTCGATATAGTCACTGAGAGTGTTTTGTAAACAATTAAACGAAATAATAATGTAATAAGTAAAGCGAATGTGTCAATGTAAAAATAGTGTGAATGAAGCTATCAAATCAAAATAGCTAATAGGCTTAAATCCATTTTTTTTCAAATTAAAACATTAGCTTGTAGGCTTACATATATTTGATTAAAATTTGAGATGAATAGACTAAATTTTGTATGTTCATGTGTATAAAGTAGATCTCGAGGTAGACATAACCATAAATCTACACTAATCAAGAGTTAAAAATTGGCTTTTATAGAGTTCATTCTGTGCTGCGCATGCGTAAACTTTTTTTCATGAATGAATATAGGCCTATCTCAACACGGCTAAAATATGAAATGAATGGACAATAATTAGTATGTTTATGTGTTAAAGCATAAAACTATCTTTGCGAAAAGAAGTTTTATCAGTCTTAGAGTAGCTCACATACAACTAGCAGGAAATGAGAAGGCTGACACACTCGCCAAGAGTGGGAGAACAAACTCACAAGTAAACTCTGCACTCTATCCAGAAGAAATGAAGAAATTAATTGTAGATAAAATAAATGAGAAATGGACGAGCTCCCATCCAAATCACAAGAAAGATGATGCTTACTATAAGCTATCCCGACAAGACCAACGTCTAATCTTTCGACTCAGGACCGGACACAACAGAATGCGACAACACATGTTCCGGAAGCTCAAAATTGGAACCAGTGAAATCTGCCCATGTGGAGTATCACCAGAAAATGCCGACCACGTCCTCCAAAACTGCTCTCTCTACCAAGAGGCCCGTATAAGACATTGGCCCCAAATCACCCCAATAGAAAGAAAACTATATGGAGAGCTCCCTGATTTGGAAACCACTGCGCAGTTCATCTCATGTATTGGTTTAGTCATATGAACACTCCAACATAACAATGAGAACGATGAAGAAGAAGAAGAAGAAGTCTTAGAGTTCAATAAAAGTTTTAGACCTAGGCCTAGGAATAGACTCAGTAGAGAGATGTGTTAATGTGTAACCATTTGGTAATGTCTAATGAAAGAATGTTCGCCAGGAAATCTGTAGTCACAGATATCAGGAACTAATTTATGTAAAAAATGCTTTTGAGTAATCTAGTGGATTGGATTTAGATGTATGTTAAACTTAGCTAATGATCCTTTCACGTTATTTCTCTTTCGCTACGAAAATAAAATTAGTTTGCGAAAATGGGTTTACCCGAAGTCGATACATTCTTATCTATTAAAAACGAAAGAGCGATAGCTTTGTTAAATGAATGGGATTATAAAGTGAACAATTAAACGAAATAATTTTTAGTAACCGATTCATGAATGAATATAGATCTAGGCCTATCTCAACTCGGCTTCGCAGCTTTCGTAAACGAATGTAGCTTTAGAAAACCAAATTTGAATGTTTATTTGATCAAAATATGAAATGAATGGACTTTAATTAATATGTTTATGTGTTAAAGTATAAAACTATCTGTGTGAAGAGAAGTTTTATCATCTTAGAGTTGAATTCGAGTTTTAGATCTAGGGATGGGATTATAAAGTAAACAATTAAACGAATTAATATTTAGTAAGCGATTCATTACGGTATTGTCTAATGAAAGAATGTTCGCCAGGAAATCTGAAGTCACAGATATAAGGAACTAATTTATGTAAAAAATGATTTTGAAACACAAAATTGAAGGTTAATTTTATTATGTAATGAAATCAATGGATCTTCTTTTGTATTTTCATGTGTCAAAGTAAAAAACTATCTGCGCAAAGGGTATTTCTTAAAATTAGATCTAGGTCTAAATCCTTTCTATCTTTTCTCATGTCAACATTGCAGACATGGCCTAGATCCATAAAATACTATAGCTGTAATAGAGTCGGACAACTTTATTTTTTGGAGGGTCTTAAGTTTGTTTTAGGGCTACAATACATACACTACGGTCTAAGTTAGTACCCAAGGAACATTCCTGCCTAGTTTTATCAAGATTGGTCAAGCGGTTTTGATGTCTATAAGTAACATACATCCACACATACATACATACACCACACATTCTACTTTATAATATAGATTCTTTTTTTATTTCCCAATAGTGGATGCAGTGATGTCGGCTGGAAGTCAAGACAACACGAGCCACAACTCTGCCTTCACTTGGCCGGCTGTTGCCTTTTTTGTAGTTCTCTTCCTTGACTTGGTTGTTATCGTGGTACTGATACTGGTGCTAAAGTACAAGAAATGTAAGTCTTTGACTAGAGCACTATCTTTTATTTATCCATTAATAGGAGTTTGGTTCTTTCAATAGAAATACTAAATAATATATTAAAAAATCTGCAATTAATAGAAAAAAAAGTAATTTATAAAAAAAGTTTTCTTTATCATTGAAAGGCTATACGTTCTTTATACAGCGAACAAAGCTTTTTAAGAGACTATTTTGCTTTTTATACAAATGAATAATAGATTTTAAAAAAATACAAAATAATATTTACCACGCTAAAGTCCTCCACCCTTAAAACATACATAGTATTTACAATTGTAGTTTGGTGATACAGATTCAGCCACGGCAACATTAAAAGACAGTAGTCTAGACTGAAAAGCTTGATCTAGAATAATACTATATACCAATGCTTCCCAAACCATTTTCTCTAATGGAACACATCGCACATTCTGAGTAGTGGAACATTTTGATAATTTCTAGAGATATTAATTCACATAGCTAGCCTACTACTTAATTATTCCAGTGGAACACTTCTTCAGGTCTTTAGAAAAACTAGGTCCCACGGAACACAGTTTGGGAACCACTACACTATAGATAGGCTATAGAAGACACTGCGCTAAATGTTTTTGGACGTCAATTTCTTGATTTATTTCTTTGATGAAGATGCGAGAATACCCGCTGTGATGTTTGTCTTTTCAAGATAAAGAATTGTTTAGACCAAATTAAATTTCAGAAGATAATTTGTTTTTAAATTCAAGTTTTCCCCATGTGGCCAACTCGCTAGTCGTTCTTTCCCCAACAATGTACATCAACTATCTCATTTCTAGGAATCTCATTAGAGCCTTTTTCAAGAACCGTGTACTCACAGGATTTTCATTTTTTTTTCAATGTAGAATTAGAGATTTAAATAGAGGAATTGTACAAACATTTATCGATACACTGTTTTAAAAAGTGTTTTTTTTTATCATTCTATAAACTTGAGGCCTGTTTTGTAATTGTGTTTTTCAGTATAAGTCATTTTGTCGTGCTAAAAAGACTAAATCATGTATGAATACACATTTGAGACCAAACAAACCAAAAATTACTGCTGACTATGAAATAAACGAACGTCGAGGGAAGTTACAGCTACCCTTATCTCATAGTCAATGATGCCATTTTTACCTATTTTTCTGTCTTTCCCTGTATCTCTCTCTCTCTCTCTCTTTCTCTCTCTCTCTCTTATATATATATGGCTCCTTTTGTCTCGAAAGGCAATGGATGCGCCCAAGTGAGTCACTGGTTTTGGCTTAATCTTGAGACGGGGCAGAATCTGGTGTGGCTAATCAAGCCGATTCTAGAACGGCAGACTTTGCCACAATTCGTACATTTGTATGCCTCTGATTTAGGGCTAGCAGACAGGGCAGCTTTCTTTTTTTCCCTCTTGATTAAAGCCGCTTCATTTCTTTTGTTCTCAGCAAGGGTTGTCCCAGCACGCACAGTCTGTCTCCATGCACTCCGGTCTTTGGCTATGTTTTCCCACATACTTTCACTAATGCCTGAGGCTCTCATGTCTCGCTTGCAGACATCTCTATATGTTAGTCTTGGGCGGCCCTTGGGTCTGACTCCTTCCACAAGCTCTCTCTCTTACAATGTCTTAATTTCTCTTTTCCTCTTACGCTTCCTCTTTTCCTCTTACGCTTCCTCTTTTAGACTCTCTAAATGTCTATGTCACTCTATTTCTCCTGTTTCTTATCTAAGAACAAATTCGATTTTTTTCTCTTTCTTTTTCTTTACTTTCTCGTTCTTCTTTATTTCCTTCCAGGCAGTTTTTGTTTCTGCCTTACTCTGTTACCCTCAATATCTTCTTCTCCATCTCATCCTGTCTCTCTCTCTCTCTCTCTCTCTTCTCTTTAGTTTATCTTTTTCCAATTTTCAATCTTGTACTCTTTTGGGTTTCTCTCATACTTTCTCTTGCTCTCTTGCACTCTTTCTCTCTCACACACACACTGCATCTAATCCTCTTTCTGCCTCACTCTAAAACTTACTCAGTTACTTATTCTCACTTTCAACTATCCCTTAAACTGTAGGACCATTGGGGCACCATACAAGAACTGTCAACCGGTATTCTCCTTTCTTCTGTGTCCTTTGCCTTGCACATTCTCCTACTCTTAAATCTTGTCCTTCACTTTTATGTATATCTCTCTCTCTCTCTCTCTCTCTCTCTCTTTCACTTTCTATCTTTTTCTCCTCTGTCTTTCTCTCTTTCTTAGTTTCATTGTTTTTTCTCTTTTTATTTTTTTTTTTTACAGACCAATTCCTTGTTTCTCTATCTATCCTCAGTTTCTCTCTCAATCTTAATATACTTGTTTTTCCCATTCTGCTGTTCTATTCCCCTCTATTTATTTGATTCCTTCTTTTTCTCATAAGAAAATAAAACTTTATTTATAAAACATTATGTTTCTTTATCCAGCTCACGCCACCAACAACACCTACGTTCCAGTACTAAACAGGTAAAAAAAAAAGGAGTATATTTAATTTAGGTATAACAATCAATTGGTTACAATACTTTTAATGTATTTATACACGTATTAGTTACAACTAACTTAATCTAAACCGAAAATTTACTTTTTTTTTACAGATCCAATGGCGATAAAGGTAGGAAAATTATCTGTACAATTTCTGTTTTACTTTGTAAATCTTTTTATAGATATATTTCAATGCTGATTTTTAAAAAAAGTATACTAAAAAGGCTCATTTATCGCTCACTGGATGGATCTTCTATTAGTCGTTAGGAACTTAGGAACGCATAAACTCAATTCCTGTGAGCCAGAATTTATCTGATGAAGATCGATGATTAAAAAAAATGCTTCAAATGGATCTCTTTGTTCCCTGTGGCTGAGTGGTAGAGCGCAGTTTCTGAACTGAGGGAACGCAAAATGGAATAGGTGAACTTTTTGACATTCCTGAGCTGACCAAATTTTGTGCTTGTTATAGTTGGCTGTTGGGTCATTGTACTGACCACAAGATTGTCTTGATAACCGTCAACCTTAGAGTCAGATCTAAGCCTTAGATCATGATTCATATTTATTTATTATTGAAATTATTGAAATAAAAGTACTTCAAATAACTTAGAAACTTAATGACCTTTATTGTCTTCTCCATATTCCCAGAGGACTTTGTGTATCTAAACATTCAGAGTGATGACAGCAGTACTGAACAAAACGCACACCAGGATGGATACAAGCCAGTTGCTCAAACAGAACAAGACAATCCATAGGAAAAGAGACTGTTAAACCTTTAGAAAATACTTTTTTTTCTTTTTTAAACACTAAAAAAAAGTTAAATTTCTTTTGGGATAAAACTAAACAACTTTCTTTTAAGATTTAGATTACTTGAAATTCTATTTCCAATTGGTTTATATCTTTTTTTCTCTATAAATCTATTTGTAAACTTATAAATCACGAGACATGATCTATACACTTTTAATATGTAAGGATTGGCTTTGTATAGTGTCTAAATAAAGTACATAAGTTATTGATATTGTTATATTATTGTTTAATATTATATTTTTTTTTGTAAAGTCAGTCATATTTAAAAAAAAAATCATTTATATTATGTACATGTATTATTTTTCTATGATTCCATTGAAACATTTTGTTTTTTAGTTTTTTGTAGACTAAATGAGATTTATCTAGATTCTCTCAAACACGGTCACAAATTATAAATGAAACAGTTATTATTATGCCAATCAACTTCAGAGAGCAATTTCACACATTTTGAAGTTGGAAGAGTATGTAGTTAGTTAAAATGTTTTTTTCTATAGTTCACCTTTTTACAAGTTCTAGATATAGTGTAGTGGGATTATCTTTAGACTTGAAACAGTTCTTAGAAATATAATATTTAATTGATTGCATCCTGGTTTTTGATGTTTAGAATAAAATTATTAAATGTTACATTTTATTTTAAATAAACCTTTGACCCACAAGCTTATATATAGTATATTATATTATATTGTATAGTATATTATATATAGAAGCAGCCTAACATGCAGTATTAGTAAAAGTCCCGAACTCTTGACTACTTGAATGTGTTCAATATCAAACGCCCATTTCCTTCACTGTACTGCAAGTTTTATACACGATTTTGTTGTATGATAAATGTATTGTTAAAACATATTTGTATATAGATGTACCAGTATGCGTGAGAAACGTTTTGTATTGACTTGTTGTTAAATGTACCGTCCGCTTATTATTGTGCATGTTAATAAAGGAACATTTTTTTTTAAAGCAGATATTGCCGATGGTTTTTTATTTTTAATTAAAATGCTTCCTTTTTTTTTTTTACTTAAAATCTTATCTTATATAATACTGACGTTACTTCAAAAAGGAAGATGATTACGTCCTACGCGTCATGCATTTAATCATGCATATCAACCAAACTCTGCCAAGTCACTGGTTTTCCTGGCTAGCTCAGGCAACCCATTCCATGCTCTAATAGCACTAGGGAAGAACGAGTATTTGCACAAATTATGAGGCAAGGTGGCTGGTACATCTCTTGGCTTCCTAGCTTGGTGAGGGGTCCCAGGTTCAATTCCTAGTGAAGTTTAGGATTTTTAATTTAGGCATCTTCATGGTGCTTCTGAGTTCCCCTAGGTGTAGTAGGTACCTGAAATTAGTTGGGGAAAAGTTAATCCTGCTGGTTGCTGTGCTGGCCATATGATACCCACGTTAACCGTGGCTCACAGAAACAAATGATCTTTACATCATCTAACATGTTAATCCCAAAGGCGGCGGCACACACATTTGAGCTTAAAGAGAAAGCTATTCCCCCATGACGGATCCTAGATAGTCTGCATTGGGTCACTTAGGTGCTGTAAATATGTAATTACGTAGGCCTAATTACCTGCACCGCCTCATTGGATTCGAAGTAATGCATTATTGTAATTTTTTGAAAACAATTTGTAATCTAATAAATTACACACATCCTTTACAAATAAATATTTGTACGTGCTAAAGTTATATTATAATAAGTTCTGTTAATTATGTTTAGTACTGACACGACACATAAACGTACACATCTGGGAATTCCTTTTAACTCAGAATTAGTGTTCTTTAAAATGTACCGTACTATGGTAATATAGATACAGAGGATACGTACTGTAACTAGTTTGAAATTGATGCTATGGGAAGGGAGACTACTGTGTAGTAGAGTAGATATTTGAACTTAAAAAAAAAAGTTACGGGACTTAGATTTGCATATACCAGCACTTTGTCCCTCTCGCTTTCTCTCACTCTCTCTGTAATTAAATGTTTTAATACTTAAATATAACTAGGGCTACACTACTACGCGTTACTACAAAAGAAAGATCTAAAGTATTTGAAAACGGCTAATATGTGTGGGAAGTATCAGTTTATAACTAAGTGGGAATCTAGTCATGCTTTTTAACCAATGACTTGAATTCTGCCAAGTCGATGGTTTTCCTTGCTCGCTCATGCAACCCATTCCATGCTTTAATAGCATTGGATAAGAAGGAGCATTCCTTGTACAAATTGGAACAAGGAATGTGCATTTATCTTTGTGTCTTTCTTAGTAGTTTATTAGCGGCCCCCGAAAAGGGAAAAGACGCTATTAATTTTGTGTGGAATGTCTGTCTGTGCGCCCCGTTTAGATCTCGTAAACTAGAAAAAGATAGTGAAAATCCGATATCATAATATTTTAGACCAATCAAAGTTCTGATGCAACGGCTACTTTTTTCTTTTTTGAAAGCGAAAAATCTTAATTTTTTAAATCACCTATGCAAGCATTTTTTTTTTTCA
The DNA here is from genome assembly GCF_947242115.1 of Biomphalaria glabrata. Taxonomy (NCBI): domain Eukaryota; kingdom Metazoa; phylum Mollusca; class Gastropoda; family Planorbidae; genus Biomphalaria; species Biomphalaria glabrata. Next base: position 13,655,517 of record NC_074724.1, read on the forward strand.
TAAGAATACACTTTTACAACTATTCACTATTACTAGAAACAAACACGGGAGGCTCTTTAGTATGGGAGAAGACTACTTTTCATAATTGTGATACATTTATGCTAAAGGTTTTTCTTTTTTTTTTCAAAAAATTTTTTTACATTTTTTTTGCTAATTTTAATGAGTTCTGTTATATAAATAGTACATTTACACAAAAAAAAAGTTTACTTATTTTTTAAAAGAGAAAAAATCTATTTCGTATGCATATAACATATACTTCATTTAAAGCAAGAATTAATAAGTAGTTTTTCATATTTTCGCTTGAACAGTAACTTCATCCTGTAAATGAAAACATAGGACTATAGGAAAAATTATTTTTTATTATTTAATTTTAATTTTTTTTTACGAAATGTTATTTTCTTGAGGACTAAGAGAATGACCCGTTACAAAACAATTAGATCAATTAGATATTCATTATACATTTAGATCAATTAAATATTCACCATAAGACATCTGTTAGGCCAGGTTCATATATAACTTCACATTCACTTTCACTTATCCTTTGGTCTGCTGGACCGCTGGGGCAATACACAAGATCTGTCTTTGATATAATTTCAGGGGCCGATTTTGAGTTTGTGTTTACACACAAACTTTCTCTGTAAGCTTGTTAAATTTTGTATTTGAAGATTATAGTACAGTGTTTTATGTATAATTGCTACTTTTACTTTCTACATTGAGTGATTTGACTAAAGATATGTCACTAAACCAGCAATTTACTTACTGTGAATTGGGAGAGAAAGAGAAAAAGGATAAGAAGCCGTACCACAGCTTAACTTTGAGAGGGAGGGGGGGGGGGGGGCGACGTATATACAAAGAAGAGGGGGGGGGGGTCATGCTACTAACTGTATATTTCAAGTGACAAACATTTTGCATCGAACTTATATACATTTTTGCTTGAATGTAAACCAAGAAAGATTGGCATTATTCTTGTCTCAAATATTTGTAATAGCACAAAAGGTTTCATCTACAAAGTAGAATGTATATCGTTGTAGCTAGAAGCGTCGGTAACACAATCGACTCGAAACTTTGACAGAACGGTCGAATTTCTCCCTATTTTCTTACAGCGCTTTGAGAGACAGAACAAAAAATTGAGCGCCAAGATGTCTTATGGCAAAGATAAAATTGCGAAGATTATAACCTTTAGAGACGGACGTGGGATGACATTTCCCTCGAATGACCTTAGCACAGTGGTATTGACCAGTGATGTCTCCTTGTTTATTATATTTAATTTGACCCGCGTGTTTTTTTTTCCAAAGCTTATCACTCTGTCTGTTTGTCTGTCTGCCTGGAACTTGTTGACATTGTATACATAGTCTTTCTTTTTTTCATGGCCTGAAAAGATTTTTGTTTCTTTAATATAGAAAATATATACAAGTAAAATAAAATGTAAGTATATATATATATTATATATATATATTATTTTGTGTGTTGAGGATGGTGGTAAGGGGGAAAAAAAGATAATATAATTATTAGGTGAGAGAGCGTGTCGAAGCAAGAGTGATAATAAAAGAGGGGCTCGACCAAAAGCAACGTAGACCTTATGAAAAACTTTGAATATTAAATTGAGAAGCCGAAGAAAAGTCAGTGACTTTATGTAGCCAACTTTATATATTTTAGGGTTGTTTTACTTTTGTTTTGTAAAATGCTTTGACATGTTTAATATGTTCCTAATATGTTCCTACAGTGTGAGAGATAATGTACACCTTGGCTCTAAATATCCAGCAGGAAAAGGGGGGTTGGCAAAGTGCAGGGTTAAAACCTGGTACCATTGAGACAACTGTACTGGAGGCGCGGTGGCTGAGCGGTAAATCGCTTAGCTTCTGAACCGGGGTCCCAAACCTGATGAAGGCTGGGATTTTTAATTTTGAAATTTTTGGGCGCCTCTGAGTCCACCCAGCTCTAATGAGTACCCAACATTAGTCGGGGAAAAGTAAAGGCGGTTGATCGTTGTGCTGGCCACATCAAACCCTCGTTGACCGTTGGCCACAGAATCAGATGATATCAGAGAGCATACCATACGACCAGGTGTGTGGGAACGGGTTGGAGAGTGAGAAAAGTGAAATTAGAATTCTCAGACCAGGTGTATTGTTTGTGTGTGGGGGGCCGTTCAAACATTCATGTCCAGAATTTTGTTTCAGAAGAAGGAGAGGAGGTTTTGGTCAAAATAGTTTGTAAACCCTCGACATGCATGACACAATAATAAACAAACAAAATATAAAAATACGTTTAAAAGGCTTATCTAAGCGAAAGAACTCCACACTTACAACTTAGGTCAAAAAGCATCAAAGCGCCTTTAAAATATTTCTATAAAGAACTGAAAAGCGGAACAATACTTTGTATGAGGTGTAGGCTGGGAGAGGTGAAAACAAGTGGATAAAGGCAACCCGAATTCATGGGCAGTAAGCGTACATTTGTGAGAAGGGCATTATAAAATCACGCCGTTCTAAATCGACGTAACAGACACTAGAATACACGGGCAAGAAGGGGTTTTGTTGAAATGCAGGCAGTTTTATATTGAAAGTGAAAATAAACTAAAGGCTGAAGGTGAGGCCAAAGTACTAGGAGACACAACACTTTGCAGGATAGAAATAAGAATAATTCCAAAATGTTTCATTCACTGTGTATTTTTCGGTAGTAATGTTTGTTTTTACAATACCTCTAATCAAGTCAGAGCTTCATGGAACCTCAAACAAGGAACCACAAAACTGGAATTTGCATGGATGCTTACCTCAAAAACTGCTCTAACGATTTTCCAAGAAATTGAACAGTCGCTGAGAAGAGAAGAACTCGTTAACCACAGGGGTTCATGCTGTTTCTAGTTGGACAGTTATAGTTTTTCAAAGTAAAAAAATAAATGTAAATTTGGCTTCAGACTTGACATAGATCTACGCTCTCGAGCCAACATCTGTTTTGAAAGGACTATCACATCGTTTTCTGCGTCTAGATTTAAATGCGTATTATTGAAATTATTCGTTAATTTGAAAAGAATAAAATGTTACAAAATATAATTACACCATGGCGTAATCTGTCGTAGAGTGCCGTTAATTAAGTTAATATTAAATTCTAAGTTGCTTTAAGTTTATTGAAATTTTGAAATATTGTCTAAGATTTGCTTATATTTTTACGTAAATCTAGAAATGTCTTCTTCAAGCAAAATTTTATTTACACATATGACACAATATCCTTTTATCACAGCTTATCAACTTTGACCCTAGGGCGAGACGTCACAGAAACTAGAGTAGTTTCGTAGTAATGAAACACTGTATTCCAGTGATACCCAAACTATGAACCGTGAGTTATAATCAGCCCCTGACGAGATGGTACTCAGCCTTTTGAAACTTTTTGTCCATAAATGACACTGAAGACGTTGAATGTCTTTTCTAATTGACTTGACAAATTCTGAGGTATTTCAGCCCTTGACAAATGTGTGGAAAATTTATTTGAAACCCCACCTCCCATCCCCAGGATGAAAAAGATTTGGCACCACTGCCGTAATAAAATGGATTTTTATGTCATATACGAAGTATAAAGGTTTAACGATATCAACCTTCTGGCTATCTCGCTGATGTCAACAACTTTATGCTTCTAAACCAACTCAAACATATTCATGTCATTACAACAGGAAAACAAAGTCCTATCAAATACTTACAATTTAAATGTGAATACAATATTATACAATATACTATTTCTAATAAATACTTAGAACAAGTAGACCACATATGTTTTAGCAGTGGAAGAGTACTTGAATTGTAAACATTTCAAATAATAACGCCAAGTATTATTCTTTTAGTTAATAGCGTAAGAATACAGAATCTGTAATTATTTGTATGAATATTTGAATATCTTTAATGGTGTTACACCACAAGAAACGTGACTAGCGTTGATTTTAAAATTTAAATTTTTGTACAACATATATACATACATAGTCAATAGTGGAATATCTTAAGACTATGTCATTTACTAGTGAAAATCTATAGTTTTGAAGTCTTACTTTTGTACATTAATCGGTGTAGAAAGCACCATCCTTCTAATTGAACAGAATTTAGAAGAATTATTTATGACCAGTAATAAACGTTTTTAAATCTGTGACGGATGGATGTGCTTTTTTTACTCGCATATTTTACAGTCTGCTTTGCGTTGCCAAGTCGATGCCTCTCCATAGAGAACATCAATGGAGCGGAGTATCTTGACAGTGCCAGGAGGACACTTAATGCGATAGAACTGAATGCCCAGGACTTCATGTTTTACTCGTGTTACTTCCGGTGTCTAGAGATAACAAGCATGACGTCATACTTGTGCTCGTGTGACATTCAGTGTTTAGTGTACAAGACGTGCTGCGAGGACTTTGAGGATGCCTGTCCGCGCAACTTTGCACTGGGCATGGCAACGTTTGGGCACATGCTGGATTTGCAGATCAGATGTTTGGATCTTGCGAACGTGTTGGCCATAGCCAGCTGTCCTGAGCATGCCTGCTTAGCCGACCCTGTCGTGAACAACTCTTCCGTTTCTAATTCCTTAAACAGCATTCCTTATTCAGATTTGCGCACTAACTTAGTATATGCTAACTTGGAAACATTTCAATGCAATGTGGAAAACAGATCCAACGCCGAGGGTCGTTGGAAAACAGGTTATGTCTTAAAACGCCTCGCTGATGAGCAGTTAATCTCAACATTTGAAAATTACATTTTTCAAGCCAAATCTCATACACCACCTCTAGATTATAGTGGGCTTGTCTATTGCGAGTCAGCTACTGTGAGCCTGTGTAACAACTCAATGTTTTTACAAAGGCGTTGTCAATCATTTGTACCTTATCTTTTGCTGAAGCATATTGTATCTAATTTCAGTGTATGTGGCGAATGTCGCGTGGATCTGTCCCAGCTGCTAAGGCTGTTTAGCAAGGACAGACCTGATTTCGAAGTGAATTGGCTTTACACAGATTTAGGAAATGTGCATTTAGAATTCATCTCTAAACCGTTTCGAGAAGTACAGTGTAACATTTCAGGGGATGCCTTATTGGCCGAGCCTGTTTGTCGTATAATTTCATGCAACCAAGTTGCTGGATTCTATTTTCAGACTGGTACATGCAGGAAATTTACAGCGCTGACTCTTGCTTTCCCTAACACATTATGGGTATTGGGAAAGCAAGAGCAAAATGCATTGTCAAGTTACGTGTCGTTCTTTGTCCGTCGTGTTCTCGGCCTAGAAACAATTGATCCGGACGTTGAAATATTTGTTCATATTGACAACGTTAATTACGAACGGATCCCAATGTTCACACTTGTTCTTGACTTTGCGACGGTTCCAAACGAAGATGTATTGTTCTTTGAGCATGCGAGGGAACTTTCTTCTTTGGCCTTTGACCTCAGGACATTGATCAATCACACCGTGCAGACAAAAAGCTTATCACACCACAACGTGTCGTTAATCTACTACAGTGTGTTCAAGCAATGGCTCGCTGAACAATTCAACGCCACCGAGCATAGGTATAGCACCTTGGTCCAGATATGTCCAGTTTCTAACTATCAAAATGAAGCTGCATTGATAGAGATAATAAATATGAGCTCCTCTGGGAACACAATTTGTTTGGATAAGGTTTCCCCTTCCAGGGAATCCGAGCAATGTTTCTTTATCCCTTCTATAAAACTTATTTGCTATGATGAGGCCAGCCAAATAGGCTTTAGCCAATCTACAGGAAATTCTATTTTAGCTTTGAGTAGTATAAGGAGAAGTCTGTTCATATTAACACTTTTGGGTTTATTTTTTTGAAGAAACGTAGAAAAAAATCCCTAATGAATTAATATCTTATTCTCAAAAAATCAAAAACTTATCAAACCATTCCCATAAAAGAAAGTTCAACATAATATAAACTTACTCGTGATTCATTATCCATTCAGTTTATTATATATATAAATATGGATATAAATATATATAGGTGTGTTATTTGTTATATAATGTTATTGTAACATTAAGATTCACTCTTTCGCTTTAGTTGTAACATTGTTCTAGTATATATATCAAGTTTACAAAAACAAACTGATATTGGCCGCTGAAGTGGTCCACAGAGGTTTCGATATATTCTGTAAGAGTATCAGAAACTATGAACTGCAAATGATCGTCAACCACAATACACAAGGAAGAGACGTGTACGCATCGAGATTGTTGCTGATAATACTGTACTGTTAGTCTGACTTACAATATCATATACCAGAGTATACGGAGATTTATTAATGTTATTATTACATTGTTAACATTCATATGTATTCAATGAACTAATTATCATGATAATGTGATTTAATCTGAACCTGGCTGAACTGATGTTATTGGCTGATCATCTTATTTATGGTTTGCTAAAAGGTCAGTCTCTCTTTCAAGGCCTCAAGGAAGAAACATTTCCCTTTAATTAAAAACCTAAGTATACTTTTATGTCTATGCATTTCTCTCCACGTATATATCATGTAACTTACTGATGTAAATTCCACATGTAAATGTATATTTTGTGTTCAAATGTTTTGCTCTTGTAAAGTATTCTTATTTGTAATACACAATTGTAAAACAAATTATTATTATCATGTAGCTGTCGTGCGCATCTAGAGTTGCTTCTTGTGTCATGTTTCTCTTTTGTGCACCATAATGGTTTGTGCGCACTAGTTCCTAAGGACGCGCTTTGTTAATGCTATTTGCTTCTTTGCCTCTGTTGCGGTTGTGCTGATGGCGGATCTTTTGTTGGAGTTTTCTTTGGTGTTCTCTTCCCCAGTATTGGGTAAGTTAGTTTATTTTACTTTATTCTTTGTGGTGTAACTCTAAATTCGTTGGTTCTTTGATATTGTGAATGGCGATCTCAAGGAATGCGTATTTTTTTCTTGTTTAGGGACGCAGGCTTGGGACGCTGCCGGAGTCAAGTCTGATTTGTAGGCTTTGTTATGGTATTTGACTATCGTCCAATGTTTTGGGGTAAGGGCGTTGTGAGCTCTGATTGACTGTGGCACTGAAATTAAGGTGTGCTATAGTTCTTTTGAATAGATTGTATAACGTGTAATTGCCTTTGTAAATGCTACCAATATTTATTCGACATTTATGCCTCATCGTATCATGACTTCATTAAACCTTTTGTTTCGTTATATGCCATCTCGTTAGTCACTAGTGTACGTTACTATTTATAGTATTCGTTCTTTTGATACTCATTTCATAAATTGATTGCTAGACTGTTAGGGGGTGCCCAGGCAGACGAGCCACGGCTATGTCAATTCTAAATACTGCCCTCGACTGACAATGCCATCCTAGAGGGATTGAATTATTTTGTCATAATTTGATTTAAATACTGCCCTCGACTGACAATGCCATCCTAGAGGGATTGAATTATTTTGTCATAATTTGATTTAAATAGCTGTTTTAGCTTGCTCCTACTGTTTTGGCTCATTCAATTATGTGGACATGGAAAGAAGGATTATCTGGGAGAAAGTGTATGTTCTGCTTTAAGGTGCACATTAAAGACAGCTTAGTTCTAGGGTTTAAATGAGAAACTCCAGGTATACATGGGGATACAGCTCAATACCTCATCAGATTGGTAATACAATGCTTAGTGTTACTAGGCCATACATCATAAAATCTTCACCTTTACCTACACCTTAGTCTGTTGAACAGTTGGGGCACCACACTTGATTTGTGGACTGTCTAGAGAAGTACACAAATGCACATAAAAAAATATGAATTGACGCTGAGATAAGGTTCTTTAAACAATGTTTAATTGTACAAATCAGTCCAAACGTTTGTTTTATATTTTAGACATTTATATAAAGACATCCGTTTCCTATTGTTGTTTTTTCATTGATGAGTGTACCGTTATTATTCATTTTATTGTAGAGTGTACCGTTATTTAAAGCTTCTATCTACTCACTCTGTCTGTCTGGTACTAAATTTGTACACGTCATTTTCAGGCTTCTCTTTCTCGAATCACGTTGAAACTTTGTACAATTATTCATTGTTCCTAACGAAACAAATGATAATTTATAAATTTTAATTGATATATTAAATTGGAAATAAATCTTACATAATTAAAGATTTGGCTGTAAATGTGCAGTTCTTTTCCTCTATAAGCTTTTGGGGAAAATTTTTTACCTTTTAATTGTTTTTCAGTGCAGAATGTTGTGGATCTTTTTCCCTGAAAAGTGTGCTTTTTATTGTAAATTGTTTCCTTTTTTTTTTCAATGTAAAGTGCATCATGTTTTTATTTTAGTTAGATCTGCGAGTTTTAACACTTCGTCTGTGTCCCATTTATTTGTTCGACGAAGAACAGATTCATATGTAAAAGAACAAAAACCAAAATCTAAATAAAATTCTTATTGATATATTGTCATGATGAACCTATACCTTCTACAGAGCACCGGTGAACTCTATCCGTCCAGTACAAATTCGAACAAGGTATTATTCCTGCTTCCTACTCTCGAATCAAGTTGAATCTTTGCACAATTATTGATTTTTCGTAAGAAAACATTGATCGATCAAAAGACAAATTAATTGATACATTTATTATTTTAGCTAAAACAACTTTTGTTATTAAGAGATCTGATTTTAGATTATGATTCGATAAACATTATATGACTACAGATGTTATAACAGCAATCAATGAAATATTTAAATGGACATTTTTTTTTATTTGTGTGTGTGTTTAGAGTACTTTCTATTAAATGTATATTTTTTTAGACTATAGTACTTTGTGCTGTTACAGAAAGGTGGGGAGGCGCCAAAAATATCCTGCACCTGGTTCAGTTATGGCTACGCCTCTGATAAAATATACATACATTAATAAAACATAAACATTATGTATTAAAATAAAGAAAATAAATATAAATATGTGTGTTTTGTATTTTAAAAAAAAAACGAAAATTTATGATTTTTTTAGCGGCCCCTGAAAGGGGAAAAGACGCTTTTAGTTTTGTGTGGCCTGTCTGTCCGTCTGTCCCTATTATATCTCAGAAACTAGAAGAGAAAATGAAAATCGGCCGTAATGATATTTTAGATCATTCAAAGCTCTGCTGCAACGGCTACTTTTTTCTTTTCCGAAAGTGAATCATCTAATTTTAAAAATTATATATGCAGTTGATTTTTCAAAAATTACACAACTTTTCAATGAAAACTTTCAGGGTAGGTAACGTTTTTTTAAAGGTCATGAACTTCTTCATTTACAACTCAAGCTTCATAGATACATTCGCTCATTGGTTAAACAAAATAGCATCGAAGGTCACAATAGTAAAAGTGTCAATGGATCATTATAACATAAAGTTTCCATTTATTAACTAACTCATTGAATAGAATATTGATTCAAATGTTGTTTTTAGAAAATAATTTTGATACGGACTTCGTTTTAGTTATACGTTTCAAAAATAACTATCCACTTTTATAGCGCGCAGTTTTGACATACTATCATAATAGGGACCTACACATGACAGTCTAAATAAGACTAAATAGAGTAATGTATTGATATTTAGAACAAAATTTAAATTAGTATGGCAATAACCAAAAATGCCTACATGCCAAAATGGAAATGCGAATTCCCAGACCTGAAATGCGTATTATCAGGGGCTAATGCGTATTTTCCTAAATATTAAGTAATATACTCAGGTAAGACTAAAATTAAATCATTCAAGCACATAACATTCACGAAAGGCTGCAATCCTAAAGTGAACACAGCATAAAGTGATATAAGACATTTTGTATATGTGTCAACATATTTAATTTTTTTAGTCTTTGTCTTAGACTTTTGTAGACTATGTTAGACTGATAACGTTCTTGTCACCTGGCAATGATCTTATGATCATAATGTCTCTAGTTTACTTCTTCTTTACAAGGTATCCAGCCACTGGAAATATTTTATATTACTCAGATTTTCTTCTTCCAGATCTTTTTTGCAGAGCTAGCTATAAAAGCTTGGCATCCTCTACAGTCATTAATAACAAACATTTTACATATTTGATTTTCAGGCAGATAATCCTAATTAGTCACTGAACTTGTTTCAAATATAAAAAAACCTTTGCTATTGAGTCTGCCTTACATGCTCCTGATTTCATTATTTGAACTTAGGCCTTCATAAGTAATGGAACCTAGCTAGTCGCCAGTGACTATAACAATAGCTACCACAGAAGATACATTCTGGAAGTTATGGAACATCAGTTTGATTCCCTTTATCATGCTAAAAGAGAGATTAAGCGTAACCAATGTGTCTTCTATGAAAACCTCTGCCTTCTCACTTTCATCTAAAAAAATAATTAAATCCAAATCTAGAATAGATCTAGATCTGTAAGCAGTTGATTGTTTTTTAATGTACATATTTTAGATTCCATAATTGATACGAAATTGCTTCTTTTGGGTAGATTTAATTTTAGATCTAGATCTAGTTACAGATATCTAGAGCCTTGAGTTGTTGATGCACCTCTTCTACTCGCGTGGAATCTAAACCTACAGCCTACATTGATTGCTACATCTAGCCAGTAGTCTAAATCTAAGTCTATTGCACACCTGGTCATATCTAGAGCTAAAATGTAGACTAGAATTGGATTCAAAATCCCTGTCTTCACAGGGATTCGAACCAGGAGCCCTGGTTCAGGAGCCAAGTACTTAAACACTCAGCTTCAGCTTGCATAGATTAAAGTTAATACCAGGTGGCCGAGCCTCGCTTGGAGGAATAATCTATTAATCTATCTATCTAATCTATTATTACCAATCTGAAGTGTTCTTTTAGTTATAAATGGCATCGTAATGCCATACATGGCGATTGGAATAGTCTCGAGAACAAATCTCACATTGCGTTAAACTATTGGACTATTACTGGCTTGGTAGTGTAACTTCTCAAATGATTACGTTCAAAATTTAATTTTGCAATTAATATACCAATTATGGCTTTAGTATGGAACATCAAGTGATACTAAATCTCTACGTTATTATATAAAACATACACTTTGTAACAAACTTAACTGGCGCATTTTCCCCTTAGAGGCTAAAAAACATCGCGTTAGTATTGTAAAGAAGCGTTTCCCTTCGAGCACCTCTGTTAAGCCCAATACCTTTAAGCTCACCAAAAAGCCTTTGGCAGATGTTAGAGCCCCATACGGGATACGTGCCCTGCCCAGCGTGACTGTCGGGAAGTTCATACCGGCGTTCGCTAGAACATCGCTGTTTGTAGTGCGGACTTGCCATCGTATTTCCATGATGATGTGCATACATCTTTGGTGAAAGCGTTCAAGTAGTCTTAGTTGCTTTATGTCAAGAACCCTGGACACTGGCGGATCCAGGGGGGGGAGGCGGTAGGAGCGATCGCCCCCCCCCCCCACTACTCTGACCTCCCCCCCCCCCCCGAAGGGGGGGACGGACGAATTATAGTATAGAATTCATACAATTTGTATGCGAATTTATTACTTATGTTAATAATATATACTAATTTTTTATATTTCAACCTATTTTTAGATTATTTCCCCCCCTTCTAGTATTTTGTCCGATTTGGTAGGGTCGGGAGGGGGCGATGGCATCAATCCGCCCCCCCCACCATAAACTTTCGAGTGGGGGGGCGGTCCTATTTATTTGTAGAAATCACAGTTTGCAAACAGAATCAATTAAATATCTATATGATTAAAACTTGTTATTGGTATTTTAACCGGTCTTTATATAATTTCGTTCACCTGTTGGCCGATTGGAAGGGGAAGAGAAAATACCTCCACCGCCCTTCCCATCTTTGAGTGGGGGGGGGGGCGGTTCTACTGTTATAGAGAAATCATAGTATGTGAACAAAATTAGTCGAATATCTATATAATATAAACAGGTGGAAGTGCGATACATTCAATCACATTCCCCTCATCGGACAAATCAATACTTTTTCTTTTTGTATTATAGTAAGAAATTACAAAATTAAAAAAAAATCTGTCACTAATATAATTTATATATGCTATAAAGTAAATTCTTATATCGAGTCGCCCAACCCCTATTCTTTAATGCAAAATGCAATCAATAGCAGAGATTATAAAAAGGAGTGAGAATTAATAGTTTTCATTTTACCGCCCTTCCCCTTTCCAGACAGAGTTTGTGTAATTTGACATGAATTTATCATAACTATTTTAAGAAAGACTTTGCTTTAGAAACGTTATAATTCAAACGAAATTTTTCAATATAACAGTCACGGTTGAGATGAGTTCAAAAGCCAGATAATCTTTTCCTAGTCGACTTTTTCCAACCTTTACTCTATCTCATATTTTTCTAGTTAAATAAATTTAGGACTATAACTCACAATGTATGCTAGAATTTTATTGAATATTATTAATCGAATATCTTTTTTTTCGGCGGCGATCCTCAAAACCTTAATCTAAATATGTTGGGTATCTTATCTTTTCAAAGAACAAATCCGTTTTATTTGCAATGTATTAAGGGACTATAAATTCATATTATAATATTTTTATCATTATTTAAAAGGCACTTTATAATAGAATGAATAATGAGCTGTAGGGCACGAGAATGCGTTATTGCAGTGAAGAATGCCAGAAAACGCTTTTAGCGTCGAGGCTTCGCCCCGAACCTCACTGATGAATAATAAGCTGTAGATGTCAGGAGAATGCGTTTCTCCAGTGAAAAATGCAAGAAAACGCTTTTGGCGTCGGGGCTTCGCCTCGAACACCACTAATAAGTAATGAACTGTAGATGTCAGGAGAATCCGTTTCAGCCGTGAAAAATGCATGAAAAAGGTTTTGGCGTCGGGGCTTCGCCCCGAATCCAACTAACAAATAATAAGCTGTAGATGTCAGAAGAATGCGTTTCTGCAGAGAAAAATGGAAGAAAACGCTTTTGGGCGTGGGGGCTTCGCCCCGAACCCCACTGAGGAAGCTTACAACGCTCTCCCAGACCCCAAGCTTGCAAGAGAAAGACTGCTTTTTTTTTTTGTTTTTTTCGCCGAAGATTGAGAAACAGTCTTATTTTATTCTCATATATCGAATATATATATATATATATATATATATATATATATATATATATATATATATATATATATATAAATATATGCTGTACGCACGTTTATACGTTTATGCATAGGGTTAGGGCTTACTGGGCGTTAGGGTTAGGGTTTGGAAAAAAAATCGCACTCCCCACTCCAAAGTTCTGGATCCGCCAGTGAGAACTCATGTCTCAGATCCACATAGAGAGGTAAAGAGAACCACTGCTTGGTAGACACTGATTTTTTTAGGTAGACGGAACGATTTATATTATATTGTGTGGAGGCGTCCAAATGTATTACTGGCCCTGTTCACATGCTTATCAACCTCCCTTAAAGACTATCAATCTGAAGAGTAGCTTTTTCGTTCTGTTAGTTCTCAATGTCATTGTACATAACAATTAGAATAGAAAGTCTCTTAACTCTCCCAAACAGTATAGAAAAACCACGATTCATGTCATGTCGTTTTACATTGCATCTTTTGCGTAAAACTATTGGGCTATTATTGGCTTGGAAAAAAGTTTTTGCAGTGTAGCGTCTCAACTTGCTACGTTTAGAATTTAATATTGCAATTAGTATATTCATTATGGCTTAAGTACAAAGCATCAAGTGATACAAAATCTCTACGTTACAGGGTAAACACGCAGCTTGTAACAAAGTAAAATAACCCAGCGTGTCGGTCGGACTATAAGAAGTTTATACCATTTCGCAAGAACATCGCTGTTTCTAGTGTGATCTTGCCAACGTATTTCCATGATGGTACGCAAATATCTTTGGTGAAGGCTTTCAAGAAGACTTAGTGGATGTCTATAAAGTACCCATGTCTCACATCCACAAAAAGGCATTGAGAGAACCACTGTTTGGTAGACACCACACTCTCGCTTGGAGGCGTCCAAAAGCACGACTAACCCTGATCACATATCAACCTCCCTTTGAAGCAATGCGTCATTTGATACGATAGTTCCCAGATATGTAAATATATATACCACGTAAAGGGATTCGCGTTGATATTTTGGGGCTGAGTAGATTTTATTGGGTGACTTCTGAAACATGACTTCCGTTTTACAGAGGTCTATGGATAAACAAAAAGAGGCGGCAGCGTAATGAAAACTCGTTGACCGCGAGCTTGATATCATCAGGGCCGGTATTAGGCCCACTGCAACCTATGCGACCGCAGTGGGCCCCGAACTTTCATAAGATATGCGCTAATTATAGTTGTAAATTCTTAAATTAAGCCATTGTAACTTATAACAGGGTTCCCGTGGTCTCCTTTTTTCAAAAAGCTCCCGGAAATCTCCTGATATTGCAAAATATACTAAGAGTCTGGCAATCTCCTGAAATTATATACACAAGAATTGCTCGCTTAAGAGTATAGGATATATATATATATATATATATCATGGGCGTAGCCAGGAGGTAGGGTTTGGGGCGAACGGAATTTAGTGACTGATTTTTTGCTTGATTTTGTTAATTTTAGGTGAAATTTTAATACTAAACTATCACTTGCCCCAGCACAACCTACCAGGGGGGTTCGAGTTTAAAACTCCCTACCAGGGGGGTTCGAGTTTAAAACCCCTACCAGAGGGGTTCGAGTTTAAAAACCCCTACCAGGGGTTTTGAATTTAAAAACCCCTACCAGGGGTTTTGAATTTAAAAACCCCTACCTGGGGTTTTGAGTTTTAAACCCCTACCTGGGGTTTTTGCAGTTAACTCCCCCTCTTCTATAAAACAAAAATAAAAAAATGCAAACGAAAATCCCCTAATTCCAAGAGCACAGTTAACAAAGATTTTGATTTTAAAACCCCCTCTAAAATTTACGATAAACCCCCTCTTCAATATAAAAAAAAAGCTAATTACGCACTCAAAATGTTATGAGCGTAGCTAAATGGGTTTTGACTCAGTTTTGAGTTTAAACCCCACTTCAGCGGGGTTTGAAGGTAAAATATACCTCTTTAATAATAATAAAAAAAGCAAATTATATACTCAAAATGTTATGAGTGTAGTCAAAGGGGTTTTGAATTTAAACTCCCCTCCAGTGGAGTTTGAAGCTAAAAGGTACATCTTCAATATAAATAAAAGCAAATTACTCACTCTAAAATCTATGAGCGTAGCCAAAGGGGTTTTGAGTTTAAACCCCCATGCAGAGGGGTTAGATGCTAAAATACCTCTTCAATATAAAAAAAAAAGCAAATTACACACACAAATTATTAGAGCGTAGCCAATCCAATAGGGGGTTTTGAGTTTAAACCTCTCTTCTACAGATGGCTTTTAAAAAAAAGTTTAAAGCTCTTCCAGATGGTTTTGAGTTTAAGATCCCCTTACAGAGCATTTTGAGGTGGAAAACCCCTAACAGATGATTTTGACGATAAAACTTCTCTTTTCGATATAAAATCTAGAGCAAACTACAGTCACTTAATTCCAAGAGTGTATTCAAAAGAGGTTACACATTTTTACTAGTGGCAGAGCTCCATTAATAAACTGCAGTGAATAGTCATCTGCCGAAATTGAAAAACACTAAATGTGGCTCAACAAAGATGGCTAAGGCAGATTTTAGGAGCCAGTTATAGAGATCGGATCTAAATCAAGGAAATCCTTTGCCGAACTGTTAGTCGACCCCTTATTAAGATTGTGAGAGAGCGACGCATGAGGTTTGCGGGACATGTTCTCTGACAAAATGAATTACGCATAAGAAGAGTTGCAATGATATCCTAGTACAACTTGACACCACTCATTCATGGAGGTCCTCATGGAAGGTGGGAAGAGGCTTCAGACATTACCAGTGACAGATTTTTATGGAAATAGCTTGACGTCAAATGCTCCAAACGGCGCGGGAGGGTCTAAGTCAGTAAGAATAGCACATTAGGTTTTTGAAATAAAACTGTTTAATAGCAGGAAAATGCAGTGTAGATACCTCAGAATATGCATTTTGTTGGCTTTCAATACCAGAAATAGTGCTTGGCGGCGGAGCTCCTAGCTCTCCCCCAGACCCCTTTGCTACTAAATACGGGGAATCTACAATTTTTCCACTAACTCATGAAAGAACCTATTATAGGGCACAATAAACTTCTTCCGAAAGAATGAAGGATCAGAATGTAATAAAGATTATGTACACACACACACATAAATACATGTACATTTTTTGTTCGTAAGGGAGGGGGGGGGGGGGAGGGGGTCGGGAGGGGGAGAAAAAATCCACCCCCCAAACCCCATATATATATACATACACATATACATACATACATACTGTGACGAAACGCGTCCCTTCTCAAGACAGAACTGACCAGTGCGGAACTACCCCTCCCCTCTTAACCACTAGTTAGCATTGTATAGCCCCCTTTAACACTAAACCGACCAGTGTAGAACACAAACACCCTATTACACCAAGGTCAGATCCACCCCCAAATTATAGGCCATAAACACTCACCCCAAGTACACCCAAACGCCGAAACAAACGTACGCAGCCGTTAAGTTCAGGAACATTAAAATTGAAAGTTACGCCCCAAACGCCGAAACAAACGTACGCAGCCGTTAAGTTCAGGAACATTAAAATTGAAAGTTACGCCCCAAACGCCGAAACAAACGTACGCAGCCGTTAAGTTCAGGAACATTAACATTGAAAGTTACGCCCCAAACGCCGAAACAAACGTACGCAGCCGTTAAGTTCAGCAACATTAAAATTGAAAGTTACGCCCCAAACGCCGAAACAAACGTACGCAGCCGTTAAGTTCAGGAACATTAAAATTGAAAGTTACGCCCCAAACGCCGAAACAAACGTACGCAGCCGTTAAGTTCAGCAACATTAAAATTGAAAGTTACGCCCCAAACGCCGAAACAAACGTACGCAGCCGTTAAGTTCAGGAACATTAAAATTGAAAGTTACGCCCCAAACGCCGAAACAAACGTACGCAGCCGTTAAGTTCAGCAACATTAAAATTGAAAGTTACGCCCCAAACGCCGAAACAAAAGCACGAAACCATAAAGTCCAGGGACATTAAATTTTGGTGTCCACGTACATCTCTTTGAGTCGACACTCCTAACGCCCAGGGCTATTCAAATCGTTCCCGTCCGCTGTACCATCGAGCGATGAACCAGCCTGATAATTGTTGCATGGTTCCGCTTTCATCCTCCTTCGTCCCCCTCCCTCCCCGGGTCTCGGGTTAAAGAAGTCAGGTGAGTGAGCCCCAAATGAAAAGATTGGTCCAATTTAACAATTCTAAACTCAAAAGACTAGCTGACCATTGGATCGTCACTACTCTAGCGTACCGCTCGGGAACCTATAAAAGCCGGAGACGAAAGTTTCAGGTTAATGCCATTCTAGATCAGAATCACTGAGATGTCAGAAGACTCTCAAGTCAACGATTCGTTTGGGAACTTGTGTAAGGCAAAGCGGGTGAGTTGGACAAACTTTATCATTATTATTTAGTGTGTCTTCGCCTGTAACATTTATGTTCATGTATCATTACCATGTTAACACTTGTTTGCTTCCAAATATTACATTTGTAAGTCTCTATGAATATGTGCTCCTCATTTACCCGTTAATGTTGACTGTACTCCCAACGGTGGACATCCACCCTACAACCTAGTTAATCCTGATGTCTATTTATGCATTCATTATTTATTCATATCCATATTCATCTGGACCTACTCGCGTCTAGATCATTTTCTTACCTGTGCATATGTACCCGTATATGCGCACATATATATATACGTTATAATTATGCTTGTTTTTGCTATGCACATACTGTGCTGTTACCATGCATCCTTAGGCCCGAGAATCAGTCTCGCGTGTCTACCTCACTATTTTCGGCTTGTCCACCTGCATAATTATGTGCCCTTTCCACCCCCCCCCCCCTTTCTTCTTGTCACGGTCCTCCGGTCACGAGCGACCGTGGACTTGTTTAACTGTAGGCCAATGAAGTCACAGGGGTACAACCCTGTAATACGGTCCCCCTGTTTCCCTCCTCATTTACGCCCCTGCCTTGTACATTTATATGTGTATTCGTAATATTGTTATTATATCATTTGTACAGCAATTATTACCGTATCTAGTGAAATGTCGTTAACATGTATCCTAGTTAGTCTGAGGGAGACGCTCCTACCAAGGATGCGCCCCTCGCCAACCAGCCTGTATGGTTTAATAATTCAAGCTCCTCTCACATCTCATCTCATAGCCTCCTACACCAGGGCTGGCGTGTATTGTTGCCTGAAGGCAGACCTCAGCAGCTCTCCACACATTCCCGTTGAGGGTGAGTCACTCATCACCCTCGGCTAAGAACTGAAGGCATTCCAGGCTGAAGTCCCAGGACCGGTCTGCATCCACCGCAGGAGTAAGCCCACCGCGTGGCATCCTCATCCTCATCACACTAGTGCCTGCCTACCTGCAGGGCACCAGCAACTGGCTACAACACAACGGAGCTTTAACTTACCTCACCCCGAAAGAGAACCTTGCATAACAGATAAGTAAGAGACAGCCGAATAAGCAAACCATACACGAATCTTTATGAGCAACACCCCAGTGATGGTATTATCTTAAACGGTATCATAAAGTCCTAAATCATTCTGTACATCCCCCCCCCTTTACTCGCTAATTGTATTTCTTGTTAATTAATCTTTATTAAATATTTGTTCTTCCACAAAATCATTAAGCTTTGCGTTTTGCTTGTGCCTGTCTACGTGCCTATATAATGCTAACAAAATATTTACCACGTTGTGGCTCTAAGACTTTACCCCTAGAAGTCGCAGGCCATCATCCCCATCGGGAAGTGCAAACGGACCGATCGGCGGACTTATTCCACACATACATACATACATACATACATACATACATACATACATACATACATACATACATACATACATACATACATACAAGAATTGCTTTAAGAGTATAGGATTTGAGAACTAAAATAACAAAAACTAATTCTAAAAGCAAGCACAAACAAATTTAAAGATTTTTTTTCTATAGAAATGTATTTGAATAGGCTTTTTCTTCTTCCTCTTTGACCATTTTGAAAGAGAAACATGTTTTCCCAATCAAGATAATTAATAGTGTAAGAACACAAACTATTAATATCACGACATATTTATTTATGACAGATTTTACTTTTGCGACACTAAAACTTGCCTCAGTGGACGACTGTCTGGCTGCTTCAGTTACTAAGTCAGTAGTGTTGTATAAACGGTCATCACAGTATGTACCGGTGCGACCAGGAGTACATTCATAGCATTCTCCATCATAGGTACAGTCCTGGTGTAGACATGCTAGGTAGCATATATCTAGACAAGAGTAGCCGTAATATGGAGCGATACAATCTGTGGGTAAGAATGTAAAACAACTTATAATGTAACTGCAACTAAAAATGACTTTTTGAAACTGATGGTTTATTTCTTTTTACAAAGCTTATATCAACTCTCTCTGTTTCTCTGTCTGTCTGGTAAAAACACACATGCACATAGCTGTTTAACTTTCTCGGAAATTTTCACTATAAATTATTCAATGTCAAGGCAGTTACTGTGAATATCCTTATTAACTACTAAATGTAAAAAAAAAGTATTGAGCTATAATTTGAGCACAAGACGTAGCAGTTGATCTTTCTAATCTTAGTATTAAATATTATTCCCTACTGCCTAGTGCCTATTTTTAGTCAAATACGTTTATAATTAGCGGTAGTGAAAGTCTACTGCTTTCTTCACAGTAAATCTATACTATAAATTAGAATGTAAGGCGTATATATGTATGTATGTATACAAATGAACAGTGATAGGTAGAGGTCAACGTGTGACCCCGGCGAGATGACACAGCAGCGAGTGTTCTCTGGAATCTACATGTACAAACAAAGACAGGATGTGACGTGTCTTAACGTGTTGTTCCAGGGGACGAACAGATCTAAGAAGGTGGCAGTTACTAGTGAACAGTGACAGATAAAGGTCACTACGAGTGACCCTGGCTTAATGACACTGCAGCAGGTGTTCTCTGGAATCTACATGTATAAACAAAGACAGAATGTGACGTTTCCTCACGTGTTGTTCCAGAAGATACTAACAGTGTTTGTGCAACTTTGGAGAAGCGATTAGGGACTCTATATAAGCCAGAGAGGTAATGTGAAAGTCAGTCGTGAGTGAGTAGTATGAAGTCGTAGGTAGAATCGTCAGTACAGTCTTCGTTACTGTTGTCTACTGTGCGAGACAGTAGAAGAGGATGTGTACCACTCGATGCAAGTTAATTAGGGTAGAGTTACTTGGAGTGGACTACTGTCGTTAAAGTCTATACATCAAACTACAGTGGACTTGAGCAGTTACAGTCAATACAGTCGATGTAAGACTTGTGCGGCTCTGATTCGGTAGACTTGAGTACGACTTGGTTCAGCTTTGGGAGACCTGGAGCGACACTGGGAAGTGTGTTGTTGGTCTGTTCTGTGGAATACGGCTCAATGCAAATTGAGAAGAGATGAATTGCAACGAAGTGAAGAGATGAATTGCAACGAAGTATAGCTAACTGTAAACTGACAGATATTGTACAGTCTTCTACGCTACATGTTACAGTGAAGAATTGTTAGAGTTAATAGTCAATAAAGTTATATGAAGCTGAAAGTTGAGTCGTCAAGTTCTTTGCAGTGTTTTTATTTGTCTGCCTACTAGAACATTTAGCCAGAAGATTCAGAAATACGTAACAGTATGTATCTATGTATGTATGTATGTATGTATGTGCCGAATAGAAATCAAAACCGTTAGACCAATCTTGATAAAACTTGACAGAAATTTTCCTTGTGTACTAACTTGAACCGTGACGTATGTATAGTAGCCCTAAAACAAACTTAAGACCCTCAAAACAAAAGTTGACCAACTCTATGAAAGCATTATAACTTCATCGATCTAGGCCATGTTTACCATGTTTACATGAGAAAAAGATCGAAAGGATCTAGATCAAGTTTTAAGAACTACACTTTGCACAGATAGTTTTTTACTTTGACACATGAAAATACAAAATATAGTCCATTGATTTCACTATTTAACAAAATTAACCTTCAAATTTGTGTTTCAAAAGTATGTTTACATAAATTCGTTCCTTATATCTGCAAATTTAGAATTCCTGACGGACATTCTTTCACTCGACAATACCATAATTTTACACATCTTTCTATTCCTTGGTCTAAAACTATAATTCCACTTTAAGATGATATAATTTTAGTACTTTAACACATGAACAGACTACTTATATTCCATTCATTCTATATTTTAATCAAATTAACATTCAAATTTGTTTTTTAAAGCATTTTTAATGAATTCATTCGCTAAAACAGCGAAGCAGTGTAGAGATATATTAATTCATGAATCGATACTAAAAAAGGTGACGCATACGCAAAGCAAAGCCTACACTCAGCGCAGAATGAACTCTATCCAAGCCATTATTTAATTCTAGATTAGTATACATCTAGATCTATGTCTAACTCAAGAACTACTTTATACTTTAACACAAGAACATACAAATTTAAGTCTATTCATTTCAAATTTTAATCAAACAAATGAAGGCCTACAAGCAAATGTTTTTATTTGAAAAAATGGATTTAATTCGATTAGCTATTTTGATAGCTCCATTCATACTATTTTTACATTTACGCATTCCGCATTCACTTTACCTATTACATTATTTTTTCGTTTAATAGTTTACAAAACACTGTCAGTTGACTATATCGACAGTGATACGCAAATTAAGACCCTCGGGCCGCGGGTAATATATGTCTAGTATATTATAGGGTACAAACGAAAACCGCCAAAAAAGGAAAACAATGCTACTTTTGTGATGTGTGGCTGTATATGTGGAGTTATTTCCATTATTACGTTTTTTACACGTTTATTCTCTAACTTCCCATTTTTTGATCTAGTTGAAATTTAGCATAATTATTTATGGACGATGAAAACAAAAATAAAACATTTAGTTCGTTGATTAGTTGGTAATTAATTAAGTGTGCTTTATATTAAAAGAAAGCTTATTCCTGCAGTAGTAAGATATATTGCTCTGATTCTTTCAAAAATGATTATATATATATATATATATATTATTTTTTTTCTATAAATATAATACTTATGAACATACTTATTAACTTCTGGATTGCCAACTTTTATTCTGTATTTCTTGTTTAAACTTAAACGATTCACACAACTGAAGTGGTTTAAACATTCTTAACTCTTTCTAAGTATTTATTTGCCCATAATTCAAAGGAATTCTTCATTTCGCGTATCACTATGTCACTAAATGTTATGATGAAGCTTCAATGTCTTCCTCCTTTGTATTCAGAAAGTGTTTTATTTGGTTTAGAATTAAAGGGCAACGCATGCTCTTTCTTTTATCTAACACAAAGTCAAGTTTATACAATCCAACATTTTAAATCCTGTAATGAGGTCAAATCAACGATGATATCGTCAAATAGGAGACTTAGGTCCTCTCGCGCCGTTCGGCGCACTGGGCGGAAGGCTGCCTCCATAACGGTTTGTCATTGGCAATGTTTGAAGCCTCCTCCCACCTGGTGTCCACTGTTCTGAGGTCCTTCATGAAGGTGTGGCGCCAAGTTATACGATGACGTCCGTGTTTGCGCTTTCCTCACATTGGCCTCCATGTCATCGCAACTCTTGGTAAGCGTAGGAGAGATAGAGTTAAAAAGAATAGTTCTTAAAAACCTATATACTCGCCTCCGTAGACTTCCACTTCACATAGATCCAATGTCCCACTCAATACTCTGATATTAACAGATCGAAACTCAAAGACACTGTTAAAAAACGCATTCTGAACAAATACATCTTTCCCACTGGAAAACTTCTTGGACTGAACCTGTCCGTGAACGTCAATGAGTTCCACAAAGTAGTTTCCACGGCCGTCGTCTCTTGAAAAGTCTGAAGAATATAAGGCATCGATAGAGAGTGTCTTTTAAAGTAATTGTTGAACTACAGTAATGTTTAGTTACCGATAATAAATCATAATAATAATAATAATAATAATAATAATCTTTATTTACCGTAAGGTAATTTGTCTTACAACTTGAGCATTACACTAAACAAAACATTATAACTATAAAAAAAAAATGTACATTCACACCAGACCCACTCATAATTACATGTGAAAAGTTTATACCAGTTTCTATTTAATGATTTGATTGCCAGGGGAACAAATGAGTGTTTGTGTCTGTTTGTCTTTACTATCAGTGTATTGTAAATCTTTTGTGATGGTAAAATCACAAAATCCTGACCCAAAGGGGGATTTGTTATTTCTAGAATCTTTTTAGTTGTTTTTTTTTTTTATGTCGTCTCTAGTAACAAAATGAAAGATTCGGCTAAATGTAGATATCGGAGAACATTGGCAGTGGTCAGTTTATGTTTTCCTTGGCACAGTCTGCAAAGGAGCTTACAGCAAGTTGGCTAGAAGAATAAAATAGGTTCCTAATGGGATGACCGATAGTCATATAAACAGTTTGCTTAGATTTTTAAAAATGTAAACATTGCCTGTTGTCTATAATGAATATTAAACATCATTGAACAGGAGCACAGAGACCAAGTTTTTAAATGAGACAAAGTAGTGAAATAAAATGAGACGAAAATAAGGGACTGCGTCGACCAAGGCTCGAACCAGTGACCCTGGAAACGACAACACCGACTAGCGATAACGCACTAAGCGAACTTAAGCTCTAGAGTCTAGACCATCGGATTATCCGAATAAAGTTTGTTCTGGTCCAGAGTCATTTCGCCCGTATGCAAATTTCCACCCCAGTGGTCAATGGTCACATGCCCTAGATAGCTCCTCCCCCACCTTGCCACATGCGTTCACCCACAACTTTAATAGAGCCGACACAGACAGCCGTTAGGCATGTATTAGACAAACAATGGCTCTATTTAATTGTGTATCTCTCATAATGAAAGGCGGACAACATAAATACATAACATATAGAAGCTTCAGTGGGTTCACTGGTTCGAGCCCTGGTCGGCGCAGTCACTTATTTTCGTCTCATTTTAATTCACTACTTTCTCTCATTTAAAAACTTGGTCCCTGGTGCTCCTGTTCATTTCTGTTTAATATGTATGTATCATCATTTGTATCAGCACCTAGCTTCACTTCTATATTTACGTTCAAATCTTAAGTGCTCATAACCCAGTTTCCTGGGTTGGAACCAATATCTGATGGGTACATGACATTAGGTGAGGAAAAGTAAAGATGGTTGCTCGTTGTGTTGGCCACATGACACACTCGTTAAAATAGGCCACAGAAACAGATGACTCTGTTTGCCCTATCATCATCATAATCATCATCATCATCAAACTCCATTAGAGTGAGGGCTTGAGAGGCTCAAATCCTCTCTTGCAAAAGCCCTGGACAGAAACCCTGCTGCATTGCGTAGTGCATACACATCACCATACAGGTCGAGAATTTTTGGTTTCCAGACCTGTCGAGGTGGAGATCAGCAAGTCTGGGGCAGTCCAACAGAATATTAGGGGCACCGTGAATCAAAATTTGGCCAAATATGAGCTAACAGGACAGTGGCTTGTCCTGCACTGTGCTATAATAGCGTGCTCAGGCCTGGACAGCCTCCACTACGGGGAAGTGCGGTCAGGGCGCCTCATGCGCTCCCAGACTCCACGGGCTTTTTGGGACTTGTTCCCAGCACTCAAACGACTTTTCCATTTCTGTTTTTTTTTGTATTATAGCCAAGGCTTGAAGAAAGCTTACAGCCTGTTCAGTGGGTGGCATTTGCCCTCCCTGGTGGGTCAAAGAGTCTCCAATTGTGTTGCCAGTCACACCTATGTGACTCGGTACCCACTGCATTATTTGCCCTATAGACTACAAGGTCTGAAATGGGAACTTTACTTCTTTTAATAATAATGCTTAAAAAAAAGGGATAAAATGCAAATCTCATGTCCATAGCCAATGGGAATTGTAATAAACGTGTTTGTCTAACTGTCACCTCTCAATGTTCGGAAACGTAATTTGCAGGTTAACTATAAAAACATTGAATAAACTTTTCATTTGTAAAAAATTAGAACAAGATTACAAAGAGAGTTTGTGATATCACACAAACTCAAAGGCATCCCCTATCCTATACACCAATATTTTGATCGTTTAAAGAAATTTGGCGTTATTTTTCACATAAAAGGAAACAGTTCAACACGTCGTCTTTCATAAGACTCTCCTAACTCTTCTGGATCAGCATGGAAACCTCCCGATACAGTGTCGATGGCATCTAGTGAGGTAGCTCAGGGTGTCACCCCTCCCCATCAAACTTTCTTAGAATAAGTTGCAATGAACACTATTACTAGTTGTTTTTTTGTTGAACCAATACAATGAGCTGATTACCTACTTTTATTGATTTTTACTCAAATGTAAAATCCCAATACTAATTACATTTATTCAAATGTTATTACGTATATAATTAAAATTTTAAACAGACTTAACATCATATGAACATGTTTCTTTTGTTATACTTTAAATGGTATAACGTCGTGCTGTATTATTTACACTACAACTACCATCTAGATGTGTCAAGGCATATTTGGGCATATATCTAGAGATTTTATTATTATCTTTTCCAATGTGTCTACTTTTACCAAGTAATAATTTTTCCAACTTGGTTGTCAACCCCAACATGGAGTTGACTGGTGCGGCCTGCACCCCTTACACCCCCTCTCCTAGTGACGCCACTGCTCCAAGATATATCTCGAGACTTTATTATCTTTTTCAATGTGTCTGCTTTTGCCAAGTTATAATTTTTCCAACTTGATTGTCATCACCAAACTAGTGTCGACCGGTGCAGGCCGCACACTCGCTCCTCCCCCATGACGCCACTGCTCCAAGATACCTACTTCCTTCCCAACAATTTCAATTAATATATTAGAGTAGACGAAGTAAGAAATAAAAAAAAGAGAGCCTGCACAAACGGTTTCCCATGCGAACAGCATAGGCTAAAACACTATTATCCACTAGTAGGCCTACTAATCCTGATCATAATCACTCTATTTACTTAATAGCAAGGTCTAGACAACATCCAAAATATAGAATATATATTGAATCTAGATCTAGACAAGATCTAGATTTCTTGACTAGTTCTAGATATGATATACTCTAATCTAGAATCTAGATCTACATATAGACTAGATCTCTAGACTAGTTCTAGATATAGAGAGGGCAGGGTTTGAACGCGGGACCATCGATAAATCCAAACGACAGTCCAGAGTAAAAACTGCAAGACCAGGCAACCATCCTAGACTCTAGACCAGTGATTCCCAAAGTGGTCTATATAGACCCCCAGGGGTCTACGAAGACTTCCAAGGGGTCTACGAAAGTGAAAAAATAAATTGGGGGTCTATGAGATGTCCATGGGGGTCTACGATAATGGATTTTCATTTAAGCAGGTCGTGACTTAAATTTTTACATTCCATTAATGTAATTGTTTCATACGCTAATTACCTTAGTTTATCCTTGAAATATTTATCCTGCTATTCAAATGAAAAGTTATTGTACTTAATTCTAATACTTTTTTAAAGAGCTTAATTTAGTCTACATGTAACTAATGTTAAACATAAAGAAATGTGTAGACTGTACGACATTGATTATTTAAAATTGGGATTCATTTCTTCTTTGTCAAACAAGCGGGTGCCTAAGTGCCTTTTTTATGATATGAAACTAATTACGCAGGAGGATCATCTGAGACGATGCCACCCTGACAAAATAGATAAAGATTTGAACAACTTTCGAACACTCAAAGATAAAGAATAGAACCACAAAATCTCTCTTCGACATCTTACAATTTCTCTTTACTTATAGTAAATATGACAAACACTATAGGTAAAGCATTGATTTTTACAGCCGTTGAAGTTTTAAAAATGGTTTTACACATACCTACATCTGATCTTATTAAAAGAATTTTTTTAAAGCAACCAGCAACAATACAGTTCAAAGACACATCGGTGGCATGAGTTATCAAATTAAAAGCTTCTTATATAATTCTTTGCAAACGACATATATACAGTTTGGGATCAGCGGTGTCACTGGCTCTGACAGGATGTAATGATGTGTGATGCAAACTGCCTAAGGATTGCTGGCTCCTAATTTTTACTCAGGGTTGAAACACAAATGCTTTGGATCACCATGTTTGGGTGCAAGGCAGCAGAGCTTTGAATTCAGGTGGGTAGCAAGCCAAGGCTAATGAGCCCTTCCTGCTCAAGGCTTACTGGTTTAGAAGCCAGTTAATCACCTTCTCCCTAAGTGACAACAGTTCCATGGACTCAATATTAGCTCCTTGTGAAAACTTTTGCAATGATACTTAAGTTAAGGCAAATTAAATTAATTAATTAATATTTAATGTTTGAAGAGCTACTTCATAGAACAACTAATTCCCATATGAAACATAATATTCGTAGCAACGTAAGATAAACCTGGAAAAAGACATTTCCAGTGTGTTTGGTGATTCCAGGAATACATATTAATTGTTATTTTAATTGGTTTAAATTTGAATTTTATCAAAAAAAAAAAAAAAGATAGATCCATGTAACTTAATTTGTAGCTTTAATTTTTTTTTTTACTCTTTGAGTTAGAAATTAGTTTTCAAAAAATGTTGATGAATTTGCAAAAATGCAATATAAGTTAAGGAGGGGGTCTACCAAAAACCAGAAAACATGGCAAAGGGTCTACGAGACAAAAAAGTTTGGGAACCACTGCTCTAGACTATAATAGGTTTAGGTTTAGACTAAATAGACTCTAGATAAAGATCTAGAACTAAATCTATAGCCTAATCTAGACTAGATCTAGAAATCTATAAATAGAATCTAGATTTACCAGAGCTAGATCTAGGTCAATATTATGACCAAGTTTCATGGGCGTAGCCAGGGGGGGGGTTCTTGGGGTTCAACCCCCCCCCCCCCCCCGAAATGAAATCCCCCCCCCGCAGGGAATTAAGTGACTGATTTTTGCTTTCATTTTGTTTATTTTAGGTGAGATTTTAATACTAAATCATCACTTACCACAGCACAGCCGAGGGAGTTTGAGTTAAAAACCCTGTACCAGGGGATTTTGAGTTTAAACCCCCCTACCAGGGGGTTTTGAGATTTAAAAAAACCCTATCAGGGGGTTTTGAGATACAAATCTCTCTACCAGGGGGGTTTTGAGTTTAAAACCCCCTACCAGGGGCTTTGAGTTTAAAACCCCCTACAGGGGGTTTTGAGTTTTAAACCACCTACCAGAGGTTTTTGCAGTTAAATCCCCCTATTCTATAAAACAAAACAAAAAAAAAATGCAAAAAGCAATCCCCAAATTCCAACAGCACAGTTAAGGAATATTTTGATTTCAAAATTTACGATAAACCCCTCTTCAATATAAAAAAGCAAATTACACATTCAAAATTTTATGAGCGTAGCCAAAGGGGTTTTGAGTTTAACCCCCCCCCCTCCAGTTGGGGTTTGAAGCTAAAAAGTACTTCTTCAATATAAAAAAAAGCAAATTACACACTATAAAATCCATGAGCGTAGTCAAAGGGGTTTTGAGTTTAAATCCCCACCTCCAGATGGCTTTTTCTTTAAAGTTAAAAACCCCTCCAGATGGTTTTGAGTTTAAAATTCCCCTACAGAGCGTTTAGAGTTGAAAAACTCTCTCTTCAATATTATTTTAAAGCAAACTACAGTCACCAAATTCTATGATCGTAGCTAAATGGGGTTTTGAATTTAAAAACAACTCCAGAGATTTTTTAGTTTAAAACCCCTCAACAGATGATTTGACGAAAAAACTTTCCTTTTCGATATAAAATCTAAAGCGAAATACAGGCATGTAATTCCAAAAGCGTAGTCAAGAAAGGTGACAAATTTCTACCAGTGGCTTGGGCTCCATTAATAAAGTGTGAATAGTCTTCTGCCGAAATTGAAAAACATTGAATGTGGCTCAACAAAGATGGCTAAGACAGATTTTAGGAGTCAGTCATAGAGATCGGGTCTAAATCAAAGAAATCATATGCCGAACTGGGAGTCGAATCCTTAGTACGGTTGTGACAGAGCGTCGCATGAGGTTTTGCGGGACATGTTCTCCGACAAAATGAATTACGCAAAATAAGAGTTGCGGAAACAGCTTGCCGGAAAATGCGCCGAACGGTGCGAGAGGGTCTAAGTCAGTAAGAATAGCACATTAGGTTTTTGAAATAAAACTTTTTAATAGCAAGATAATGCACTGTAGATACCTCAGAATATGCATTTTGTTGGCTTTCAATACCAGAAATAGTGCTCGGCGGCGGGGCTTCGCCCCGCGCTGGGGAAGCGCTGCGAGCTCCCCCAGACCCCCTGGATAGCAAGGGCGGGGTGTCTACAATAAACAATAAACGTCTTCCGAAAGGGTCAGAATGTAATAAAGATTAATTATGTACACACACACACAAATATATTTTTTTTCCGCGGGGGGGGGGGGGGGAGGGGAATCCGCCCCCCCCCCCCCAAAACCCCTCCCGAAAAAAAATCCTGGCTATGCCCATGCCAAGTTTAGTAGGTCTATTACTGGGTTATAGTGCACTTGTGCTGTTCGCGTCAGATTCACTTCTTGATGTGATACAACTGCTTACATAATAAATAAATCTGAGCCCCTAAGCTGTTAGATGATGAACTATTTTTAATGGATTATAAATGTAAGTTTTGTTCAAATTGTTTAATACAATTAAATCTAGATCTATGTCTGGCCTTATTGTAATTTAGTTGTTGTCAAGTGTATAGCTTAATGAGGTTGTGTGAAAACTGCGCGATATAAAAGTAGTACGTTTTTTAAAAACGTATTCACCAATCGTAAACAAGCAACATTTAGTCACGTGACAATATTGATAAAACAATGGAAAAACGTATTACGTGACAGCCTTTATAGATTGCGCAAATTGTATAGAAGAGATAGAGAACCACGTGGCTAA
Source organism: Biomphalaria glabrata (assembly GCF_947242115.1). Taxonomy (NCBI): domain Eukaryota; kingdom Metazoa; phylum Mollusca; class Gastropoda; family Planorbidae; genus Biomphalaria; species Biomphalaria glabrata. Next base: position 13,685,436 of record NC_074724.1, read on the forward strand.
ATGTTTTTGTTTACGATTGGTGAATGAGGTCCATTGAAACGATGTTCGTATTAAAATTCTTGTTAAAAACAACATTTGAATCAGTATTCTATTCCATGAGTTAGTTAATAAATGGAAAATCTTTTTTATAATGATCCATTGATACTTTTTCAATTAAGATCTTAGATGCAATTTTTTTTGACCAATTAGTGAATCTATGAATGAAGCTTGATTTATTAATGTAGAAGCTTGTGAACCTTTTAATAAGACTTACTTCCCGTCAAGTTTTTCATTAAAAAGTGGTGTAATTTCTTGAAAAATCTGCTTGCTTATATAATTTAAAAAAGTATATGGTTTACACAGACAGGCCTCACAAAACTAATAGCGTCTTATCCCATTTCGGGGGCCACTAAAAAAACCTCAGAAAGCAAAGAAATCTACCTGTGTAAAGTAAAACTTGAGCTGAGTAGACCTCATGCCAAAAGTAAAGTTGAAGTGTTATACTGGAGTTCATTGTCAAACAGCCACCTCGACCATAGTAACCATCTGTCAGTGTCTCAATGTTGGTCCATTTGTATTTAATGAGACTCCATCTCACTTTTGAGACTGTAGATGCAACATTTCGTCCTGTGAACGAATGTGTTGTACAGTCTGTTTATCTATCTATCTATCTATCTATCTATCTATCTATCTATCTATCTATCTATCTATCTATCTATCTATCTATCTCTATCTATATATCTATCTTTATCTATCTATCTCTATCTATCTATCTATCTATCTATCTATCTATCTATCTATCTATCTATCTATCTATCTATCTATATAAGTGATTCCCAAAGTGGTTTATATAGAACCCTTGGTTTCTAAGACGACTTCCACCGGGTCTAGAAAAAATAAATTGGGGGGTCTATGAGCTGTCCATGGAGGTCTACAATAATGGATTTCATTTCAGCAGGTCGTGATATTAATTTTTACATCCCATGATCCCATTAATGTAATTATTTTCTACACTAATATACGATTTGTACCTTATTTAATCCTTTACTTATTTATCCTGCTCATCAAAAGAAAATTATTTTATTTCAATACTTTTTGAAATAGATTTACTTTGTCTAAATGTACCAAATGTTTAACAAATAGAATCATAGATTTTACAGCGTTGATTATTTAAAATTGGGATACATTCTATCCTTGTCAAACAAGCCGTTAGCTAAGTGAATTATGACGATATGAAAGTAATTATGCTGAAGGATTATTTTCAATGTAGCCACGCCCCCGTCACCGAGTGCATCAAGGTTTTGATGTTTGTTTCCTGTGGCTTCGACTTCGGCAATAAATCGATCTTCATTTATGTGAATGAGTTCCATTTTCCTCAGTGTTGTTGATCCTAGCAGGCATGTTAGATCATTTGGCACTACCATATAATCTACATTGAATTTCTCATTGGTCTTTAGATTGGTGGTTACCAACGTAGCTTTTACTTTTGGCTCCATTACCGTCTTATTCCACATAGTTAACCTCTGGGACGTCGGTACTATCTGGTCTGGGCACACATATTTTTCGTTTATGGTATTGACGTCGGCGGCACTGTCCACTTGGAATCTGACTCTTTGGTTGTTGATCATCATGACGGCCGTCATCCTATGCTTTTTGGGGCTATTCATTGCCATTACCCATTCAGTTTGGAGTGTAACTTCATCTTCTTCTGTGTCTGAGTCTATGTTGCTTTGTGTCTTTGCTTGAGTAATGCTGTATACTGTCTTTCTGCACACTGAGGTAGAATGATTCCTGCCTCCTCAATTGTGACACGATTTTCCACAGACCGGACATTTTTCCTTTATGTATTCATGGTCGCACTTGCAAAATGTTCAAGTTTTTTTTTGTCATGGCCCCTTGTCACTCTGTTGATATTCCTTTCTGTATTTTGGGCCTGACTTCGATGTTGAGATTCTTTCAATCGTTGGTTTGGCCAAAAGTTCGTTTCTTCCTTCTCTGATATCCTTCATTTGTCTTTGTGATCTTTCATATATCCTACACACATCTATGCATTTCTGTAGGGTTAGTTTATCGTCTTGCAATAGTTTCATCTTTAAGTGTTCACTTCTAACCCCTAAGATAATTCGGTCCCTAATCAGACTCTCTTCTAGTTTATCAAAATTGCAGCTGCTTGCCAGTTTCTTCAGGGCAGTTATGTACGAGTCAATATTCTCTTCTTGTCTTCTCGTATTGAAGACATTTCTCTCATAGGTTTCGTTGGTTCTCCCAACATAGAACTCTTCAGAACTTTTTAAAATTTCAGTTATTTTTGTCTCCTGCCCTTTTCCAAATGAATCAAACACGTCTGCTGCCTCACTTCCAATTATGATCATTAGTGTTGCTACACGTATAACTTCTGTCTCTGTTGTGAGTTTCGTGGCCTTTCCATAGTTATCCCAGTCTCTTCTGAATCTTTTCCGATTGGCCGCCATATTGCCTGTTTGCAAAAGCGGTTACGGTACTGGGAAATATCTTTTAGCAGTTGCCATTTTAACTGCTGTTTTCTTATATTTTCTTTAAGTTACTCTAGGTTATCGTTTACCTTTATTAGATGTGTACACCGCTGCCACCATGTTACGATAGAGATTTGAATATTAAAAAAAAACTTGAAATAAGAACTCTTCCAGGTCATAACAAACAAGTTTTATCAGCCATCTTGGCTAACAGAGTAGTGTCCCCTATGCATGGGCACAACTCTTCCCACCATATAAATTCCATTAGCAGAATGAAATTTGAAGCGTGTACGATCGACACAGTGTACATTATTTTTATTCTTAAAATATGATATGATTATATGTTGTAAATAAAGTCGGCTCTTCAGTGAATATTAAACTAAATTATCACCATCCGATGAACCACAAAATAGACGAATACAGATCTCTATATTTAGAATATAGTGTACACATAGATGCATATTGCTCTTGCTCTGTGAATAAATTGATCTTAAAAAAAATGACGAAATCTTTTATTGAAATAATTACATGAAATCTTAAGCTACCTCCATTAACATGGACAGAGCATAGAAGGCTTTCACTTTTCCAAGATACTTGTACTGTAGTGACAAAGTATGAGCCGTCGCAATAAAAATCCATTGATGTGTTTCCGACCTTGCGATACCTCATGTCAACAGAATTACAGACAAGACTGATATTCATATCGTTGTTGTTGAAATAAAATGCGATTATCTCCCTTACATCATCTGAAGAAGCACATGAAATATTTAATTGATTATTATTCGTATAAGATGTCACTAATGTCAAGATCTGACAAACCTGGCCGACCTTAGGCCACTGCAATCTATGCTGTCGCAAAGAAGCCCCGCACTTTCATAGACCCCTCGCTACTTCTAGCCTCTAGGTGTAAATTATTAAATTAAACCATTATAACTTATATATAATCATAATCATAAATTATATATAATATCATCAAATTGCAAAATATATGAAAAAGTCTTGAAAATCTCATGAAATAAATACAACGTCCTATAAACCCTCTAAAATTTCCTGAAAAATAAACAACATTGTCATTTTGGGGATACCATCAAATAAGAACGGCATTGTTAGCTTTCATTGTTACTAAACATTATTGCAAGACGAATGTATTTTCTAATGTTAGTATTGACTTCAGGCTTATCCCTACCCGGAATAGGCCCCGCACAAAAGTATTTTATGTGTTATTGTTTTTATAAATTTATCATTTATTAAGTTTTTAAAAGTAATAAATTCTTCAGCTTCATAAATTGAGGAATGCCTTTTTATTTTAAAAGTATTCTTTAATATTTTAATTGTTACAATTCCTTTATTCAACTTACAAGTTCATAGGTGGAACCTGGAACTTGTGTAAACAGGATTCTTATTAGTTTTTTTTTTAAACGTTTTCTTGAACTGAGAAGTCCGCAGGTTTGTTTTTTTTTTGCATGTAGGACCTAACATCGGGATCTATAGGGCTATCATTAGATTAGAGTTGATTTATACATTCACATAACCAGGTTTTGTTTTTAATAGGTTAAGGAATGATAAAAGCAGTGGCGGAGTGGCTATATTGGCATTAGGGCTAATGCCCGGTGGGACGGTACCCAAATGGGCCGGTAGGGCTACCGTAATAAACTCACGATGACACGATCACAAGTTATAATGAGAAAAAAAATATTGCTTTTAGAATGGTTTATCAGTTGTATAAACGAGGCATTGTCTTTAGAATAAATACAAAATGCTACTTGTTTATACATAAAAAGAAATTAAGGTTGAATGATGATTTTTATCAACAGATGTTGTTTTATTATTTGTTCTGTAAGAATGTAAACAGTTTAGAAGCACTGTTTTCTTACATAAGAAACAACCTACTTATTCATGAGTCTTGTGTACTAGCTTACCATTGTTCGTAAAGACCAGTCTAACCCACGTGACAGCTTGTATATTTTTCTGCCAATCGATTGTAACGCTGTTACGTTTCACACAGGTGCTGTGATTGTTGTCATTCAGGACTTCATCGTCCATAATGGCTTTTACACCAAGATCTCCTGTCAGGAAAAATAATTTATTAAAACAAACAAAAAAAAAACCCCTGATATAAACGAATTTTAATTGAAAGCAGAAGGGCACAAAAGGATGAAGTAGTTATAATTAAACATTCTTCTTCTTCTTCTTCTAGCCAGCTTTATTGCTGCTGAGCTGTGAGCTCTTTTGCAGACTGTGCCAAGGAAAAAAAGTGTGCTGTTTTCTTCAGCTGTTCAGCACTGCCGTACAGGGTGTTGGTTATGTTGGGCTGTAGTGGAAGTAGGGTCTGCCTAAGGTGGATTAGGGAGGGGCATTCAAAGAGGATATGGTTTACGGTTTCAAAGGAGTGGGCGCAATGTCTGCAAAGGGGTAGTTGTGTGGAGTTTATTTTGTTCAGGTGGTAATTTAATAGTGGTGTGTGTCCTGTTCTTAGTTGGAAGATTGTAGATTGTTCTTTGCGGGGGAGGAAGTTAATACTGTCCAGTTTGTTAGGCGTAGTCATTTCTCTGTACATGGCTCTGCCTGTGTTTCCTGATGCCCATTGGTTGAGCCACTCCTCTTTGTGATTGTTGACTAACATTGACCTTAGGGTGAGGTAGTTGACAGGTCTATCTGGTTGTTCCATAGATGAACCTGCCTTTGATAGCTTATCTGCCTTTTCATTTCCCATGATGCCAATGTGTCCAGGGATCCACTGTAGTGTAATATTGATATTTAATTTTGATATCATCTGGTGGATTATCACAATGAGTGTTGTCAACTCTCTTGGGCTGTTTGAGGTGCTGCTGTTAAGTGCTTGCAGAGTAGATTGGGAGTCTGTAAAGACAACAATATCTGATGGTGGTTGCACTCCTTCATATAATTTGTTTTCCACTGTCTGGAGTGCTATGGTAATTGCCTCAATTTCGGCTTGGAAGTTTGAGCAGTAATCACCACAGGGTGCACTTATCTCAAAGTGTTTATTTTTAGGGAAGACCAGGAAGGCACCAAGACCAGCATTGATGGTAGCTTTGAAAGCCGATCCGTCTTTATAAATATGGATAGCTGTTTTTTATATAATTAAACATAAAATGTTGTAACGAAAGTTACTACGCACCTAATGATGGAGTGACCTGATAGTGCCAAATGCTATAATATTCAAACCATGGAGCTATACTAAAGGAACAACGACTTCGAAACAGGTCTTTGCGCATCCTGTCTGCGCATCCTGCACTGTATTCAAAAAAAAAATTACAGAGACGAAAAAGGATTTTACGCTTCAAACGCGCGCGATTTACCCCTGTTAATTAGAAAATGTTTTTTTTTTAGCTATTTATAAAAATAATCTTAAAAACTTCATCCATTTTCAGTCAAGCAGTTAAGGTAGATTTAATTTTTTTAGAGTACGAGATCATCACAAAATTATTTTACTTTTGATCATCCTACTCAAAATTCTATGTTTTTAGGGATTCCAACTTGGTTTTTTTTCTACTAGATCTGGTGCAGTTTTATGTGCTACTTGCAGATGAGCCTACTGTTCCGCATTAATCGGAACCGTCCCGCTAAAAATAAAAAAAATAATTAAAACTCACATGTTACGCCGTTCCTCATTAGCACTTTTATTTTGTTCCGCGAAGTCTAAATTCTAATACGGACTTATTTCAAAACTTAGTCTTAAATGTAGATCAAGATCTACTGCCAATTTGATCTTCTAGGTCTAGATCTAGATTAAAGTTGTAGTCTTGACTTAAATATTGATCTAGATCGATCAATCTATAAATTTATATTATAGATCAGATTTACATCTAAATCTATACGAGATCCAGTAACTAGTAGGCTCTAGATTTAGGCTTAATCTAGATATTAGATTATTATCTACATCTATATTATATTTACAAAATAGTCTAGAGAAGACCTAGAGTCCTAAAGTGTCTCTTTTTCTCTTTCTCTATCTCTCTGATAGATAATCTTTATATAGATTTAGATATTTTATTATATATATATAGAGAGAGTAGTAGATCTTGTAGTACTACTGGCTAAGTTAAGATAGTTAATAAGGTCTAAAAATCTATTTGAATTAGAATATTTAGTCCTACTAAAGCTGAGATTTTACATCTAAAATATATTTTAAATTATTATACGTCTTGATTGAAATTCTAGATCTATTTCTGAAATATGTAATGTAGATCTAGCCCAACATGATGGAAAGTGAACTGTACACTTCATTAGAATCAAGACAAATCGTTAAAGAAGACCTGAACATTGACCTGAAACGTCCCAACCTGTGGGCATTTCAGACCAAGAGCTCGTTGCCACGTCACAGGTCTGTACGACGTGGCAACGAGCTATTGGTCTCAACTGCCCACAGGTTGTGACGTTGCAGGTCGGTGTTGAGGGCTTCTATAGCGAATTGTCTCTGTAGAATGTGTTTGTGAATATAAGAACGAAGACCTGAACTTCACTGGGAAGGCTTGCAGCCCTCCCCAGAAATCCTTAACTGACAGAGATTTAAGGCACAACGTAAATTTAATTTTTTCGGCCGAAGGTGAAGAAACGTTATAATAAATTGTATCCTAGACCCCTTTCTGTTGTTTTCTGAATATACACGTTTTACTGAGCTTAGGGTTATTTTTTTTTTAAATCTCCTCTAGCCAAAACTTCTTGCTCCGTAAGTGCCTTACACACAAAAACATTTATCGACATTAGTTTTGTGTTCTACTCAAGGTTAAACAAAAAGTAAATTTAAAAAAAATAGAAAATGGTGATCAGATATCAGAACTTACTGTATAGGCAAGAGTCACCAAACCAGCCCATGTAACAGAGGTCAAATTTAAAATGCCTTTCTTTTGAGCAATTTTCTTTACAATGGCTAGTCCACTGATTGTTTTGTGCCAAACCACCACCTGTTCATTACATAATAAAAAAAAATGTATTAATTATCCAAATAATTAGGAAAAAGAAATGTAATAATAGACAGATTGCTGCCTGCATGGTCGTAGTATGTGTACCAAACTGTCTTCTTTCCGTTCGTTCTGAGTTCAATTCATTCCCGCTGTCATTTTACTGCTTTCTGTGTGAGATCTTGACAATGGCTATGCCATAAGTAGGTCGCAGGTGGGGCCACAAGAAATACTGCATTCCTCATTTTAACTTTTAAACTCGAAGACAAGCCTTATTATTATTATTATGAGATCTTGTAAAAGTAATTTTCATCATTTCTTAAAGAACTTACAAAACTCAAGTAATTAAACAAAGCCTGATTTCAACGAATTTTTCCTAGGAATATCAGGTGTCACTGCTAAATACCTGCCACAATCTTACCTCAATCCATGCAAAATGACATTTTAGCAAACATCCTATCAATCATTATGGACATTTGGAAGAGAGCATTCTCTTTGGTTAAATATTTGGGGTCTCGTGGAGCAAAGGCTGTTTAAGATTTGTTTAAGAGTATACTGCTATTTCTTATAACCAATATCGAGAACCAGAGTAAATAAAAATTTAGTTAAGGAATAACAGGTAGGTGTTTATACAAAGTGCATTCTCGGTAAAATGTATATAATGCACATACATATTTCTTATAAAATTAATTTTAATCAATTATGTTTGCGATTCATGGAAGACATACTCTTCAAACACTTGTCATCGAAGTAGCCTTCTTTACATGGACATGTTCCATTCATTTTGTTGCACGAATCGTCTAGACATCCTGGACTACATCCTGAAAGAAAAGGATTGAACGCGTTTTGACCATGAAATGTCAGCAGTGCGGGATATGCAAAGGTGCAGGGTTTACAAAATGTATTTTACTTATAATCATAGGATAACGGAAACTATGGAGATGTCTACAGGAGAAAGAAAACTCTGAATCCAAACCTCCGATACCTTGCGGCTATACCCAAACAGTAGGTGGGTGTTTATACCTTCTATAAATCCTTCTAGTAGAAAGAAAACTCTGAATCTACACCTCCGCTGCCTTACGGCTATACCCAAACAGTAGGTGGGTGTTTATACCTTCTATAGTTCCTTCTAGTAGAAAGAAAACTCTGAATCTACACCTCCGCTGCCTTACGGCTATACCCAAACAGTAGGTGGGTGTTTATACCTTCTATAAATCCTTCTAGGAGAAAGAAAACTCTGAATTCACTCCTCCGCTGCCTTGCGGCTATACCCAAACAGGGAAAAGGCTTCAGAAGACAACCCTGAGGGAAAATCAGTAGCTGGTGACCTTTAGGCATATTACTGCACAAAGTGCTACTGCCTGGTAGATCTTGTGGCGCTGCTGATCCGAAATGGTATCGGATGTTTCGTTCCTTTAATCACATCAGCCGCGTGAACGACTTCGTTCCGACCATTGACAATGCCCAGGCTTTCATTTCGCTTATTCTGTTGGAGATGAGCCGTAGTCGTTCTTCGACTAAAGGAGGCCAACAAGTTTACTGTGTGGCTCGTACTTCACACTCGTGCTGTGCTCTATCAGTTTACTGTGTGGCTCGTACTTCACACTCGTGCTGTGGTCTATCAGTTTACTGTGTGGCTCGTACTTCACACTCGTGCTGTACTCTATCAGTTTACTGTGTGGCTCGTACTTCACACTCTTGCTGTGCTCTATCAGTTTACTGTGTGGCTCGTACTTCACACTCGTGCTGTGCTCTATCAGTTTACTGTGTGGCTCGTACTTCACACACATTTTGTGCTCTATCAGTTTACTGTGTGGCTCGTACTTCACACTCATTCTGTACTCTATCAGTTTACTGTGTGGCTCGTACTTCACACTCGTGCTGTACTCTATCAGTTTACTGTGTGGCTTATACTTCACACTCGTGCTGTACTCTATCAGTTTACTGTGTGGCTTATACTTCACACTCGTGCTGTACTCTATCAGTTTACTGTGTGGCTCGTACTTCACACTCGTGTGTACTCTATCAGTTTACTGTGTGGCTCGTACTTCACACTCGTGCTGTACTCTATCAGTTTACTGTGTGGCTCGTACTTCACACTCGTGCTGTACTCTATCAGTTTACTGTGTGGCACGTACTTCACACTCGTGCTGTACTCTATCAGTTTACTGTGTGGCTCGTACTTCACACTCGTGCTGTGGTCTATCAATTTACTGTGTGGCTCGTACTTCACACTCGTGCTGTACTCTATCAGTTTACTGTGTAACTCGTACTTCACACTCGTGCTGTGCTCTATCAGTTTACTGTGTGGCTCGTACTTCACACTCGTGCTGTACTCTATCAGTTTACTGTGTGGCTCGTACTTCACGCTCGTGATGTGGTCTATCAGTTTACTGTGTGGCTCGTACTTCACACTCGTGCTGTACTCTATTAGTTTACTGTGTGGCTCGTACTTCACACTCGTGCTGTGCTCTATCAGTTTACTGTGTGGCTCGTACTTCACACTCGTGCTGTACTCTATCAGTTTACTGTGTGGCTCGTACTTCACACTCGTGCTGTACTCTATCAGTTTACTGTGTGGCTCGTACTTCACACTCGTGCTGTACTCTATTAGTTTACTGTGTGGCTCGTACTTCACACTCGTGCTGTGCTCTATCAGTTTACTGTGTGGCTCGTACTTCACACTCGTGCTGTACTCTATCAGTTTACTGTGTGGCACGTACTTCACACTCGTGCTGTACTCTATCAGTTTACTGTGTGGCTCGTACTTCACACTCGTGCTGTGCTCTATCAGTTTACTGTGTGGCTCGTACTTCACACTCGTGCTGTACTCTATCAGTTTACTGTGTGGCTCGTACTTAACACTCGTGCTGTACTCTATCAGTTTACTGTGTGGCTCGTATTTCACACTCGTGCTTTACTCTATCAGTTTACTGTGTGGCTCGTACTTCACACTCGTGCTGTGGTCTATCAGTTTACTGTGTGGCTCGTACTTCACACTCGTGCTGTGGTCTATCAGTTTACTGTGTGGCTCGTACTTTACACTCGTGCTGTACTCTATCAGTTTACTGTGTGGCTCGTACTTCACACTCGTGCTGTACTCTATCAGTTTACTGTGTGGCTCGTACGTCACACTCGTGCTGTGCTCTATCAGTTTACTGTGTGGCTCGTACTTCACACTCGTGCTGTGCTCTATCAGTTTACTGTGTGGCTCGTACTTCACACTCGTGCTGTACTCTATCAGTTTACTGTGTGGCTCGTACTTCACACTCGTGCTGTACTCTATCAGTTTACTGTGTGGCTCGTACTTCACACTCGTGTTGTACTATGTCAGTTTACTGTGTGGCTCGTTCTTCACACTCGTGCTGTGCTCTATCAGTTTACTGTGTGGCTCGTACTTCGCACTCGTGCTGTACTCTATCAGTTTACTGTGTGGCTTGTACTTCACACTCGTGCTGTACTCTATCAGTTTACTGTGTGGTTCGTACTTCACACTCGTGCTTTACTCTATCAGTTTACTGTGTGGCTCGTACTTCACACTCGTGCTGTACTCTATCAGTTTACTGTGTGGCTTGTACTTCACACTCGTGCTGTACTCTATCAGTTTACTGTGTGGCTCGTACTTCACACTCGTGCTGTGGTCTATCAGTTTACTGTGTGGCTCGTACTTCACACTCGTGCTGTGGTCTATCAGTTTACTGTGTGGCTCGTAATTCACACTTGTGCTGTACTCTATCAGTTTACTTTGTGGCTCGTACTTCACACTCGTGCTGTACTCTATCAGTTTACTGTGTGGCTCGTACTTCACACTCGTGCTGTGGTCTATCAGTTTACTGTGTGGCTCGTACTTCACACTCGTGCTGTACTCTATCATTTTACTGTGTGGCTCGTACTTCACACTTGTGCTGTACTCTATCAGTTTACTGTGTGGCTCGTACTTAACACTCGTGCTGTACTCTATCAGTTTACTGTGTGGCTCGTACTTCACACTCGTGCTGTGCTCTATCAGTTTACTGTGTGGCTCGTACTTCACACTCGTGCTGTACTCTATCAGTTTACTGTGTGGCTCGTACTTCACACTCGTGCTGTGCTCTATCAGTTTACTGTGTGGCTCGTACTTCACACTCGTGCTGTGCTCTATCAGTTTACTGTGTGGCTCGTACTTCACACTCGTGCTGTGCTCTATCAGTTTACTGTGTGGCTCGTACTTCACACTCGTGCTGTGCTCTATCAGTTTACTGTGTGGCTCGTACTTCACACTCGTGCTGTACTCTATCAGTTTACTGTGTGGCTCGTACTTCACACTCGTGCTGTACTCTATCAGTTTACTGTGTGGCTCGTACTTCACACTCGTGCTGTACTATGTCAGTTTACTGTGTGGCTCGTTCTTCACACTCGTGCTTTGCTCTATCAGTTTACTGTGTGGCTCGTACTTCGCACTCGTGCTGTACTCTATCAGTTTACTGTGTGGCTTGTACTTCACACTCGTGCTGTACTCTATCAGTTTACTGTGTGGTTGGTACTTCACACTCGTGCTGTACTCTATCAGTTTACTGTGTGGCTCGTACTTCACACTCGTGCTGTACTCTATCAGTTTACTGTGTGGCTCGTACTTCACACTCGTGCTGTGGTCTATCAGTTTACTGTGTGGCTCGTACTTCACACTCGTGCTGTGGTCTATCAGTTTACTGTGTGGCTCGTACTTCACACTCGTGCTGTGGTCTATCAGTTTACTGTGTGGCTCGTACTTCACACTCGTGCTGTACTCTATCAGTTTACTGTGTGGCTCGTACTTCACACTCGTGCTGTGGTCTATCAGTTTACTGTGTGGCTCGTACTTCACACTCGTGCTGTGGTCTATCAGTTTACTGTGTGGCTCGTACTTCACACTCGTGCTGTGGTCTATCAGTTTACTGTGTGGCTCGTACTTCACACTCGTGCTGTGGTCTATCAGTTTACTGTGTGGCACGTACTTCACACTCGTGCTGTACTATGTCAGTTTACTGTGTGGCTCGTACTTCACACTCGTGCTGTGGTCTATCAGTTTACTGTGTGGCTCGTACTTCACACTCGTGCTGTACTCTATCTATCTCTTGTTGGAACAACAACAGGGACACGATGGCGTCTCAAGAGACAAACGTCTGATTAGCCACAACATTATGTACCGATAGTTTAAGGGAAGACATGATTTGAACATGCGGGGTATATAAAGAATGCGGGCTGTATGTTTTTTGTTTCTACTTATTTTATATTTATGCGGGGTATACGCATGTGCTGGTTATTTTCAAGAAAATACGGTAATTAGACAGCTAAAAAGAAATTAGCCTTATAGGCAAGAAGCGTTAAAAAAATATAATATTGTTCTTTAAATGAAAAGGATTATTTGTTGTATAAGTAATAATTCTTAAGCAAGTATATTCCCACTTGCGCTGATGGTTTTTCATAAGTATTTTGAATTTACGCTAATACAAGTCATTCGTAAAAACAATAAAAATAAATAAAAATATATTAAAAAAAAAAAAAGAAAAAAAGAATGATAAAGTTAAACTAACACATTTTTAAAAAGATAACTCAAGAAGACCATAATGTTCACACAATGCCTATTGTAAAGTCGATACAGATGACTTTTATTTTCCTTACAAAAACTGTCTTTGTAATTATAAACTTTGTGATAAATAAACGACGTTAAGCAACTTTTTAAGTGTTCTTATTTTGTAAGAATATAATTTTGAATTTTATCGTATTTTTACCGATAAAACTTCCGAACAGCGGTTCTCAACCTTTTTTTTAGCTCGGGGATTCCTTTTGACTAGTCCCCACTATGAGGTGACCCCGATCATAAAATTGTAACTGTTCCTTATGTTATAGAATAGAATAGAAAGTATGGCTAAAGCTTCATATTGGACCACGAAAAAGTTTCTCCTTATCATTACATTAAAAATAAATGAACCTTTGACCTTTCATATATACATCTATTTACTTTTTTATTTCCTAGTCATCCTATGCATGTTGCAGACTTCGATGAATAATTAGAAAAGCATGACGGAGCACAAGTAGTGATCAGGACAATAGTACATGGCTACAATAGTGTTGTGACTGAGTTTGTTTCGGTTTTACCAGATTAAGGATTATCGGGACTGTCTTTCCAAAATCCCCGCTACTGTCAACGTCTGCATTAGGCCTACTTTTTTATTTAGACTTCATGACTACAAAGTTCGATAACAATGTTTCGCTAAAAATAATTATTAGAAATGGAGAAAAAATCGCGATACAGGTAATTGGGATAGGACTGGAAACACTTGATCTAGATTTTTAAAATGTTTATTTTATCTGTTTAACAGGTTCAATATCATTTATCTCATGGTGAACTGATAAGATTGGCAACATGTAAATATTATTATTGAAAAGTAGGTTTATCGTAAATTTCAGAGAGGGGTTTTATAATCAAAATCTTCCTCAGCTATGCTCCTAGAATTTGGATGTTTCGTTGGCATCCTTTTCTTCTTTTTCTGGTTTTGTTTCATAGAAGAGGGGGGTTTGACTGCTGGAGCATGTGATGGTTTAGTATTAAAATCTCACCTAAAATAAAAAGAATCAAAGAAAGAATAAAAAAATGTCACTAAATTCCGATTCCCCCAGCAAAGGGGGGATTTTATTTGGGGGGGGGGGTGTAAACCCCAACCTCCCCCCTGGTTACGCCCATGATTTTGTATGACTCATTCTTGATCAAACTTTGAATTCCAGACCAACATACTAGAAAATCTGTGTTGAAGCCCTTTTTTGTTTTAAAGAGTTTTTACTTGAGTAAAGAAATCACTTGCTTTTGTCATCGTTTCCACTGAAAATCGTCTTTAAAATCGCCATCTTTTTAAATACCTATCTTTACTTTAAAGTACTGGGTATCTAGTGAAAAAAAGCTCGGCTGTTGAGTATCAAAATCACGTTGCATTTTGTTTCAGCAACATAGATTCGGCTAATAGATCTTCGTTACAAATAATCACTCTGGGATTCTCAAGTTCTGCTCAATCTATGGAAGTCAAACCATATCCACATTATTATTTTGTTTTCTCAATGTTTTTTTTGTGTGTGTGCGAGAACCACTGTCGTGGGGTGTCCCATAATGAAAATATTACCTTTAATAAAAATGTATCATTAAACGATGGCCTATTATTAACTTAAACGAAATTCCTTTTTTATTTCGTCACGTCAGCATTAAAACAAATAGTGTAACTTGAGAATATGCATTAGTTTACGTTACATTAAAACTGTTACAAATAGTTACTCTTTGACTATTCGAAAGTTTGCGATAATACTGTCTTGGTTACCTAAAACATCTCTCTTAGAATGAAAGAAAACAAATATTCCAATGGACAAACGTTTATTGAATATCAAGTTTTACACGTTAGAATAGACAAAAAAAATTCAATGGTCTTGGGCGATCCCTGGAAATTGTCTGTTCAATCTCTTGTAGAACGCGAACCACAAGTTGAGAACCCATGCTTTCGATTGGTAACAATATCATGGTAAAGAAATGTCCGCTTATAAATTATTCTTTACCTTGAGACTTCATATAAGCAAAATAACCACTTACGCACTGATTCAATGATCAAGAGATCTCTTAAATTGCAGTACGTATCCACATGAAATTTCGTACACAGGCTCCTTTTACCTCCTAGATGATCACTAAGAACTGTTTTTTGGCAGGACCGTAACCGTGGGACCACTATTTGCTAAAAACTGAAGGCTTTTTACTAAGCCTTTGTATTTTATTTTCGATATTTCCCCATAAATGCGCAGTCCAATTAGAAGACATAAATAGAAATACGTCACAAATTTCATATTTTTAAAGCATTTTTCTTTTTACCAAAGTCTATTTTTTTTAAAATGTTTTACATCATTTTCACTTACTTTTAGACAAAACCAAAAATAATAGCATTAATAAGATACATCTACAGTCTTTTTCTTTTCTTTTTTTTTTGAGAGAGAGAGAGAGAGAGAGAGAGAGAAAGAGAGAGTGAGAGCAAGGAATAGATCTATTATCATTTCTATACATTTAAAAGGGGTGTGATAAACTTATACAATGAATAAAACCTAATTGATATTCCTTTCTATTTAGAGAAAAACAAATTTAAAGAAAAAAAAAAGAAAATCAGAAAATATAACTAGGTCTCCTTAAAGAGTTTTTCATTGAAATTTTACTGGCTACAAAAGACCGTAAGAAAAAAGAGAACCTACGCTTTGAACATTGTGATCCATAATATCCACTCGGACATACACAACTGCTGGTCCCTGTATATTTACATGGGTCATTATCCGTGCAAATGGTCGGACAATCTGGAAAATAAAAATTCATTAATATTATTGTTTAGTAACTGTGGTATTGTATAGGAACTACAGTTTGCGTGTACGATATTGGATACTACTTAATTATTGTTATTATTTATAATTAACTGTAATGTATACTAAATTAACTTGTTCTCTTTAAAAAAATTAATTAAGTAGTTTATGTGACAGACATTAATTAATTTAGTAATACAATTTAAAAATAAAATCGAGAGATAATATAAAACCGTTTGTATAAATGAGTTAAAAATATGGTATATTATTACTGCCCATGCCCAATATTTAACCTTTTTTTTTTTCTTTCTTTTATAATTAATAGTGCATAGTTGTAAAAATGGTGTGTTTTTAATGAAAATAATACAATTTAAAAATAAAATCGAGAGATAATATAAAACCGTTTGTATAAATGAGTTAAAAATATGGTATATTATTACTGCCCATGCCCAATATTTAACCTTTTTTTTTTCTTTCTTTTATAATTAATAGTGCATAGTTGTAAAAATGGTGTGTTTTTAATGAAAATAATACAATTTAAAAATAAAATCGAGAGATAATATAAAACCGTTTGTATAAATGAGTTAAAAATATGGTATATTATTACTGCCCATGCCCAATATTTAACCTTTTTTTTTTCTTTCTTTTATAATTAATAGTGCATAGTTGTAAAAATGGTGTGTTTTTAATGAAAAAAATTATAGAATTGTTAATTTAAAAAATATATTTTTCGCTTTCAGAGAAAACAATAAGTAACAGTTGCATCCGAGTTTTGAAAGGTTTAAAATATCACAACGTCGGATTTGGAAAATCATTTCTAGTTTACGGATTCTTAACGGGACGGAAGTACAGACAGACCACACAAATCTAATAGCGGCTATTTCCCTTTCGTGGGCCGCTATACAAGTACAGACCTTAATTTAGAGAATTCAGAGAAATATCTTAAAAATACAATGGTGACAAAATAGAAAACACCAAGCTGTGAAAGATGGGTAGAAAGAGAACTATAGAGGTGCAGATCTTAGAGAGGAAGTGGAGATGGATTGGTCACACCTTCATAAAAGGTACAAGCAACAGAGCTAAACAGGCATTTAAGTGGAACCCCAATAGCAAGTGGCAAAAAAAAGGTAGGGACGCTGTGAACTAGATGAAGCCGACGGAATTATTTCATTTTTCTCTTCTGTAGTTCACTTCCCAGTTATGTTTCAACTTCATTGACTCTGTTCTATAACATATGTTCCTTGGTGTATAATTCAAAGAGGATGCATACTCTTATTATAAAACAAAGATTAGTGTATATAAGCCAAAAATTAATTTTATGATGCCTAATCAACGACGGTATCGTCGATTAGGAGAGAAAGAGTTAAAAAACCTAGCATGAGAAACGACTATGTATATTTTAAAGTTGTTGTGTGCTTTTATTACCTAAATCTACCTATTAAATAATCACTTTTAACCGCGCCGATACGACAATGACACATTTTTGGGTTTTACTACAACCTATACGTTCTTAGCATTAATGTAATTTTACACATACTGTACACATACTGTACACAAACTGTACACATACTGTACACATACTGTACACATACTGTACACAAACTGTACACATACTGTACACATACTGTACACAAACTGTACACATACTGTACACATACTGTACACATACTGTACACATACTGTACTAATACTGTACTAATACTGTACTAATACTGTACACATACTGTACACATACTGTACACATACTGTACACATACTGTACACATACTGTACACATACTGTACTAATACTGTACTAATACTGTACACATACTGTACACATACTGTACACATACTGTACACATACTGTACACATACTGTACTAATACTGTACTAATACTGTACTAATACTATACTAATACTAAAACAAAAAAAGTATAAAAATAATAATGGAGCCAAAACAAAACACGACATCTCAAGTCTTTAAAAGTATATAAAGGAAATCGTAAAGTATTATACATTGATACATACATGGTGTTCTTTTCTTTCAAAATCTTACAGAGAAAGAAATGTTTTTAATGCCAATGGATAAAGCTTTATAGTTTTGATATATTTTTTTTCATGCATATAGCATATAGCGCTATGGTCCAATCTCATTTGTGGACCAGTGGGGGGAGAGGGTATCTGCCTTTAACAGCTCAGTCAACACAACTCTGTCGAACCTCGAGCCCCCTAGAAATGTTTCCAAACCAAGCCAAGTTCAGGGGTACTAAGGCTCTCTACCAGGTATCCCACTACTTAATACGTGTCATGAATATGATAGAAATGTGTACCGAGTTTAGCTTCATTTTGTAAGCAATGGTACAACAACGCGGTGATTTAATACAATGCCGTCTCCGAGTCAAATACGTCTGAAGACATTGAAACACATTGTTACTGTTAAGGTCACGATGTTTAGGTGCTGTGGTCTCTCTACTGGGTTCGCGCGTCTGAGCTGTGACTCTTAAGCTATTAAGTTGCTCCACCCATTCATACATAAAAGTTGTAATATACAGATTCAAGTCCAATTTCAGCAGACAAAGATGAAGTTTTTTTCACATTCATAATAGACGATAAAATAGAACTGCTTTTTAATTGTTTTGTTGCAAATCACTGGTTAGATATAAAATACATTAATATCCTTTTATTAAAAAATAAATACAAGAATACGAGTTGCATAAATCCAATAGATGAGAATCACAATAATAAGTATCTCCATAGTAAAACAAGGTACCTGCTCTCATTACGTCCGCATTAGCGCTGGTATAAGATTTGATTTAACTGTAATACATGTGCAACTACTCACGTTGAGTTTAGTATTTCTACTCAGAGGCTTTCTCGTGCTTTTACCTTCTTGACCCAAGGTGCAGAACAAATAACACTCAATGTCAAATGAGGATGTGACAGTTATCAATAAACATTTTTGAAATTGAAATTATATATTTTTTTAAGCTTGTAAGTACACCAATAAATAGATCTTACCCAAAGAGCAATTACTGATATCAGTACTTCCAACTTCTCCTGTTGTTTTATTCATAGGACATTTTGAACATGGCTGATTTCCAGTGAAGTTCTTATACGTTCCATTCGGGCAAACAGAGCAGGAAATGTTGTCCCTTGAAGAGAGCCCTGGTTCACAATGAGCTGGTTGATCGAACCAAATAATAACGTTTTCGTATGAATAGTAGAAAGATAGTAAATCTAAAAAAAAAAGGAAAGTTCTCCTAGCAGAACTTGCGATCTATGGGGCAGATGACGTATAGGTCATCTGTTTCTATTGCCAACGGTTAACAAGGATGTCATTTGGCCAGCACAACGACCAACCGCCTTTAGTTTTCTCCAACTAATGTCAGGTACCTATTAGAAATGGACGGTTCTGTACAGACGCTTGAAGGCACTGTGAGAGCTTGGTATGGGGCGGTGGTTCAACTCTCTGGCAATCCCGAAAGTGTGGAGCTGAGTTGACCCTGCCATGGTAAAAGAAGCAGGGAAGCTGAGCTGAAAGCAATGATCGAAGTATTGGAGTAGGTAGCGGAATAAGTCGGATCCACGTCCCCGGCGGACGTGGTCATTTTTACCATTCAATCTCTGCCCTCGATGCCCTTGAAGGGCAGCATGCAGGTGTTGGGAAGGTAGAAGGGTTCCTCGTGATGGTGGAGCGCCTTCTACATCTCAATGTAAATAGTTTTAAACAGTGGGTAACATCCCATTGTGGTCTAGTCAGTCATCTGAGGGCTGACATTTTGGCGAAGTCCGCGGCGCCGTTCACTCTCGCGAGACACCCATTTGTTGGCACATTGGTTCGACAGTTGCTACATAGCGACAGGGCTACATAGGCAGTTGAGTAGACCAGACCGTAAGGACGCATGGTGGGAGCTCGTCTGTGCGGAACAGGCGGTCATAGCCGATTTCCGAGTCGGACACTGTCCTATAGGCGCGTACTTTGACGGTGGAAGGAGAATTACGACACACGGTGCCGCCACTGCGTCGAGGAAGACGAGAAAGTAGAGCACATTCTTTACGTATACCGAGCTCTGCACGAGGAATGTTTAGGACAAAGAAATGAGAGAGAGAATACTAGGTATGTTTATGCTTGCCCTGGATACGGCAAAATATGTGGCTCACAGGTGGGGCTGCATTCCTTATTAATCTTCGGACACGAAGACAAGCCTTATTATAACTATTACCATTATTCTTATTATTATTTTATTTTGCTGGTTGCATTATTACCATGTGTAAATGCTTTGATATCTACTGTCCCGTACAAAGGAAAGGGTCATAAGCCTCTTTTGATTTAACAATAAAAAAAGTAAAAAGCTTGGGGTTAGGGCGTGGAGACGGAAGGCCATGGAGTGATCTGAATGGAGGGATGTGTTGAAGCAGCACCTCTGGGATGGATGGATGGCAAAAGCCGGTATGAGCTTCTTTTAGTCCGACAGTCAGGCTGGGCAGGGCAGGGCAGGGCATAGATAGATAGATAGATAGATAGATAGATAGATAGATAGATAGATAGATAGATAGATAGATAGATAGATAGATAGATAGATAGATAGATAGATAGATAGATAGATAAATGAACAGACAGATAGATAGATACATAGATACATAGACATATATATTTTTTAGAAAGAATAAAAAAAAAACAATTTTAACAGCAATAAAATAGATCAAGATGTACTGTCATCGTTTTAAATTACAAATATTCCAGGTAGCAGAAGCCAGATATCTGTCCAATGGGGGAGGGAAGTGTGGAGACAACTATTGGCCCATACAATAGAAACTAAAAGAGTAGGGGAGCATGAGGGGAGACGGTCAAGGGAGGTCAGACAAAAGGGTTGCTGTGGCCAGTGAAGACAGAATTACAGGAGGCTAGTCCCCGTTAAGGTTCCGTGTGAGAAAGCTGGGCTAAGAGTGTAATGTTGAAGATAGGATGTTCAAGAGAAAGCTGGGCTAGGAATGTAATAGTGAAGATAGGATGTTCGAGTGATTCTGTTATAATACTAACATATAGATATGTACTAAAGCTTATGTGTTATCATTTCAATACATGTTTGTCCTGTACCTTAAACATAAATACTAGTTACAAGCCAGATGCCGCACCAGAGGAGCCGCAAACATACTAAAATACAAGGTTACAAAGACAGTTTGTGTGCAAACACAAACTTAAAATGGGCCCCCTAAGTGGTCCTCCCAGGCAGGCTTCAATATTTTCAGAAAGAACATCCAAATGAAATTATATCAAAGACAAATGAGAGATAAGAATGGAGAAAGAAGGTTGACAGATCGTGTGTAGTGCCCCAACGGTGCAGCAGATCAAAAGATAGGTGCAAGTGAATGCAAAGTTAGATGTGAGCCTGGAATAACTAGTTCCCCTTTCAGACCTTGTGGTCTATAGGGCAAATGATATAAAGTTCATCTGTTTTTTGTGGCCTAAGGTTAACAAGGGTGTCATGTAGCCAGCACAACGACCAACCGCCTTTACTTTTCCCCAACTAATGTCAGGTACCCATTAGAGCTGGGTAGACTCAGAGGCGCCCAGGGATTCCGAAGTTGAATATCCCAGTCTTCACCAGGATTCGAACCCGGGACCCTCGGTTATGAAGACAAGTGCTTTGCCACTCAGCTACCGCGCCTCTCCAGGCCTAATTGAAATCTTATAAATAATGTAATTGTTTTGAAAAGGCTTAATCTCTTATTCGAATCCTGAAAAAAAAAAAAAAAAAAAAAAAAAAAAAAAAAAAAAAACGAAGATGTACCATAGAATGTATGTTTAAGAAGATAATGTTTATAAGATTACTATTCGTTTTAAGTTAGGTCTAACTTATAATGCATACTAATTAGCTTTTTCTCTTTAAAAAACTGCTTGCATAACTGATTTTAAACATTAGATTTTTCGCTTTCAGGAAAAAAAAAAGTAGCCGTTGCATCAGAACTTTGAATGGTCTAAAATATTGTGAAGTCGGATTTTTAATATCTTTTCTAGTTTACGAGATCTAAACGGGACAAACGGACAGACGGACAGACGGTCAAACGGACAGACGGACAGACATTTCATACAAAACTAATAGCGTCTTTTCCCCTTTCGGGGGCCGCTAAAAATGAGGATTTGTGAATGGATTAATTAAGTCCAAATGGTACAACAGCTGGGACCTTAGTAGCACGGGACAGGAAGTCTGGAAAGTTCTCAAACGTCTAAACAGAAAAGACGAGTGGTGGCAGCTAGACAGAAAGGAGCAAGCAATCTTGGCACGATTCCGCACTGGACACTGTCCGATAGCAGCCTATTTCGAAAGGATCCGAGAGAACCACGATCGTAGATATCGACACTGCCATGTGGAAACAGAAACAGTTGAACACATCCTGTAAGACTGCAGGGTGTTCAGAAATGCTTTCGAAGATACGACTAGTCTTGAAACAGATAGAACTGGTGCATGCGGGGGTCTCGCTCTTTACGGAGACAGAAATGCCCTACAAAACACTGCCAGATACCTGGACCGTGCTGTAAGGGATTAATCCCTGTACGGGCCTTAGTGCATGGAGGCTTACAAATAGGGCCGCACTAGTTTAGCACATAAAGGTGATTAAAGAATCGACCGTAAAACTAGAACTATCTATGATTGTGTTTGTATAGACACATTTATTACATTGTAGGTTATTAAAGAATCTAAAGCTAAATATATCTAAACTTTAAAAAAAGTGTTTTGGAATAAAAAGTGGTGTGGTAAATAAATTTATGTTAAGACATTCAAAATCATTATTTTTTAAAAGAAATGCTGTTTTGTTAACATTTTTATTGAATAAGTAATTTTTGTTTGTACCCTTAAGTAACTCAAGTAATAAATCTTACCAAAAGAGCAATTACTGATGTCTATACTTCCAACGTTTGTTGTTATTTTATTTATTGGACACTGTAAACATGGCTGATTTCCAGTAAAGTTTTTATAGAATCCATAGGGGCAAACAGAGCAGGAAATGTTGTCCAGGGAATAGAACCCTGGTGCACAGTGTGCTGTTGAATCGTGCAAAAAAGAGAAAAAAAAAGTTTGATGATTAAATGTATAAAAAACACACGTGACATAAAATTTATAAAGAGAAGTTTGAGTTTTGAGTTTAGGCACATCGGCACAATTTAGGCCATGTCGTGCCCGTATTCCTTTAAAGATCACTCTCCCTTTACATAACAAGGGCTGAATTCTATACAGTTAAATCATTAAAAACAAGGTCTATTCACGGTTAAAATAGTAAAGGTAGTATAGACTGCCGCCGTCGATGAAATCAAAGCCAGTGATTCACCTGGGCCCATCCATTGTCTTCCAAGACAGAAGGGGCCACATATACTATATTAAGTATAGACTTTGTTGGAATTTTTTTTTTTATTAGTTAAGTTTATAAGTCGTTTTTTTTTGGTTTTTTTTAAATAAATTTTATAATATTATATTCAGGCTAGAACTTCATGGAAGTCGGGATGGCGAAACTTTAACGCTGATCTCAAAAACGGTTCTAACGATTTTCTGGAAATTTAACAGTTCATGTATATCTGTGGTCACGCAAGAAAACTCTAGTTTAATCGTTATAATTTCTCAAAATAAAAAATAAATAAATTTAAATTTGGCTAGAGAACAAAGTATAGAACTAGATCCAACATTGGTTTTAAAAGGACAATTGCATTCGATGATCTCAGAATGTAAGACATTATTGATTCTAGAGTTTAATAAATCAGGGAAATTGTGCACATCATTTTGTAAGTCTACATTTAAAGGCCTAGATGTATATCATCGGAATTCTTCGCAAGGAAAAAAAAAAGGTTTATTGATAAAGCTTTGATTAAATTTGTACGTAAATCTAATATAAATTACGTCTGATTATAGATCTAGAATTAGATCTAAAGAGTTTGAAGAGTTATAATGGTTTAAATAGATTATTGGTTACTTATACAATGTTATCTTATCGTGTGCCCGCTGGCCTAATTGATGAAGAAGCTGATGGTGTCACCGTCACGCGTTTGATACCCTATTTGAGCATTAAAAAAATTAGTTTTTAAAATAAATTAAAAAAAAAAATTTAATCTTGTATTCAGCTGTATAATGGAAGTATTGTCTTATTAAGAAATGTAATTTTGTAGTCTTTTTCTTGTCTATTCTGTAAGAATAAAAAAACTTTACAAGTTAAAAACAATACATTTTTATGATAAAGAAAGCTACTACTCAGGCTACCACAATAAAATCCAAAAGTCTATACGCATTTCTCAGAATGTAAATTGTATATAACTTTATCAATGTTCAACAATTAGAAAGTTTTGAAGATTTGTTTTTCCTATAGTGTATCAGAATGAGGTATACAACAGCAGACTAATAAAGATTAAAGTTAATACGCTGACAATACGTGCACTACGTCACTAGATCTTGCCTCATGAAATAGGCCTAATCAAACATTTCCTTAAGATAATTGTAAATTAAATAATTGTTTTTTTTTTCTGATATATTTGGCCGTTGAGATACAGATAAAAGCATGTCATGAGTTTGTAATTAAATACAATACATTGACTCATAAAATGGAGTATTACAATGTGCTATGTGATGGTTAAACAAGCTAAATACAAAAATATAAAAAAACAAACAAATCTTTTATTAGGTGTAGTTGAATCAATTAGTTTAAATCAAAGATGTAATTAAATTTGAAATCAATATAAACTGTCACTAATAAATAGAATAGAAATATTTTAAACCAATGGTTTTGTTTCACACAATTTTAGGCCTTTTGCTTTCTCAATTCGTTTGATCCTATCACTTGTTAGGGCTAGCTGGAAAGGGGTAGGGGGGGTGAAAGAAGGGGATTATGAGTCATCGCTTTTAAAAGTATTTAATAAAACAATATCAATAAAAAGTGAGCGGCCTAAATCCGAATTCGAGGGCTAAAGCTTCCTCAAGCCAAAAACGGTAATCACAGCGCCAGAGAGCTGCTTCTGACAATAGGTTTTATAGTTTTTCATACTTATTTTACTTTTTTTTTTTCTAAATAAAATAAAATGGAATAATTCAACTTATACCACTTTGTCAGTCAAGGAAAATGTATTTCTATTGTTCGAGATTAAAAAAAACAAAAAAAAATTAATTAATTACTATAACTTGATGGGCTATGTTGGACTAGTCCATTTCGTTTCTTTGATTAAAAAGTTGAACCACAAATTGGGCCGGAAGTTGCTTTTTTCCTTATATATCTTTGCATTTTTCAGTTCTCTTTTTAAATTAAACTGACATTATTATGCTATTTTAATTATTATTGCTAATTTTAACTGTGCCTGATAGAGAAAAAAATTCTGCACAAAAATACGGGTAGTTGGGATATAACCCGATAGAGGCTATAAAAATAGAAGACCTGAAACTAGCGCGTGAAATTAGACATTTACAGTACTTTATTTGATGAGTATTTTACCCAAGATCTGTGTTGTTTTAGGACTAGCTTATTACAAGTACCCGGCATTTTCCGATACACACTTTCATACACAAAATAATTGTTGAAAAAAAAATGCAGTGATTTTAAACTTTAAATGATTACTTAAAAAGCTGTTATTCTAATCAATTTTAAATATTAGTTTGTAATGAATGTCACTGCTTAATTTGTATCTGTTCTAGTTTCTTAAATTTTTCTTGAGTAAAGGGGTCGTTTTTTCTCCTAATGGGTATACCTGATTCTCCAAGCAGCCTTTGTAAAATATTGGTCCTAAATAATGCTATGTTTTTATACGAAAAATCGCATGGCTGCATTATGATGAATGTTCGTGTTAGTTCAATATATTTTATATTACTAGGTAACTATAAATAACTGCATAAATAGACGTAAGTTTCATTTTTTTTTCTGTTAGACAAAGTCATATGGCAAATTTTTGTTTATATCCTAATTCTAAAAAGGAAAATAATAGAATTATACAGTAAAAATAATCACTAAGTTGTTTTGTTTGTTTTTTTTTAGTTTTGAAAGTCTAACAGATAAGATTACAAAGAGAGTTTGTGTTTTTGCAAATGCACACAAGGTACACTATGAGTAAGTCCATCTCTTCTAATTGTTTAGCAATGAGTGTAAAAATGTAGGCTTCGATATTTTTAGCCTGAATTTAAGAAGTTACAAACTTCAAACAACTCTTCCATAAAACTTTGTATTAAAAAAAAATTATCCATTGCTCGAGATCCTGCTTGTATACTTAAGCCCTATATGAATCGATCCGTTATCAATGTATTAAGTAGCAATAACCCCGCAAAAAAAAAATTAATGAAAGAGGATTGAGATATACATATATTTTGTGACGGTACGCACCGGTACGGGGTACCGGCACCTTTTGTCAATGACGGGAAAAATTATTACTTTTCTTGTATTTCAACGTTAATTGTTAATTTATTAGTAGTTGAAAGTTAGGCAATCTATCACTAAGTACATCATCTATTTTTTTACAAAAAAAAAAAATCACTTTATATATGTATACTTTGTATACAGCTTACTTTCAGCCGACATGCCGTATTATTAAGAACACCTATATGTGAAAGTATCAATCATTTAGAGTCTTAGACAGTCATTATTTTAGACTAGATTTAAGTAAAGTCTAGACCTAGATCTAGTAGGCCAATTACTATAAAAGAAATAAAAATAATCAGTCATAAGACATATCATTAGCAACTTTATTATTAGGTCTAGGCATTGAAAAGTAAATCTATTAATAAACTATAATAGATCTAAGTCTAAGTACTAACTTATTGAATAAGTAGAAGCATTATAATAAATATTGTATTGATATAGATTGACTATATTATATATAGATCTATAGATAGGCCTAGATCTCTAGTGTAGTAGATTAAGTATAGAGTATAGTAAATGTATTACAGTATTATTAGATCTATGTCCTATGTCTATATCTAATAATCTAATAATTAATAAACTTTAGTCTTTAGTAATATCTAGACTTTATTCTAATAAAAACTGACTATATGCATAGCATAGGCTAGACTCGGCAATTTAGTCTTAAGATAGAATCTATACTATTACAAGATCTATTCGATTTTTAGCGACCCTCGAAAGGGGAAAAGACGCCATTAGTTTTGTGCGAAATGTCTGTCCGTCTGTCCGTCCGTCCCGTTTAGATCTCGTAAACTAGACAAGATATTGAAAATCCGACATCACAATATTTTAGAACATTCAAAGTTCTGATGTAACGGCTACTTTTTTTTTCTGAAAGCGAAAAATCTAATTTAAAAAATCAGTTATGCAAGCAGTTTTTTAAAGAGAAAAAGCTAATTAGTATGCATTATAAGTTAAGACCTAATTTAAAACAAATAGTAATTTTGTAAATTTCATTTTCGTGAACTTATTTTTATTGCGATATTAATTTGAAAACAATTACATCAATTATAAGACTTCAGTTAGGTCAGAAGAGGCGCGGTAGCTGAGCGGTAAAGCGCTTGGCTTCTAAACCGGGGGCCCCGGGTTCGAATCCTGGTGAAGACTGGGATTTTCAACTTCGGAATCCTTAGGCGTCCCTGAGCCCACCCAGCTCCAATGGGTACCTGATATTAGTTGTGGAAAAGTAATGGCGGTTGGTCGTTGTGCTGGCTACATGAACCCTCGTTAACCGTAGGCCACAAAAACAGATGAACTTTACATCATCTATCCAATAGACCACAAGGTCTGAAAGGGGAACTAGTTAGGCCAGGTTCACATCTAACTTTGCATTCACTTGCATCTATCCTTTGATCTGCTGTACCGTTGGGGCACTACATAAGATCAGTCAACCTTCTTTATCCATTCTTATCTCTCATTTGTCTTTGATATAATTTCATTTGGATGTTCTTTCTGAAAATATTGAAGCCTGCCTGGGTTGACCACTTCGGGGGCCGATTTTGACACAAACTGTCTTTGTAATCTTGTTATATATAGATCTAGTTATCTAGACTAGAATTAGATTATAGATATAAATATAATAATGGAGAGATGATATGCGGTGTTAGCTAATAGCGTTGCATAAGAAACAAACCTGGGTTTTTCTAAACTCTAATACTTGGTATGTAATAGTAAAACAGCACCTACCTAAATAAATCGTAACTAGCAATCAAAAACCTTTATTTATTGTAGGTCTGTGGTTGTATATTATATAGCCTTCGTAACTTCTTTTATAGAGAAATGCCATTTGTAATTTCTTTTAATGAAAAATTGGGCTATTCGCGTCTGACACATATATAATTTTGTAGTTCAGTAACAAAGCCCAGTAACTAAATGGTTTGCGGGACATGTGTTTTGACAAAATGAACCACGTACTCCAAAAGTTGCGATGACATGGATGCTATGCCACTAGGAGGAAAGCGCAAACAGGGACGTTCTAGCATAACTTGGCGCCACACTTTCATGGAGAATCTCAGAACAGTAGACACCAGGTGGTAAGAGGCTTCATGCATTGCCAGTTACAGATCTTTGTGGAGACAGCTTGCCGCTCAAGTCTAAGTAAATTAATTAATTGATTTTTTTTTTAAATTTCTTGTGTTTGCATGTAATAGAAGTAGTATGAACAATTTCAGCTTCATCCGAGATTGGGTGTGGGAGAAAAAACGTGTATAAACTTTTTACCAGACAGACAGACAGACAAAGTTGATACAATATATGTAACGATAAATAAAAAAATCGTACCAAATGAGCAATTACTAATGTCAATGCTACCGTTTTCTGTTGTAGTTCTATTACTTGGACAATGTAAACACTGCTGATTCCCAGTAACATTTTTGTAGGCTCCAATCGGGCATTCAAAGCAGAAACTGTTATCAGGTGAGAAGAATCCTAGTTCACAATGTGCTGGTTTACAGAATGACAAAAAGAACGAAAAAGTGTCATTTTTTAATGACATAAATGTAGGAAACGCAGTTTCAATTTAGTAGCTATTTAAACATCACACGTTTATCTTCAAATATTTTACAAATGCTAGTTGTTGTTTTTTTATATAGGCACTCAAACCAAACCATTTTTTCAGAGCATAATAAATGGTGACATACAAGATGAACATTTTATAAAGCAAAATATGTAATTAATTCCTTTTATATTTACATAAACATGTAGCAATATTTTTCCCTCGTGTTTTTTTCTTTCCATTTTAATTTATAACTAATCACTCTTTAAAAAAAAATATTTTACAATCGAAAATTATTTTATTAAAGCTAAAAAAAAATATAGTTAACATAAAGTTGTATTTATCTATACTCTAAAGTAGAAAGGAAGGCGTATGTATGTATGTTACGAATAGAAATAAAACCATTTGACCAATCTTGATAAAACTTGGCAGAAATGTTCCTTGGGTACTAACTTAGACCGTAGTGTATGTATTGTAGCCCTAAAACAAACTTAAGACCCTCAAAAAAAAATATTGCCCAAGTATATGAAAGAATAGTATATAGCATGCGCAGAGATGAAAATTTCTTAGATCTAAATTAGCCCTAATTCAAGAAAACATAATTTTGTACTTTTACACATGAACATACAAATTAGTGTCTATTCGTTTCATTATTTAATGAAAATTAACCTTCAAATTTGAGTTTACAAAACATTTTTTTACATAAAATCGTTCGCTCTAAATGCGAAAATAGCTTTAGCCGCATCGACACACTTTTCCATAACTCGCGCGCACCATTACTTGATCCGCGTAGTGATACGAATGAGATTAACGCCAGAGGTCATAATATCGCGCATTATATAGGCATATTATTAAATTAATAAACTACTAACATAATACACTTTACTTTTTATTGAGTTTTAAAAGTATTTTAACCTACAGCTACCGATTAGGTTTAATTTTAAATCGTTATTTTCAATTGACTTTGTTCTTTCAGATTTACTTATGCGCACTTAGACCTCTTGCCAACAAAGCTACACATATACATTAGCACGGGCTGAGAAACATTTTTCATTCATCATATCGCGCACCAAAAGTTCACGCATGCGCTATAAATGTGAATGGCTTTAGCGTGTTGACAATAGCTGACCTACATACTGATTTAGATCTAGGTCAACACAAGCTTAAAGTGTTTAGTTATTGACTAGACTACTATGGCATCCACATTTTTTGTATAGTCTAGATCTAGATCTAGGTGGCTGCCTGGTCGTGCGGTTTGCGCGCTGGACTATCGTTCGGATTTATCGACGGTCGAGGGTTCAAACCCAGCCCGCTCCCATCCCCCGTCGTCCTGCGGGAGGTTTGGACTAGGAAGTAAACTATCTTCAACTCTGAAGGAACATCCGAAACATGTAAAACATTTTACAAACAAAATAAACAATTAAACTAACAATGATATATTAACAGTTACATTCCCGTGTTCGCTTTAATAATAAAATATATTTTATCGTTTATTTTGTCACCAGGGTGACCCATGTGTCGTGCACACCGCTATATAGACACACTATGATTGGACAGGCTATATGAGGCTCTATATGGGGGATATTAAATATACTAATATACAATAATTAATAAGCTACTTGAGCCATTGAATTCACTTTTATGATAGTAGGTCTACATCTATTATAATAGTATCTAGACTCTAGATCTAAATATATGTAGACCTACAAGCTAATGTTTAAAATTAAAATGGATTTAGGTCGATTAGCTATTTTGATAGCGGAATACTATTTATTTTTTTTTAAATTCATGCATTCGCTTTCTTATAGCATTATTATTTCGTTTAATTGTTTCCAAACCACTCTCAGTGAAAATATCGACAGTGATACGCAAAATAAGACCCGCGGGCCGCGGGTAATATATGTCTAGTGCTACATAAAACAATGTACTTAGTATGTTTTCTTCGAATCTTCATCTGCATTTAAAAGGTTTGTTGTTGTTTTTTTTATATTCCATATACCACGCATTTTAGAGTAACTTTTTACTAAAACGATTTTTTACTTACAGATACATGCAGTAGAGCCTTAGGTGGTGGCATGTGGGGCAACCACTCCAGGCCCCGCGAAGGTCAGATTTTTGCGGTGTTTAATTTCATATACGTACACTATTTTCGGATATGAATAGTATCACAGGACATCCCCAAACACATAAAACCATTTCCCATTTCATTACTAGCATTGAAATGCTGTTCAATTAAAGTGTCATACAACACTGTTATTTATATTTGTACAGCTATTTCGGCCAATCAGCTTCCTGAAAGTTTGGCGATGACGTATTATTTGTTGTTTTTTTTCTCAATAGGCTACTGTGTATGGACATGGTGCAGCCGTGAAAAAAACCCATATCACCATGTTAAAAAAAAAAAAAACTCGGGAGGTTTTTTTTTCTTTTTTTTTTCAAATCACGTGGCCTAACCCTTCCGCGAAAGTCGGGTCCGCGAAAGTCGGGTCCGCGAAAGTGTAGGGACCACTGTAGCTCTTATAGCACACTTTGTTCTTACAGAACGTCATATTGACTTCAAGTGAGAGAGGAGACAATGGCAGTGCGCGAGTGTTTTCATTTTTATTTGTTTTTGTTAATGCAGAGCAAGTACAGTACAGTACATAAAGTACTTACGTAATGAAGCTACGTAATGTTCTGTGTTTTGTCCCAAAACTAAGGCCCACGGCCTAGAGGCGGACATACTGTATTGTTATTGTTACAGCGTTAGAAAGAGATAAGACCTTAAGCGTGATGAGATTACGGTATATATTAATATATACAGTTTACCCTTACCGCTTAGAGCCTCACGCATGATGCTCGCCCAGGACCTGACATTGAAAGAGGTTCTAGCTAAAGCAAAAGACAGAAAGAAATGGAGAAAGACGGTCGATGAATCTTGCATGGTGCCCCAACGGTCCAACCGATTAAAGGATAGGTAAAGGTAAAGGTAAATACAAAAATTCAGAACACAAGTTTTGTAAAATGAAGTCCGTAAAAACAGATTTGATAATCTTACAGGTAAGTGAATACATTCTCACATTTAAACTGATAATTTTGTGGGTTCCAAATTCTAGATCTAGGTGTAGGTGTTGATGAAAAGACAATGCTACATAGTTTAGTTATATCATCTACACATACACACGACCGAAATCATTATAGTCTTCCTAACCCGAAAATTTATTTATTTATATTTTTGATGCTATTAGTGTTGTTCCTTAATTCCACCGCGTCTAAAGGAACTGAACATGAAAATACATCACGTAGTCATAGACGTTAATATATATACTAACAAGATTACAAAGAGAGTTTGTGTTACACAAACTCAGAGGCGGCCCCCGTCGAAGTCGGATCCCTGTCGGATCTGCATATTCGCAAATAATATTCAAGAGGTGATTTAATTTTGATGTAAAATGTTTTACACGTTTCGGATGTTCCTTCAGAGTTGAAGATAATTACTTCCTAGTCCAAACCTCCAGCAGGACAACGGGGGATGGGAGCGGGCAGGGTTTGAACCCTGGGCCATCCATAAATCTGAACGACAGTCCAGCGCGCAAACCGCACGACCAGGCAGCCATCCGATGGTCAAAAGTAATAATGTTTCAAAGATTCATTTGCCGTAAATTTAAATTTAAATTTAATAAAAAAATAGTAGATTAGTTTTAGTATATTAAAACATTACAATATTGATCAAAACGTTTGGAAATGAAAATCTACACTTTTTTTTTACACTTTAAGTTTAGAAATTGAAATTCTACATCTTAATCTAGTCTATTTTAGTCTAAACTAGATCTAGAAATTCTAGATCTAGACTCTAAAATAATTTTAATTAGAATATAAATCCAGATCTAGATATACTGTAATAAAAATCTAGATCTAGTTTAAAAAATCTAGATTAGATCTAAATCAAGATATTCCTTTTTTAAACGCGAGTCACATAACGAGGCTTAATAAACATTACTATACCGAGTTCTTTTTTCATTTCATTTGAAGAATTAATTCCTTATAACGTCAGGGGAAAAAAAAACACTACGTCACACGGCCTAGCAAGAATAAAAATCGCCTTCATCTATAAGAGCCATTTATCGAGTGTTTATAGACTTTGGTGCACCGAGTGCGTTCTTTAAGCATTTCATTTAAAGAATTCATTCCATATGACGTCAAAGGAAAAAAAAACACTACGTCACACGGACTAGCTAGAATAAAAATCGCCTTCATCATTACGAGCCTTTTATAGAGTGTTCATAGACATTGGTGCACCGAGTGCGTTCTTTTAGCATTTCATTTAAAGAATTCATTCCATATGACGTCAAAGGAAAAAAAAAAACACTACGTCACAAGGCCTAGCTAGACTAAAAATCACCTTTATCAACACGAGCCATTTCTCGAGTGTTCATAGACATTGGTGCACCGAGTGCGTTCTTTTTTCATTTCATTTGAAGAATTAATTCCATATAACGTCAGAGGAAAAAAAAACACTACGTCACACGGCCTAGCAAGAATAAAAATCGCCTTCATCTATAAGAGCCATTTATCGAGTGTTTATAGACTTTGGTGCACCGAGTGCGTTCTTTAAGCATTTCATTTAAAGAATTCATTCCATATGACGTCAAAGGAAAAAAAAACACTACGTCACACGGACTAGCTAGAATAAAAATCGCCTTCATCATTACGAGCCTTTTATAGAGTGTTCATAGACATTGGTGCACCGAGTGCGTTCTTTTAGCATTTCATTTAAAGAATTCATTCCATATGACGTCAAAGGAAAAAAAAAACACTACGTCACAAGGCCTAGCTAGACTAAAAATCACCTTTATCAACACGAGCCATTTCTCGAGTGTTCATAGACATTGGTGCACCGAGTGCGTTCTTTTTTCATTTCATTTGAAGAATTAATTCCATATAACGTCAGAGGAAAAAAAAACACAACGTCACACGGCCTAGCAAGAATAAAAATCGCCTTCATCTATAAGAGCCATTTATCGAGTGTTTATAGACTTTGGTGCACCGAGTGCGTTCTTTAAGCATTTCATTTAAAGAATTCATTCCATATGACGTCAAAGGAAAAAAAAACACTACGTCACACGGCCTAGCTAGAATAAAAATCGCCTTCATCATTACGAGCCTTTTATAGAGTGTTCATAGACATTGGTGCACCGAGTGCGTTCTTTTAGCATTTCATTTAAAGAATTCATTCCATATGACGTCAAAGGAAAAAAAAAACACTACGTCACAAGGCCTAGCTAGACTAAAAATCACCTTTATCAACACGAGCCATTTCTCGAGTGTTCATAGACATTGGTGCACCGAGTGCGTTCTTTTAGCATTTCATTTAAAGAATTCATTCCATATGACGTCAAAGGAAAAAAAAAACACTACGTCACAAGGCCTAGCTAGACTAAAAATCACCTTTATCAACACGAGCCATTTCTCGAGTGTTCATAGACATTGGTGCACCGAGTGCGTTCTTTTTTCATTTCATTTGAAGAATTAATTCCATATAACGTCAGAGGAAAAAAAAACACTACGTCACACGGCCTAGCAAGAATAAAAATCGCCTTCATCTATAAGAGCCATTTATCGAGTGTTTATAGACTTTGGTGCACCGAGTGCGTTCTTTAAGCATTTCATTTAAAGAATTCATTCCATATGACGTCAAAGGAAAAAAAAACACTACGTCACACGGCCTAGCTAGAATAAAAATCGCCTTCATCATTACGAGCCTTTTATAGAGTGTTCATAGACATTGGTGCACCGAGTGCGTTCTTTTAGCATTTCATTTAAAGAATTCATTCCATATGACGTCAAAGGAAAAAAAAAACACTACGTCACAAGGCCTAGCTAGACTAAAAATCACCTTTATCAACACGAGCCATTTCTCGAGTGTTCATAGACATTGGTGCACCGAGTGCGTTCTTTTAGCATTTCATTTAAAGAATTCATTCCATGTGACGTCAAAGGAAAAAAAAACACTACGTCACACGGCTTAGTTAGACTAAAATATGTTTTCATTAATACAAGCAATTTTTTCGAGGGTTAATAGACATTGGTGCACCGAGTGCGTTCTTTTAACATTACATTTAAAGAGTCCTTTCATATGACGTCAAAGAAAAAAAAATTCCATTACCTCACAATAGGCTAGTACCGGTACCATAAAAAAAATGTCTTTATTTACACGAGATATTTAACGAGGGTTCATAGACATTGGTGCACTGAGTTCTAATAAATATTATTTAAAAAGGATCAAAGCCACATTGTTTTTGCGTTTTGTCTGTCAGTCGGTCTGTCCGTTATCTTGATATAAAAAAAAAACAACTAAAAGTTATTAAAAATTGATTAACCTTTATTTTACGTTTCAAAACATCGCAATAATTTTTAGGTATGAACACAATTGAAAAGTTTATATAATAGATTGTTCCGGATGTTTGTATAAATAGTAAAAGAAAAAGAGAATTTCAGATAAATGTAATACCGTTAATTAAATTTTTTGGATGGTCTCGTATAAAAATTAGATGTACTACAGCCACGTGGAGAGATTTTCATACCTTACTTTGGTGTTTGGATTCTGTTTTCCTTAAAAATCGGAACATAATATTAACGATAATTAGATTTTTTAATGTTTTAGGTAGAAAGTTAAATGTACTGTAAGAGAGTAGTGAGTTAAAATATTTTTCATAAAAATCCGTATAAACATTATTTCGTAAATGAGAAGATTATTTGTTTATTAATTAGAAGAGGGAGTTCAAACGATTATTTGGCGTTAGTAGATTTTTAAATAAATTCGGAATTTTCTGGCGACGATTTGTAAGAAACAAAATCCGGAACTTTCTTTATCGATTACAAAACTTCTATGTTATGTTTTACAAGAAAATTAAATGTCTAAAAAGTAATTTTCAGTAATCAATGCTAGTAAATTACTTTTTTTAATTAGATTTTTTTAATGTTTTAGGTAGAAAGTTAAATGTACTGTAAGAGAGTAGTGAGTCAAAATATTTTTCATAAAAATCCGTATAAACATTATTTCGTAAATGAGAAGATTATTTGTTTATTAATTAGAAGAGGGAGTTCAAACGATTATTTGGCGTTAGTAGATTTTTAAATAAATTCGGAATTTTCTGGCGACGATTTGTAAGAAACAAAATCCGGAACTTTCTTTATCGATTACAAAACTTCTATGTTATGTTTTACAAGAAAATTAAATGTCTAAAAAGTAATTTTCAGTAATCAATGCTAGTAAATTACTTTTTTTAAAAGCCTTATGCGATTTCAAACAATCATTAGGCATAATTCATGTTTTATAAAACAATATCCGGAACATTTTTACAATTAATGAAATATAAGTCAGTATAGAAATTATGATTTAGCATTAATATGCTATTTACATAAAAAACGGAACAACATATTATTGATAATGTGTTTTTGCAACGTTTAAGCATGGAAATTGAATGTAATATAAGTTAGAAGAGCAAACAAACATTTGTTGGCGTTGATTAGTTTTGCACAAAAAAATCCGGAACAATCAATTTTAGATACTTAAAACTATTGAGATGTTATGGCAGGAACATTAAAGGGTAAATCAGATTTTCAATAGCTTTTAGAGTTCTAGTTTTTTAAATCTAATCGTGACGGACAGACCGACCAACAGACAAAACGCACAAAAATAAGCTTCTTTTATTCGGATGAGGGCACTAAACAAAAAATAAATAAAAACCGTTTTTTTTTTAAAAAGTTTAAGGAATTGGTTTAGCACCTGATCATGTTGCGACGTTACGCTACTGCACGAAAATCGCTGCATAAAAAGTCCATTTAAAAAAATGTGCGTGATATTTACATACAAAGTGCATTATTAGCCTTTATAAACAAACAGAAATGTTTTCTTTTAATTTTAGCAGCTAGTTGACCAGAAAAAACGTCTTTAACTATTATTTGTATTTGTTGTAAACATTTCCTGTACATTTTAAAAATATATTTGACTTAGTGATACTGAAAATACACAAAAATTGTCCATCTTTGTTAGCATATTGTAACATTGCCTCCCTTACATTTACGTAATTGTTTTAGAATTGGTGTATTTTTATGAAAAAATCGCTTGCATAATTAATTTTATAAATTAAACGGTTTGCTTTTAGAAAACCAAAAGTAGCCGTTGCACCTAAATTTTTCAAGCCGGATTTAATGATGAAATAATATTTTTCATATCTCTTCTAGTTTTCGAGATCTGAGTGTGACAGACGGACAGACGGACAGACGGACAGACGGACAGACGGACAGACGGACAGACGGACAGACGGACATTTTGCACAAACCTAATAGCGGCTTTTTCCCCTTACGGGGGCCGCTAAAAATAAAGATAAAATAATTAAAAATACGATATTTTTTGTGCTATTTGTTTATTAGCTTTCTGTATAAAATGCTGTCTTTTGGGAAATACCAAAAAGAAAATATAAAGACTAATGGAAAGCTTAAGATGTTTATCAAATTGTGTTTTTTAGGCTGCGAATATGTTAAAACCGTTACTAAGTGAGACTTATATAGCACTTTAGAGGTAAAAGTAAGATGCGTACGAAATGTCATGTGAATTTGTTCTTTAGTTACTGAGATCTCTTGAGATATGCAAAAATAAGGATGAATGAATATAAGTAAGTCATCTCTATTTTGCGCTTACAATATTGATTAGAACGTATTCATCTTTTTTTAAATCAATATATATCATACACAATACACGTTTTCAAAATTAAAAAAAAACAACAACTTGAAAATAGGATAAGTCTTAGACTCGCTTTCTAATGCGATAAAATACAATAATACTGTAATATAATATACAATAAAACTTGAAAACTTACTGATGTTACAATTAGTAATAGAGCTAGAACCTTTTTCCAATGTTATTTTATGATCAGGACACTTCGTACAGCTAATGTTTGCGTATTGATCCTTATAGAAACCAATGTTACATTCAGAGCAATTATTATTCTTGTATTCTTTTCCAGGTGCACATACATCTGAAAATTGTTGTAGTTATTTTAATTAGAAGACGTTCACATACAATATATTGGTTTTATCGTCGAGAGTAGAAAAAAAAACATATCTGCAGAAATACGCAAAATAATGAAAACCTCTTCAGGTACACTATAAAATAAAAGGATTCAGTTTTCTATGTTTACATATTTACTAGTTGACCCGCGTATATACAACGAAGATTTCTTGTTCTACCTACCTCCCCCACCCCCCACCACGCATTTTTTTCTGGGTCGCGCTCTCTGTCACGTAACTCTAGTCCGACTTGCTGAAATAAAAGAGTTATCTTTCCATGACTTTTTCATCGAGGGTTAGAGAGTCGGCGTGCGTGCGTGGTGTCCCGCATGGTTGGGCGAAGTAGAGAATTATATATACAGATTAGTTACTTTATAGTTTGACATTTCTTATTTTCATAATAGTCATAAGAGATGAGACTAAGACACCTGGAACTCCAGGCTTATAGAAGACAGCCTACATCTTCCTGACTGAACATTCCTCTGTCTAAGTAAGATCCAAACTGGTGAAAATTATTACATCCCTATTACCGAAGGCCACTATCTCAAGACGCTCTTGTTTGAAGCGAAGTCAAAGGTCGAGCATACAAGGGGAACTCCCCAATTTTTCTGCTCTGTACCACATCAGCCGTGAAGGTGTTAACCGTAAAAAAACATCCTTCGAGGAACGGCGACTGTGTAGTTACATCTTTGTTGGGGCTTTCTTCTATCCCCGCCAGTGCATTGAACTTAGGTACCCTCGACGGGGTTCATTTTTGTTACCCTATTGGCCTAATCGATTCTTCTACACCCGAGCGCCTTGTTGAAGCTGAGAAGCATTGCCCAAGATAGTCTGGCACTCTTACATACAAAAGAGTATCTCTGGACTAGATTCTCCTTGGCTGTTTCCACTCTCTATTATATACGACATAGATATTGGAAGTCGAACCTGCGCCCAGGGCCAGTCTTAGGCCACTGCAACTTATGCAGTGGGCTTCGCACTTTCATAGGCCCCGCGCGAATTCAAGGTGTAAATAATTAAATTAAACCATTTTAACTTATTATCAAGGATTTCAGGAATTCTCCTGCCAATTGCAAAATATACGAAAATGTCATGAAAATCTCCTAAAACTATTAAAATCTTCTGAAAACTCAAGCACATGGCCTTAAAAATAGACACTTTTTTTTTCTGGATGTGATTCAATATGGAAAATGTCAATCCTACTTGGAATAACAAAAAACAAAACAAAAAAAAAACATAAAAGGCATTGTCAGCTTTTATTAAATAAAAATTTAATAATAAGGCGAATTTTCAAATAGTTCAAAATGTTTGGCACGCAATTTACTTAATGATAACATTAAAAAATAATATTTTTATGTAAAAAATTCATTTAGTAATGGTCACCTTGTCACAATAAGAGCTAAAAATGACCAAAATACTCATTGTTTTTACTTTATTCTTTTTATTGAACCAATACAGTGAGCTGATGACCTACTATTATTGATTTCTACTTAGATGTAAAATCCCAATGTTTATGACATTTTAAATGATATTGCCCGTTTTACAATGATATTTCATTAAAATTATAAAGAAACGTAACAGCACCTGAACAGGTTTCTATTTGTTATACTATAAGACAGGAATGGTATTACACTTAAACGTGTGTGTGTGTACATAATCAATCTCTATTACATTCTGACACTTCATTATTTTGGAAGACATTTATTGTGCCCTTGAATAAGTTCTTCCTGGAGTTAGTTGAAAAATTGTAGACTCCTCGCCCTTGTCAGTAAGGGGTCTGAAGAAGCGCTTAGAGCCCCGCCGCCAAGCATTATTTCTGGTATTGAAAGCCAACTAAGTGCATATTCTGAGGTACCTACAGTGGATTATTTTGCTATTAAAAAGTTCTATTTCAAAAACATAATGTGCTATTCTTACTTACTTAGACCCTCCCGCGCCGTTCGGCGCATTTGCTGGCAAGCTGTTTCCACAAATATCTGTCACTAGCAATGTCTGAAGCCTCTTACCACCTACTCTTGTTATGCGTAATTTATTTGGTCGGAGATCATGTCCCGCAAACCTCATGCGACGCTCTGTCAAAACCTTACTAAGGGGTCGACTCCCACTTCGGCATAGGATTTCCTTGATTTAGACCCGATCTCTATAACTGACTCCTAAAATCCGTCTTAGCCATCTTTGTACAGCCACATTGAGTGCTTTTCAATTTCAGCAGATGACTTCATTTCACT
This sequence comes from Biomphalaria glabrata, assembly GCF_947242115.1. NCBI lineage: Eukaryota > Metazoa > Mollusca > Gastropoda > Planorbidae > Biomphalaria > Biomphalaria glabrata. The sequence continues at coordinate 13,725,342 of NC_074724.1, forward strand.
TTATGGAGCCCAAGCCACTGGTAGACATGTGTAACTTCTTTTGACTACGATCTTGGAATTAGGTGACTATTTTGCTTTAGATGTTATATCGAAAAGGGAAGTTTTTTTAAACCACATTTAGCTACGGTCATAGAATTAGGTGACTGTAGTTTGCTTTAGAAATAATATTGAAGAGAGAGGCTTTTAACCTTATAACGCTCTGTAGTGGGATTTTAAACTCGAAACTGTCTTGAGGGGTTTTAAACTTTTTAAAAAGCCATCTGGAGGAGAGGGGTTGAAACTCAAAACCCTGCCATTGGCTTGGCCACGCTCAAAGAATTTTAGTGTGTAATTTGCTTTTTTTTTTATATTGAAGAGGTATTTCTTACATCAAACCCCTCTGAAGGGAAATTTAAACTCAAAACACCCAATAAGCTTGGCTACGCTCATAGCATTTTGATTGCGAAATTTGTTTGTTTTTTAATTAAAGATTTATTTTTTAGCTTCAAACCCCGCTGGCGGGGGGTTTAAACTAAACAACCCTTTGGCTATGCTCATAGTATTTTGAGTGCGTCATTTCCTTTTTTTTTATATTAAAGAGGTATTTTTAGCTTCAAACCCAGCTGAAGAGGGGTTTAAACTCAAAAACATTTTGGCTACGCTCATACAATTTTGAGTGTGCATTTGCTTTTTTATATTGAAGAGGGGTTTATCGTAAATTGGAGATGTGTTTAAATTCAAAATCTTCATTAGATGTGTTCTTGGAATTTGGGGATTGTCGTTTGCATTTTTTTTTGTTTTATGGAAGAGGGGGATTTAAATGTAAAACCTTCTGGTAGGGAGTTTTAAACTCAAAGCCCCATGGCTGTGCTAGGGCAATTGATGGTTCAGTATTAAAATTTTACCTTAAATAAACGAAATTAAACAAAAGATCAGTCACTAAACTCCGTCACCCCCCTGCGGGTTGGATTTCATTTCTCCCCCCCCCCCCCCCCGGCTAAGCCCATGCTAGGCATACTTACTTGGGCATATATCTAGAGATTTATTTATTATCTTTTTCGATTAGTCTCCTTTTGTCTTAGAAATGGTGTCTATCGGTGCGGATCGCACCCCTGCCCCCCTCGTAGTGACGACACTGCTCAAAATACCTACCTCTTCACAACAATTTCGATCACTATATAGGAGTAGACAAACCAGGAACTTAATTTAAAAAATGAGCCTGGAAAACTAAATAGGTTTTCCATGTGAACAGAATAATACACTATTACCGACTAGTAGGCCTATTAACAATAATCATAATCGCTCTATTTACTTAATAGGCCTAGACTAGATACAGCATTTAGAATATATCTAGATCTAGACACGATCTAGATTTTTAGACTAGTTAGTAGGTTTTCCGTGCTGCCTTTAGGCGCTCAGTAAACACAACTCAGTTCGAGTCGGGTATGGAACCTCGAGCCCCCTTCATACGTAGCCAAGCCAGGCCAAGTACGCCGGCCACGCTTCTCTTCAAACATGTCATCTAGTTTTGTACAGTCTTCGGTTATATCTCGTAAGAATGTTTACTAAAGTGATTACTTAACAAGAAGTAATCAGTCTCTACAGCTACTGCGACGTCAGTACACTGAACTAGACATGATAACACAAATGCTCGTATAATTAACAATTTAATACGTCACTAACCTTCACACCTTTTTTCATAAATTGGTTTGGGCCATCTAAAAGAACTTGGATTAATGCTGCTTAATAGCCTACAATTTGGGTTAAAATAATCATAACCTAGACACCATGAGAAACTGATACATCTATCTTGACATTCCTGTAATGTTCCTGGCTTATTTGTTGCGTTTCCGTTCGCATAATAGTTCTCCACAAAGGAGCAATGATACACTGAAATAAAAGAAAAAGAACAAAAAAATAACAAACAAAAAAAACTTACAAAAAAAAAAACACACAAAAAAAAACAGCTTACATTAACCACAGCTGTATCAATTTGTTACGTATTTCTGATTTTCTGGCTAAATGTACTAGGCACACAAATAAAAGAAACACTGCAAAGAACTTGACGACTCAACTTTCAGCTTTATATAACTTTATTGAATTATAACTATAACAATTCGTCACTGTAACATGTAGCGTATACGTCTTACATCGACTGTATCGACTGTAACGGCTCAAGTCCACTCTCTTCTACTGTCTCGCACAGTAGAGAACAGTATCGACGACTGTACTGACTCTTTTCACATGAACATCTCTGGTTTATAAAGAGTCCCTAATCGCTTGTCTATTGTTGCAAAAACACTGCTAGTACCCTCTGGAACATCATGGGAGGAAACATCACATCCTTTTGTTGTTTATACATGTCGATTCCAGAGGATGCCTGCTGCAGTGTCATCTCGCCGAGGTCACACGTAGTGACCTCTATTTGTCACTGTTCATTTGTCACAATGCCCCCCTTCGTAAATCTGTTCGTCCTCTGGAACAACACGTGAGGCACGTCCCATCCTGTCTTTGTTTACATGCATAGATTCCAGATAACACTCGGTGCTGTGTCATCTCGCCGGGGTCACACATAGTGACCTCTACCTGTCACTGTTCATTCGTAACAAATTTATATCAGTCTTATAATTAAATTTGTAATAGATATAAACTAAATGTAATAAATTTGTTCTATTACAAAAATGTGTAGGCCTACCATTTCTTTTTTTTTTTTTTTTTTGCACAAATTTATGCTGTTAGCTTTCTTAATACGCAATGATCCTGTCTCATGTCTGGATAATTTGGCAATAACGGTGTAGTTAGGGGATCGCTTTTTACATACATCAATTTTTTAAAAAATGTGAACGACCTGAGGTCGAGTTCAAAGGCTAAGGCCAATACTGTAATCTCTATGCCAGCGAATCACTTATTAAAAAAATGTGTTGAAGTTAGCTATTTTTAACATCAAGAGTTGTTTGGACAAGTGCATTGTCTGTCTCTTTCTATGATAATTTTTAAAACTCGTAAACCTTGTGTTGTTTTTTTTTTATTTCTTCACAATGTCATAAAGTCCGGTGACGCATATTTGTCATTCTTTGTAATTGATGCAGTTTATTCTATAAAGTTAACTGAAACGGACACATTTTTTTTCCCGTAAAAGAGTCTTTGTTTTATTTCTTTGGACTTTTTATTCTGTAAGATTATTGGACCCCTGTTTAGGGTAAGTTTCTTCGATTGTTATATCTTGTTATATTTTCTAAGAGGTTCTAATTACAATTTTCTGGGCTAAGAATAGACGTTGAGTTTTGAGTTTATTTCTGATATGGCGTCAGTGTTGGCGTTGTATTACTACACTAAGATTCCATTGTCAAAGTGGGTGTAAGATTAACTATTCAGAAGTGTTCATTGCAGACTTGGGGGTGCCATTTTCAGTATTGGTGTTCATTGCAGTCTTTAGAGTGCTGTAGTAAGTATTGGTGTACATTGCAGTCTTTAGAGTGCTGTAGTAAGTATTGGTATTCATTGCAGTCTTTAGAGTGCTGTAGTAAGTATTGGTGTTCATTGCAGTCTTTAGAGTGCTGTAGTAAGTATTGGTGTTCATTGCAGTCTTTAGAGTGCTGTAGTAAGTATTGGTATTCATTGCAGTCTTTAGAGTGCTGTAGTAAGTATTGGTGTTCATTGCAGTCTTTAGAGTGCTGTAGTAAGTATTGGTGTTCATTGCAGTCTTTAGAGTGCTGTAGTAAGTATTGGTGTTCATTGCAGTCTTTAGAGTGCTGTAGTAAGTATTGGTATTCATTGCAGTCTTTAGAGTGCTGTAGTAAGTATTGGTGTTCATTGCAGTCTTTAGAGTGCTGTAGTAAGTATTGGTGTTTATTGCAGTCTTTAGAGTGCTGTAGTAAGTATTGGTGTTCATTGCAGTCTTTAGAGTGCTGTAGTAAGTATTGGTATTCATTGCAGTCTTTAGAGTGCTGTAGTAAGTATTGGTATTCATTGCAGTCTTTAGAGTGCTGTAGTAAGTATTGGTATTCATTGCAGTCTTTAGAGTGCTGAAGTAAGTATTGGTGTTCATTGCAGTCTTTAGAGTGTCATTTTCAGCTGCCTCCGAAAGGGGAATAGACGCTATTAGTTTTGTGTGGTCTGTCCGTCCATCCGTCAGTCACTCCGTCCGTCCCATTTAGATCTCGTAAACTAGAAAAGATACTGAAAATCAGCAATTGTGATATTTTAGATCAGTGGTGCCCAACCTTATTTGGTCTACGGGCCATTTTAATTTTCGACATTCGTGTCGCGGGCCATATCACCAAACAGAGGAAAAAAAAATACAATAATCTATTTTTAATAATTTCATTTGTGGACCTACTTACATAAATAATGTCATGCATGAAGAAACACCAATCGGAGCACTGAATCTAGATGTTCATCCATATGGCGATTACGTAAATTGGTTTCCGCGCGTTTCATCATTGAAAAAGTTTTTTACACACAGATAAGTGCTTGAAAACATTGTGATCATCCTTAACGCTTGTTTTCGAAGATTTGAAAAAGTTTCTGCTGGTAACACGGAGTAGAAGTCAATAGTCTGCTTCACTTGAAATGTGTCAAGCAGGAATGTCTGGCTTTGTAAGTCAATCAGTTCCAGTTGCAGATCTGTCGGGTCACTTGACACATCGGCAGCAAACGGATTTTCAAAAATACGGATCTCATTTTTTCAATTATGAAAATCCACAAATCTTTCACTGAAATTATCCATCAAGAGACTCAGAAGTTGGATCATTCTTTTTTTTTTTTTTTGGGAAAGACATATTTAGCTGCTTATCATTTGGTAGGGTGATACAGGTTGGAAAGTGGACAAGATGCACCTTTTCCACCTGTTGAATGAAGAGTTGCAATTTTTCGGAAAGCGCTTATGTCTGCATGCACATGAGAAATCAATTTGTCTTTCTCGTTGTAGTTTTGTGTTCATTTACATGTGATGTTATGTCGCATAAAATAGCCAAATCCCACAATCATAAGGGGTCGTACAGTTGTGGCACTTGTTTTAATTTTTCCTGCATACATATTTCAATTTCAGTCTCTAATAAAAAAACAACAACCTTTCCTCGGCTTAACTATCCCCCCCCCCCGCACTTCACTGTGAAATAGAACGTCTTCATATTCGGACTCTATTTCTGTCAGACATGGGCGTAGCCAGGATTTTTTTTCGGGGAGAGTTTTGGGGGGGGGGTCGCGAAAAAAAAGTATATATATATATGTGTGTGTGTGTGTGTGTGTGTGTACATAATTAATCTTTATTACATTCTGACCCTTTAGGAAGACGTTTATTGTTTATTGTAGACTCCCAGCCCTTGCTAGCAAGGGGGTCTTGGAGAGTTCGCAGCGCTCCCCCAGCGCGGGGCGAAGCCCCGCCACCGAGCACTATTTATGGTATTGAAAGCCAACAATATGCATATTCTGAGGTATCTACAGTGCATTATCTTGGTATTAAAAAGTTTTATTTCAAAAACCTAATGTGCTATTCTTACTGACTTAGACCCTCTCGAGCCGAGCGCATTTTCCGGCAAGCTGTTTCCGCAACTCTTATTTTGCGTAATTCATTTTGTCGGAAAACATGTCCCGCAAAACCTCATGGGACGCTCTGTCACAATCTTACTAAGGATTCGACTCCCAGTTCGGCATATGATTTCTTTGATTTAAACCCGATCTCTATGACTGACTCCTAAAATCTGTCTAAGCCATCTTTGTTGAGACACATTTAATGATTTTCAATTTCGGCAGAAGACTATTCACACTTAATTAATGGAGCCCAAGCCACTGGTAGAATTTTGTAACATTTCTTGACTACGCTCTTGGAATTACATGCTTGTATTTCGCTTTAGATTTTATATCGAAAAGGAAAGTTTTTTCGTCAAATCATCTGTTGAGGGGTTTTAAACTAAAAAATCTCTGGAGTTTTTTTTAAATTCAAAACCCCATTTAGCTACGATCATAGAATTTGGTGACTGTAGTTTGCTTTAAAATAATATTGAAGAGAGAGGTTTTCAACTCTAAACGCTCTGTAGGGGAATTTTAAACTCAAAACCATCTGGAGGGGTTTTTAACTTTAAAGAAAAAGCCATCTGGAGTAGGGGGCATTTAAACTCAAAACCCCTTAGGCTACGCTCATAGATTTTATAGTGCGTAATTTGCTTTTTTTTATATTGAAGAGGTACTTTTTAGCTTTAAACCCCAACTGGAAGGGGGAGGGGGGTTAAACTCAAAACCCCTTTTGCTACGCTCATAGAATTTTGAGTGTGTAATTTGCTTTTTTATATTGAAGATGGGGTTATCGTAAATTTTGGAGGGGGTTTTTAAATCAAAATCTTCCTCAACTGTGCTGTTGGAATTTGGGGATTGTTGTTTGCATTTTTTTTGTTTTGTTTTATAGAAGAGGGGGATTTAACTGCAAAAAACTCTGGTAGGGGGTTTAAAATTCAAACCCCCTGGCAGAGGGATTTGTATCTAAGAACCCCCTGATAGGGGTTTTTAAAATCTCAAAACAACCTGGTAGGGAGATTTAAACTCAAAACCCCCTGGTAGAGGGTTTTTAACTCAAAACTGCCTTGGCTGTGCTGTGGTAAGTGATGATTTAGTATTAAAATCTCACCTAAAATAAACAAAATGAAAGCAAAAATCACTCACTTAATTCCGCCCCCCCCCCTGCGGGGGGGGAGGGATTTCATTTCGGTGGGGGGGGGTTGAACCCCAAGAACCCCACCCTGGCTACGCCCATGCTGTCAGAAAATCTTTGAAAGTTCTGTGATTCAACGCTATTGTGATTGGATGAAATTTACAGTGCTGAGCACAATTACCATGACATGGTCCAGATTCAAAAGCATTCCACAGAGATTTTGTTGGTGAATGATGCAGTGAATCCGCAGGGGTTCAGTTCCATTTGACTCAATCACGTTTTAAAAAACTCTTGCTGACATCTAACCATATTTCTAGCGCCATCAGTAGCCACTCCAACTAATTTATTCCAAGGAAAAGCAAGGTCCTCGATGATCTTTGAACAGGTCTTCTCCAGTTGTAGTCCCATGCATGCTCCTCATAGCTGCTAACTCCTCTGTTATGTTAAAATTGTTGTTTGTACCGCGAATAAATACAAAGAATTGAGCAGTATCAGTTATGTCAGTGGACTCGTCAGCGGCAATAAAAAAATTTCTAATTCTGCTGCTCTGTCTTTTAATAGTGAGCGGAGATTTTCACCATATCTTCTACTCGCCTTGTAATTGTCATGCGAGAAAGGCTGACAGCTTCTAGTGCATTCTTCTTTTCATGACACATTTCTTCCATCACTGCTAGCAAGCGCTTTTTTACACATTCGAAATCCGAAAAAGGCTTCATTGCTCTACTTAAGATGTGAGCCACTCTGTAGCTGGCCCTTATCGCAGACTCATTTTCTTGTCTCTTTTTGTTAATTATTCTCGTCAATCCCCAAATCTCTAGTCATAACTTAACAATCTTGTCTTCGCGGCTCCAACCAAGAAAGCCACCATATGTGTTTACGTGTTTGGCTTCATAATGCCTTTAAAATTATGTTCTTTAAAACCAATCGCTTTGATATCAAAAGAACACTACCCAAAAATGATGCATCAATTATACTCTGTGTTGCACACACAAGGTGTCAAGGACACGGCTAGCTCAAGACAGTGGCGGAATTTTCCAAGAATTAAAATAGTTTCAAGTTTTATCGCCATCGAAAAAAACAAACAACACTTGTGTTCTTACAATAAAAAAAATTATATGAATATTACAATACCAAACATAAAGATGGAATTTAAGACAGAAAGAGTTAGAATCCTAACTTAAAGAGAATATATTTTCAACATTCTAATTTTTTTCAATTTTTTTTATATTATGTTTTGGCGAGCCGGATAGAAGCACGTCGCGGACCGGATCTGGCCCGCGGGCCTTAGTTTTGGCATCGCTGTTTTAGAACATTCAAGGTCCTGATGCAACGTCTACGTTTTTCTTTTCTGAAAACGAACATTTAATTTTTAACAACAACTATGCAAGCAGTTTTTTTTTATTATTATAATAATACACCGTTTTTACAACTATTCACTATTAATAGTAACGAAGACGCGATGCTATTAAGTACGGGAAATATTAATCTCCCATATTTTTAACACATTTATGCAAATGGTTTTAGTTTTTTTTGTCAAAAACTATTTTTTTTACATTTCCATTGCTAAGTTAGGTAAGTTTTTTAATACTTTTATATTGTATATTTACAAAAATGTGTTTCTTTTTTTTTTTGACAGAGAAAAAATACTATTAGTATGCATATAGGTCAAACATAATATAAAACAACAATTTATAAGTATTTTTTTTATCATCGCGAGAACTGCAGCGTTGCTGTACGCAAGCTGTGCAAAGTGCTTATTTGTTATAGTCTTTTTCCTTATTAATATTGGGACCCATAGCTTTTATGCTAATTGAAATAAATTTTTAAATATGATACTCTGAATTTTGTATTTATTGAATACCTAGATGTATCATTTTTCTATATCTAATTTCCATCTTTCTTATATATATATATATATATATATATATATCATGTGTCAAAGTAAAAAACTATGTGTTCAAAGTGTAGTTCTTAAAATTAGATCTTGATCTAAATACTTTCGATCTTTCCTCATGTCAACATGGTGAACATAGCCTAGATTTATAAGATACAATACTTTTATAGAGTTGGTCAACTTTTGTTTTGAGGGTCTTAAGTTTGTTTAGGGTTACAGTACATAGACTAAGGTCTAAGTTAGTACCCAGGAACATTTCTGTTAAGTTTTATCAAGATTGGTCAAACGGTCTATTAGGCACATACATACATACATACACTCTACTTTATAGTATATATATATATATATATAAATATTTATATATAAGGGAAAGTGGCTTTTGCTGCGACTCCGATCAAATATTTAGCCATTTTAATTCATTCAAGGTCTCATTAAATATATTTCTTTCTTAATAAAAAACTTTTTCTTTACCTTTTAAAAATAACTAGTCGACCGGCGGCGTAGCATACGCCGCTATTTTGCAGGGCCGACATTAGGCCACTGCAACCTATGTGACCGCAGTGGGCCCCGCACTTTTATAAGACCCGCGCTAATTTTAGGTGTATAAATTATAAATTAAACCATTTTTAAAACAGATTTCCCGCGGCCCCCTGTCGATTTAACAGGAGGTCCTGAAAATCTCATGAAATTGCAAAGTATACGAACAAGTCCTGGAAATATCCGCACATTACTAAAATCTTTTGAGAACACATTCTAATCTCTTGAAATATATAGACGAAATTTGTCATTTTTGGTGTGTGATTCAATATGGAAAACGCCAATCCTAGGCGCTATAAAAAAAACGGCATTATGCAATACCCGTAATTGTGGAATCTAGTGAAAGAAGCTTCTTGTGCCTCAAGCTAATGAAGAATCACTTAAGATCAACAATTCTCGTAGACAGTCGTAGATATATTGAAACATTTGCTATTGAACGTGATCTATGTAGGAAATAATTTTTTATGATGTACTGTATGACTTTGCTACACGCAAGGCTCGTAAAGTAATTCTGTACGTAGTAAAAAATGAATAAAATGCAAAGACTAATTTTTTTTCTAATACAAACTCTTAATTTTCACTTATTATCCGTATCCTTACTTGGCCCCGCGAAATCCATTTCGCATAGTGCTCTACAATAGTTAAGTCCGGTTCTGCTATTTAGTAAAAGATGAATACTACTTCTACCCCCCCCCCGCCCCTCTTTTTTTATTTGCTTCTAAAATAACCTAAGATTACTCTTTCCGTCCGAGTTGCAAAAAACAAATAAGTGATCTTTTTATGAAGTCCAAACTCTTTAGCGTGCTCTGTTGCCTCGATAGTAATTACAGAGTATATTACTTCCTCCCCCCCCCCCTTTTTTTTTAACGTGAGGTAGAAATAAAAAAAAAGAGTGATATTTCCTGGTTGCAATGGTCCGGCCCTGCTATTTTGTGACTACGTGTTCCCCCCCCCCTCCTGTTTTCTCGTGAACTATCTGCTACTATAGGTGAGGGATCTTTCCTTTACTTCTTCTCGTTTAAACTGTTGATTATATGAAGAGATTCTTTATATGCATACTAAATAGAATTTCTTTTTCTTAAAAAAATAAAACATTCTTTTGTAAATATAGTTTTTTAGTATGACAGAAAATTTTTAATTTAGTAATACAATGTCAATACTTTTTTTTAATTAAAACCGATAGCATAAATGTGTTAAAAATACGATAAGCAACCATCTCCCTTACTAATTGTTTCCTGTGTTTTTTACCGTTTATAGTGAAGATTTGTACAACTAGAGTATTGTTATGAAATAAACAATGCTTGCATAGTTGATTTTAAAAATTACATCTTTTTCTGTCAGAAAAGAAAAAAAGTAGCCCTTGAATAAGAACTTTGAAAGGTCTAAAATATCATGAGGTCGGAGTTTCAATATCTTTTTGAGTTTATGAGATCTAAACACGATGGACGGACAAAATGACGGACCGACGGTTAGATGCGTTGACAGACAGACCACACAAAACTAATAGCTACATTCAAGAAGACTATTAAGACATATTTGTTTGGGAAATCTTGTAGATGAGTTTGTCATTTTCACTCTCGTGTTTATGTGTGTGTAATCTTATCATAGCGCCTTGAGCCTACATTTTGTTTTTCAACAGCGCTCTATAAATTAAATTAATATTATTATTATTATATATAAAGAAGGATAGAAAAATAGAGAATAATTAAAAGGTAAAAGAAAGAAAGAGATAGTATTGAAAGAGAGAGAGAAGAAAAGATAGAGATATTGAATAGAATGCAGAGAGGATAGAAAAAGAGAGAGAAAAAAAGGGTAAAACATAGCAATTTAGAAAAAAAAGAAAGAGAGAAGGTTAGAGAAATAGAGATTAAGAGATTGAGAGACGGAAAAAGAGGTCCAAAGATACACGAAAAAAAAGAAAAAAATGAGGGATTAGAAAAAAAAAATAATAAAGAGAAAACTAAAGAGAAAAAAACTTTAAGCAAGAAAGCAAAAATTAGATATACGAGAAATTATTTACATCATTGCTTCATCCTTGAGATGGAACTACCAATTATTTGTTAAACTATTTATTTATTTTTTTATTACAATTATGTAAATAGATAATAGTTATTTAGTTGGCCTCATATTAGAAATATTTTGTTTACCTGCAGAGACTTCATTTCTACACCATTCTGAAATTCAAAGAAAAAACTATTTTCAATACTGAGAAATTGACATATTAACCAATTATTAAAACAGCTTGAATAGAGTTACAAGTGCTACCGTAACATATCATTACATATAGCAAAAGAAAACATGCCCAGACAGGGTTCTCATATTGTTGGTCATGACCCAATTAGGGGTGGAATGGCCATTAGCCAGAGGTGGCCCATCAGAAATTTTGCTTGTTCGTCTTTTTTTTTTAAATTGAAGTTTTTTTTTTTAAAGCGTATATCAACTCATTCTGTCTGCCCGTCTGTCTGTCTGTATGTATGTCATTCTGGTTAAAAGCTTATACACGTTATTTCACTGGTTCCAATTTTGAGCTTCCGGTACATGTGTTGTCGCATTCTGTTGTGTCCGGTCCTGAGTCGAAAGATTAGACGTTGGTCTTGTGGGGATAGCTTATAGTAAGCGTCATCTTTCTAGTGATTTGGATGAGAGCTCGTCCATTTCTCATTTATTTCATTTACAATTAATTTCTTCATTTCTTCTGGATAGAGTGCAGAACATCTTTTGAATTTATTCAAATCTCCTGGATAATAGACGAAATCGACATTTCGGGGTGCCAATAAATAAAAAGTGGCACTGCGAGCTTTCATTTAATAAAAATTTATTGCCAAGACGAAAGTATGCATATTTTCTAATATAAAAAATAATTTTGACATTATCCTTATCCCTAACCAGACTAGGCCCCGCGCGATCCGTTTCGCACAGGGCCTCGCTCTAGATATATGCCCAAACTTACCTTGACACATGTAGATGGTAGTCTAAGTGTACATGATACAGCACAACGTTATACCATTTAAAGTAGAGCAAAAGAAACATGTTCATGTAATGTTATGTCTGTTTATAGTTTTAATTAAGTATTAATATCAGGTGACCGAGCCTCGCTCGGATGAATAATTTCTTAAGGATATATACCCGAAGTCATTTTGGAAATATTGTTGTAATTACGAAAATGAACGATCGGGTAAAGACTATTAATCCAAAGAGTTACTTTTTCGTTCTGTCAGTTCTCAATGTAATTGTACATGGCGATTAGAATAGAAAGTCTCCCCAACAGTAGGCCTATAGAAAACCACAGCTCACGTCTTAACGTTTTACATTGCTTCTTTCGCGTAAAACTATTGGGCTATTATAGGCTTGGAAGAAAGTCTTTGCAGTGTAACTTCTCAAAATGGTTACTTTCTGACATTTAGTATTGCAATTAATATATTCATTATGGCTCTGAGACATGGACACTTTACAGGAAACAACAATTAAGACTTCTTGAGTGCTTTCACCAAAGATGTTTGCGCTCCATCATGGACATACGGTGGCAGGACCGCACTACAAACAGCGATGTCCTTGCCAACGCCGGTAAGGACAGTATAGAGGGGCTTCTTATGGTCCGACATATGCACTGGGTAGGGCACGTATCCCGTATGGGAGACGAACGTATGTCAAAGGCAGTCTTTTTTGGTGAGCTAAAGGGTGGTCGACGTAACAGAGGCGCCCCACGGAAACGCTTCAAATACCAGCTTAGGCGTCAACTTTTGGATGACATAGAAGAGAGCAGCTGGTTGTATGCGGCCTCCGAACGAGACAGCTGGAGGTCACTCACGAAGGCCGCAGGTTACACATTGGAGACCAAAAGAAAATCTGCTGCCGAGGACAAACGCAGACAGCGAAAAGAAAATCTAAATCGACCACCTGCGGACAATGGTTATGCTTGCCCTGGATGTGACAAAATATGTACGTCACAGCTGGGGCTTCGCAGCCACGGGAAATACTGCATTCCTCACTTATCTTCGGACTCGAAGACAAGCCTTTTATTATGGCTTTAGTAGGAATCATCAAGTGATGCGAAATCTCTACGTTATAGTGTAAAACGTGCACCTAGTAACAAAGTAAAATCGGGCATTTTTTTCTAAGAGACTTAAAAACATCGCGTTAGTATTCTAAGGAAGCGTTATTGTGAGGCATCTCTGTTACTCCGACAACCTTTCAGCTTACTAAAAAAAATGACAAAATACGGAATATTTGCCCTGCCAAGCGTGACTGTCGGATTATAGGAAGTTCATACCATTTTGCAAGAATATCGCTGTTTGTATTGCGGTCTTTGGTGAAGTCGTTCAAGAAGCCTTAGTTGCTTTCTATAAAGTACTCATGTCTCAGATCCACATAGAGGGGTTAACAGAATCACTTGTTAACCCTAATTTTTGTAGACAGGCGGAGCGATTTATTTCGCCACACTGTTGCTGGGAGGCGTCCAAAAGCACGACTATCCATGATCACATATCAACCTCTCTTTAAAGCAATGTGTCATTTGATACTATGCTTCCCAGATAATGTGAAGTTATCTACCACTTTAAGGGATGTCTATGCGCGGTGATCTTTGGGCTGAGTAGGTTTTATTGGGTGACTTCTGGAACATGACTTCTGTTTTATCGAGTTTATAGGTTAACCAAAAAAAAAAGCAGCAGCGTGATGAAAATTCGTTGACAGCGAGCTGGATATCATTAGGACCAGCCTTATGCCTATGCTGCCGCAGTGGACCCCAAAGGTTCAAAAGCCCCACGCTAATTCTAGGTGTAAATTATTAAATTAAACCATTATAATTATAATAGGGTTCCCGTGGTCTCCTTGTTTTCAAATTGTCATTTTGGGTTTTGGGGTGTCAATTAATATGGTAAACGCCAGTTTTACGCGTGGTATAAAAAAAAAAACGGCATCGTCAACTTTCATTAAATAAAAATGTAATGCAAATACGAATTTATTTTCTAATACAAAATCTTTATTTTCACTTATTACCTTTATCCCTACCATTACTGGTCCGCGCGCAATCCATTTCAAATAAGGCCCCGCAAATGTTAGGCCGGCCCTGGTTGTGTAAGTAAGGCATAGATAAGCTGTGTTATGACCATTTCCAATGTTTTGGTATGGGACAGTAGACTTCGAAGCTTAAACACATTGCAATAATTCACCAGCAAAATAATAACAAAGTAAAAGCTATCTACGGGTGTACTCAATTAAAGTGTAAACAATTTATAAAGCCTTTAAAACACAATAACTAATCGTACATATTTTATTTCATTTTTTTTCTTCCATAAATTCTTAATGGATCAATGTACAATACGATGGTGCGTACATGTTTAATTACGCCAATTGAATCATTAAAACTTGTTCTTGTTTGCGAAGAAATGTCTTAGTGTCACCATGAAGTACTTTAGTCAACCTTTTTTCTCGTATACACTCTAGATCTTATCTTCTTATTCTATTACAGATAGACTAAATATCATTGATCTCTCTATTCTTTGCTAGAATGTGTAAGAAATGATGAAAAAGATGCTATCTAAAGAGAGATAGAACTAGGAAAGAAGCGGGAGTATAAAATGGAGGACTCTAAAACAGAAATTAGGACTTAGGTTAGGTCTATCATCTAATTATAATCATTATAATTATCATATTGTTATAAGCTTGGTGGTGGCACAGAGAGGGGTAGTGGTGTGTGTGTAGTCAGCCGACGCAAATCGCCCCAGGCCAGCGCTAGACGAGCGGTCAACCGTGACGAGTTACGCCTGTCAGCCGGGTCGAGTGTCAACATGACGGTTCGGGAAGGAAAGCCATCGTGAACAAAGCTCAGGAGCGTCACGAGAGTTGTAGTCATCTGACCACCTAGAAACGTCGAGCGGCGTTCTGTCCGGTTCGAGAAGGCCAGTAGGGACCCTATATAAGAGCGGAGGTGTCACAGTCAAGACGGTTCACGGCAGGGGTTCAGAGCCCGGTTCACTACAGTCCGGTCGGCTACAGCACAGTTCAGCGGTGTGGTTCTGTACGGAGCATTACGATGGTTCAGTGCGGAGTACTATCAAGTACAGTTGAGACGAACGGCGTCTTGATCTTGGTCTGCGATCGAGTCCGACACAACGAGTCTAGTGTGTGAAGTCAGTCCTGAACTGTTGAACCCAGTGCAAGCCCGGAACGAGACGGAGAGGCCAGTGCAAGAGTCGATACGGCGGAACGGCTATTAACAAGAGAGATATTTGTACAGTGTACGTGTTGCCAATTGTACAGTATTGGCTGTTACTTATTCAACTATTAAAGTGTTACGTTACTTTGGAGCCCTGAGTTGTCAAGTTCTTTAAGTTGGTGGTGTATGGTGCAGTTTGCAGAGAGCCTGGATAGTGAGATTCGTAACAATATGCTCTAGTATCATCTAGATCTAGTAATTTTTTTTTTCTGTATACGCTTTATACGGTGATCGGGAACTTTAAGGATATAGTAATAAGTATAGCTAATCTATATATCAAATCTATTAACGCTCAATAAATCGGAATAAAGTATTTTTGTCTAAATTTACCTTTATTTAAAAATGTGATCAAAATAATTAGATTTGCTACGGAAACCACAATTTTGTCCATAGAGATCGATCCAGATCTTCATGTCTTTGTTAGTATGCACGCAAAGCGGAAGTTCAATTTTTGTTGTTTGTTTTATTAATGCATTAAAAATACGAACTTTGATGTTTACTTCTGGTTTACTACATAATATTAGCAGTAACCCGGCAATTTTCAAGTCTGATTTTTCTTATCTATGTATATATTCTCTACAATCCTGAATCTCTGAACCAAATTAGCACTCCAGATATGGCCTGTCAGGGTTTTATGTAATTATAATTTATATCTAATGGTATTACTAAACTAACGAAAGTAAAGTAAAGTAGCAATTATACATAAAGCACTGAACCATAATAATTAAATACAAAAACAAAATATAATAAAATATTCAGAAAGACACAAAGATATAGCCACACAGGAAGATCCATATACTTGGACAGATTTGTACCAATGCTCTTTCTTTCCCATTGCTGTTAGAGCATGGATTGTTCTCTTTGACACGGGCCTATAGCACACGTTTTACGAAAGAAATTTTGTCATGGCGGAGAACAATACTTTATTATATTGAACGCGTGCACCTTTACGCACCATATCAACATCCCCTTTTCACACATTTGGAACAAATCAATTCCAATCTTGTCCCACGGATTAGAACTATTTCGTGCTGTATTAATTCTTCTCTCTGATTCGCTGGTTTGTTTTTCTGACAAATGTGACATGAGTTGGCTATTTCCTTTATTCGAGCTGATAATCCAGGCCAGAAAACTGTTTCTCTTGCTCTTCCTTTCATTGAGTCTACTCTTAGATGTGATGCATGGAGTTTTTTTTTCTATTTCTATTGGAAGTGATATCGGTTTGATTATTTGTTCTCCTTTAACAATAGTCCGTCTTTGTATGTTAACATGTCTCTTAGTGAAAAATATTGTTTGAGATCAGGTAGACTATTGTGTTTGTCTGGCCATCCATTTAGGATATACTGAATCAGTGTTTGAGTTCAGGTAGACTATTGTGTTTGTCTGGTCATCCATTTAGGATATACTGAATCAGTGTTTGAGTTCAGGTAGACTATTGTGTTTGTCTGGTCATCCATTTAGGATATACTGAATCAGTGTTTGCATTGTTCTATCTTTCTCTGTCTCGATTCTGACTTTCTCCAGCACTGCATCTGGTATTGCCAGTCCGACTGTATTGATACAAACATCAGGTTATCACTCTTTTCTTCTGATGGGTCTCTACTCAAAGTATCAGCTATAAACACATTTTTGCCTTTAACATATGAAACTGGATATCGTAACGATAAAAGCGGATCATTAGACTTTGTAGCCTTCTCTTAAGTGGTTTTTGAAGGATGTTTTCCAGTGGTTTATGGTCATTCTGAACTATAAATGTCCTGCCATATGTATACTGATCAAAACGTTCCAAACGAACAACCACTGCCAACAATCAATCTATGCCCATCTTTTCTGAGTATCAGTTAATGATCTAGAAGCATATGCTATTGGACTGCCATCTTGTAATAACGCTGCTCCCAACCCATTCTGGCTACTATCTACTTGTAATGTAAGCTCTTTGTTAGGGTCAAAATATATCAGTGTGCCATAAGTCGATATTTTCTGTTTTAACTTGTTGAAAGCTTGTGTACACTGATCAGACGAAAAAATGGTATTTTATTTCTCGTCAACTCTTAATAACAGTAAATCTGTCGACAGATCTCGAACAAATCTTGCAAGATATTGAACCATGCCACAGAATCTTC
The DNA here is from genome assembly GCF_947242115.1 of Biomphalaria glabrata. Taxonomy (NCBI): domain Eukaryota; kingdom Metazoa; phylum Mollusca; class Gastropoda; family Planorbidae; genus Biomphalaria; species Biomphalaria glabrata. Next base: position 13,742,738 of record NC_074724.1, read on the forward strand.
GGACCGATGAGATATCCTCCTTATAGACTAGAGAGATAGTTATAGTCAAATATATTAAAACTGAAATTCTAATAATAATTTTGAAATGTCTTGGAATGCTAGCATGTAAGTAAAGACCTTGCGATCTGTAAGACATATGATGTTAAGGTCATCTGTTTCTTTGGCCAAAGGTTAACGTGCAGGGTGTCATGTGGCCAACCTTACGGTTAATCGCCTTTACTTTCCCCAATTAAACTCAGGTACACATTAAAGTTGTGTGGACTCCGCGCTTAAAAATTTTGAAATTCTAAATTCCATTATTTACCAGGACCTCAGGTTCAGAAGCCAAGCGCTTAACAACCCAGATTCCGCTTGCATAGACTTAAGTTTGTTCTGAACTAAAATAACAAAAAACAAATTCTAAAAGCAAGCACAAACAAATGTAAATAATATTTTGTTTTCATAGAAATGTATTATTATTATAGCGTTATTCCTCTTCCTCACTAACCACTTGGTCAGATAGAGAAGAGAGACATTTTTTCCCAATAAAGATAGTCAAAATTGTAAGGACACAAACTATTAACGTCACGGCATATTTATTTATAACAGATTTTACTTTCGCGACACTAAAACGTGCCTCAGTGGACGACTGTCTGGCTGCTTCAGTTACGAAGTCAGTAGAGTTGTATAAACTGTCTTCACAGTAAGTACCGGTGCGACCAGGAGTACATTCATAGCATTCACCACTATAGGTACAGTCCTGGTGTAGACATGCTAGATAGCATATATCTAGACAAGAGTAGCCGTAATATGGAGAGATACAATCTGTGGGCAAGAATGTTAAAAAAAAAGACATATTTAGATCTGAACTATAAATCTAATATATAAATCAGAAAGTGAGGCGTATGTATGTATGTATGTATGTATGTATGTATGTATGTATATATGTATGTATGTATGTATGTATGTATGTATGTATGTATGTATGTATGTATGTATGTTCCCGCATAGAAATCAAAACCGTTTCAACAATCTTGATAAACCTTAGCAGAAATGTTCTTTGGTTATCTAAACTTAATATATAAAGAAGTATATAAAGAAGAGTTTGAGTTTTTTAGTTTAGGCACATCTGCACAATTTAGGCCATGTCTTGCCCGTAATCCTTTAAGGATCACTCTTCCTGTATAACAAGGGCTAAATTCTATACTGTTAAATAATTAAAAACAAGGTCTACTCATAGACAAAAATAAAAGGAAATCGTCACAATAGTTTGTTATCTACGCTGGGCAGGTCACATACCCTGCATGAAGGACGACCTTATGCGTAGGACAATCCTTTCTGTGGCTTAAAGATCAGCTTTAACTGAAATAGAAATGAGCCATTTGGAGGATTCCGAATGAGACAGCAGGGGATATATTACAAATGCAGCAAGATTCAACTTTGAGATCAGCAAACATTTACACCTGAGGACAGACTTGTGGAAAGAGAATCTAAACAGCTACTGGCAGACACAGGCTATGTCTGAGGCAAAGTATGTAGATCACAGCTACGAAGGCGTAGCCACTTGAAATACTATACTCCCCCTTAACCTTCAGGCTCAAGGTCAAGCCTTTTAGTATCAGTTTAAAGCAGAACAACCACACACACACACTTACACACACACAGCTGTTTAACTTTCTCTGAAATTTTCACGATAAATTATTCAATGTCTAAGGAAGCTACTCTTAACATCCTTATTACCAGCTAAATAGAAAAAAAAGTTGAGCTATAATTTGAGCTATATTATAAGGCGTAGCAGCTGATCTTACTAATCTTAATATCAAATGATGTTCCCTACCACAAGTTACTTGTCTGTTTTTAGTCAAATAAGTTTGTAAGAGAGTGAAAGTCTGCAACTTCTTCACAGTAAATATATTTATATGATACCAACGAAAACCTATTAAAAGGAGAAACAAATTCTACTTCAGTGATATTTGGAGTTATTTCCATTATTACGTTTTTTACACGTTTATTATCTAGCTTCTCATTTTTTGGATGAACTTTAAATTGAGCATTGAAATATTCATGGATAATTTAAAAAAACACAAAAAAAAACCATTTAGTTAGTTTATTAGTGGTAATCAATTAATTGTGTTTTATACATTAAAAGGAAGATTGTTCCTGCAGTAGTAAGATATAATGCAGTGCTTTTTTCAAAAATGATTTTTTTATAAATATTTTGTTTTGTTCTATAAATATAATACTTATGAACACTCTAGATTGCCAGCTTTTATTCTGTATTTCTTTTTGTTTAAAATGATTCTGATTCACACAACTTAAGTGGTTTAAACATTCTTAAATCTTTCTCTCCGTAATTATTTTTCCATGTTTCAACGAAATTCTTCATTTCTCTCCATACTTACCTCCGTAAATTTCCAGTTCACAAATATCCAATTTCCCACTCAATACTCTTATATTAACAGATCTAAAAACAAAGAAACTGTTAAAAAACGCTGTCTGAACAAAGACATCTTTCCCACTGGAAAACATCTTGGACTGAACCTTTTCATAGGCGTCAATGAGCTCCACAGAGTAGAGTCCTCGTCCGTCGTCTCTTGAAAAGTCTTTAGAATATAAGGCATCGATAGAAAGTTTTGTATTTTATTTTTAATTGTTGAACTACATTAATGTTTAATTAACAGCGAATTACTGCACCGATAATAATAATTCAATGAAAGGCTAGTCTAAATGCAGATATCGCAGAAAATTGCTGTGGTCAGTTTATGTTTTCCTTGGCAGTCTGCAAAAGAGCCTACAACTCAGCAGCAACAAGTTGGCCAGAAGAATGAACTAGGTTTCTAAATGATTGAATGACAGTTTTGTATATAGTTGACTTAGATTGAAAATGTAAAAATTTCCATTTCAGACATTGCGGTTAATAGTGTAGGTTGTAGATGATGTCATGGTCATCTGTTTCTTTGGCAAAAGGTTCACAAGCAGGGTGTGATGTTATCAGCACAATGAACAAGCGCCTTTAATTTCCCAACTTAAGTCAGGTATGTAATAGAATTGGGCTAACTCAGGGGTGCCTTAAATATTTCGAGGTTCAAAATCCTAGTATTCATCGAGATTCGAACCCATGACCCGAGGTTCCGAAGCCATTAAACTGCAAACTACGAAAACCCACAATCCTGTCTCAGCCAATACCAAAATAAGAACGTCTACTATAAGAGACGTGTTGACTAAGCAGTAAAGCACTTGCCTTCTAAACCATGGTCCTGGGTTCGAACCCAACTCTAATGGGAACTTGGCATTAGTTGGGGAAAAGTAAAGGCGTTGCTGGACACATGACACACACATTAATCGTTGGCCACAGAAACAAATAACTCTATTAGCCCTATAGACCACAAGGTCTGAAAGGTAAACTTTACTTCTTTTAAATGTGTGTAAGTTAACTATAGAAACATGGGATAGAGTTCAATAGACTATTCATTTGTTCAGTATTATAAAGGGACTTAGAAGGCAAAGAGCTTTACCTGTGTAAAGTAAAACTTGAGCTGAGTAGACCTCATGCCATAAAAGAAGTTCAAGTGTTATACCAGAGTTCATTGTCAAACAGCCATCTCGACCATAGTAACCATCTGTCAGTGTCTCAATGTTGATCCATTTGTATTCAGAGAGACTCCATCTCACTTTCCTGGCTGTAGATGCAACATTTCGTCCTGTGAACAAATGTGTTGTAAAGTCTGTCTACCTTTCTATCTTTCTATATATCTATCTATCTATCAATCTGTCTGTCTGTCAGTCTATCTCTATCTATCTATCTATCTATCTATCTATCTATCTATCTATCTATCTATCTATCTATCTATCTATCTGTCAGTCTATCTATCTATCTATTTATCTCTATCTATCTATCTATTTATCTATATATATATCTATCCATCTGTCTATCTATATCTATCTATCTATCTATCTATCTATCTATCTATCTACCTATCTATCTATCAATCTAAATATTTATTTATTTTCTGCCTCTTTGTTAATGCGTATATATCTATACATATAAAGAAACAGAGAGAGAGGTAATTAATAGATATAAAGACCAAGTGTGTGTATGTGCCTGTGTGAGAGTACAGTATTTTTATTCTTAAAATATGATTATATGTAATAAATAAATCCGGCCCTTAAGTGAATAATTAAACTAAATTATCACTGCAAGACAATCCAATGAACCACAAAACAGACGAATACAGATCTCTATATTTAGAATATAGTGTACAAACAGATGCATGCAAAGTTTGCTTTGAAAATGAATTGATCTTAAAAAAAGAGACGAAATCTTTTATTGAAATAATTACATGAGATCTTAAGCTACCTCCATTAACATGGACAGAGCAAAGAAGGCTTTCACTTTGCCAAGATATTTGTACTGTACTGACGAAGTAGGAGCCGTCGCAATGGAAATCCATTGATGTGTTTCCGACCTTGCGATACCTCATGTCAACAGAATTACAGACAAGACTGGCATTCGTGTCGTTGTTGTTGTTGAAATAAAATGCGGTTATCTCCCTTACATCATCTGAAGAAGCACATGAATTATTTAATTGACTATTAGTCGTATAAGATGTCACTAATGTCAAGCTCTTACAAACCTGGCCGACCTTAGGCCACTGCAATCTATACTGTCGCAATGAGCCTCGCACTTTCATAGGCCCCTCGCTACTTCTAGGTGTAAATTATTAAATTAAACCATTATAACTTATAAAAAATAACAGGGTTTCAGCGACCTTCTTATTTTCCTGGGCCTCTAAGAAATATCATCAAATTGCAAAATATATGAAAAAGTCCCTGAAATCTCCTGAGATTTTATAACATCCTTAAAGCCCTCTAAAATTTGCTGAAAAATATACAAAACTGTAATCTTGGGAGTACCATTAAATAAGAACGGCTTTGCTAGCTTTCAATTTTTAATAAACATAATTGCATAGACGAATTTATTTTCCAGAGTTAATGTTAGCTTCAGGCTTATAAATCTATCATTCATTACGTTTTTAAGAGTTGTATATTCGCTCTTACGCTTTTCTCCCTAATAGATGAGGAATAGCCTTTTTTAAAAAGTTTCTTTATAATTTTACTTTTACAGTTCCTCTATTCAACTTACAAGTTCATGGGACTTGTGTAAACATACTTCTTAAAAAGGAAAATATAAAACTTCTAAAATCAATAAGGACTTTTTCGTATCTTTTGCTATTTCGGGAGATTTCGAGGAGCTCCTGATAAATCGACAGGAGAGCGCTGGAAATCTGTTTTAAGTTATAAAATGGTTTAATTTAATAATCTACATGGGCCTACACCTTGAGTTAGCGAGGGTCCTATGAAAGTGCGGGTCTTACGCTGCCGTTCGACTGATATATATATATTTATAGAATCTAGATCTAGACAAGATCTAGGTTTCTTGACTAGATCTAGATATGATATAGATCTACTTTAGATATGGATGTAGACTTTTGAAGATTTAGATCTATCTAAAGCTCGATCTAGATTCTAGAAAAGGTATTGAAAATGTTTGTAAAATGTTTTACATGTTTCGGATTTTTCTTTAGAGTTGAAGATATTTTACTTCCTAGTCCAAACTTCCGCAGGACGACGAAAGATGGGAGCGGGCAGAATTTGAACCCGGGACCATCAATAAATCCAAACGACAGTCCAGCGCGCAAACAGCTTATGTCTAGGCTAAATAGACTTGAGATAAAAATCCAGAACTCAATCTATAGCCTAATCTTGACTATAATCTAGACAAGATCTATAAAAAGAATCTATATCTTCTAGATCTAGGTCAATATTATGATCAGCATTAGTAGGCCTAGTACTGGTTTATAGTGCACTTAGGCTGATCGCATCAGATTCACTTCTTGATGTAATACTACTGCTAATATACAAAATAAATCTGCACTTCTAAGCTGTTAGAAGATAAACTATTTTCTTAATGGATTATAAATGTAAATTTTATTCACATTTTTAAATACAATTAAATCTAAATCTCCGACTATGCCTGGCCTCTATTTATTGTAATTTAGATTGTCGTCAAGTGCTTAGCCTAATGAAGATGTGTGAAAACTTGTAAAAGTAGTTCGAATATTTTAAACTTACAATTGAAACGAAGTTCGCACTAAAATTATTAAAATAAAAAAGTTTGGAATCAGTATTCTATTCCATAAGTTATGTAATAAATGGAAAATCTATTTTTATAATGATCCATTGATACTTTTTCAATTGTACAATTTTTTTTACCAATGCGCGAATCTATGAATGAAGCTTGATTTATTAATGAAGAAGCTTGTGAACTTTTTAATAAAGCTTACTTCGCCTGAAGTTTTTCATTGAAAAGTGGTGTAAATTTAAAAAAAAATCTGCTTGCATATATAATTTAAAAAATTAGATGGTTCCCATTCGGAAAAGAAAAAAGTAGCCATTGCATCAGAACTTTGAATGATTTAAAATATCATGATGTCCGATTTTCAATTTCTCTTCTAGTTTCTCAAATCTAAAAACAGTTTAGAGGAACTATTTTCTTACATTAGAAAGAACCTAATTATTCATGAGTCTTTTGTTATACTTACCATTACTGGTGAAGACCAGTCTGATCCATGTGATAGCTTGTATCTCTAGCTGCCAATTTATTGTAACATTGTTCCGTTTCACACAGGTGCTGTCATTATTGTCATTCAGAACTTTATCGTCCATAATGGCATCCACACCCAGATCTTCTATCAGGAAAGATAATTATTTAAAAAAAACAACAACTGAAAAAAAAAATGAATATAAAAATGAACTAAATACAAAAATAAATAATTGAAAAGCAAAAAGGCATTAAAGATTGTTGCACTATGAGGAGGACATAGTTATAATTAAACATTAAACTTTGTAGCGAAAGTAATCACGCACCTAATCATGGACAAACCCGATAGTGTTAATGATTGCTTGAAGCGGAAACCAAATGCAATAATATTGAAACTTTTATGTTGGCTTTATGACAACGCAGTAAGAGGATATCTGTAACTGAATTGAAATTTTGGAAAAAAAAAAAACTGCTGTCGTTTCCATACTATGTAAAACAAAAAAGGTAAAGGTATCGAAGTAGACCGACTGTTAACGAGGGTGTCATATGCCAGCTCAACGACACTGTTTGACGTTCCCAACGTAAGCGATGCAATTATCAGAGTTTGGTAGAAGGCCATATGAACTGAAAGTCTAGGTCTGCTTGAAGACGAAGAAATGTCGAGTGCTGTAATTACCTCTGAAACCCATACCCCTGACTTACTTTATTTTACTTAATTTGACATGCATTTTTAACTGGATGGAAAGTCAGCTGTACACTGTGTAGAATCGAGACCAATCGTTATATAAGGCCTTAACTTTGACCTGCAACGTCACAACCTGTGGACATTTCCGACCGATAGATCGTTGCTACCTCACAGGTCTGTACCACGTAGCATCAAGCTATTGGTCTTAACTGCCCATAGGTTAAGACGTTGCAGGTCACTCTAGAATCGTAACTGCCTATAGGTTAGGACGTTGCAGGTCAGTGTCGAATCTTAACTGCCCACAGGCTAGGACGTTGCAGGTCAGTGTCGAAGTTATCTATAACGAATGGTCTCGTGAGAATCCGTTTGTGAATCTAAGGAAACAAAGGAGACCTGAACTTCACTTGGAAGGCTTGCAGCCCTCCCCCGAAGAACTGTCAGTGATGTAGGGTATATTTTATTTTTCGATCAAAGGTGAAGAAAGGTTATCCTAAATTGTATCCAAGATTTTTTTCTAATGTTATATGAATATACAAATATATGTTTTACAAAGTTTAGGGTTACTTTTTCTTCTTTATTAATCTATTCCAGCCATTAAAAACTTCTGGCTCCGCAAGTGCCTTACACACAAAAACATTTATCAACATTAGTTTTGTTTTCTACTCAAGGTTAAACAAACTGTAATGTTAAAAAAAAGTAGAAAGGGGTGATCAGAACTTACTGTATAGGCAGGAGTCACCAAACCAGCCGATGTAACAGAGGTCAAATTTAAAATTCCTTTCTTCAGAGCAATTTTCTTTACAATGGCTATTCCATTGATTGTTATGTGCCTGCTTACCAGCTGTTACATTAAATAATAACAAAAAAGTTTATTAACTATCCAAAAATAAAAAATAGAAATCATGTGAAAATAGACAGATGACATAATACTACAATTGCTACATGCATGGTCGTGGTATGTGTACGGAACTGTCTTTTTTTACGTTCGTTCAGAGTTTAAATCATTCTTGCTGTCATTTTACTGCTTTCTGTGTGAGATCTTGATAATGGCTATGTCTGGATGTGGCTAGATAAGTAGGTCGCAGCTGGGGCTGCGTAGTAACGGGAAATACTGCATTCGTCATTTTAATTTTCAGACTCGAATACAAGCCTTATTATTATTATTATTATTATGAGATCTTGTCTAGAAAGTAATTTTCTTTATTTCTTAAGGTGCGTACACAACGCATGAAATCAAACAAAGCCAGATGGCAATGAATTTTTGTGTTCACACAAACTATAAATTTAAAAAAAAAAATGTCAAAGTGCCGTCTCTTCTAGGAATATCAGGTGTCAATTCAAAATACCTTCCACAATCCTACCTCAAGCCAAGCAAAATGCCATTTTAGCAATCAGCGTATCAGTCATTATGGACATTTGGAAGAGGGTCTTCTTTTTAGTTAAATATCAGGGGTCTCATGGAGCAAAAGCTCTTTAAGATATGTTCAAGAATATGCTTTTATTTCTTAGAACAAATAACGCGAACCAGAAACTGTGGGACTTTGATTTAGGGATAACAGGTAGGTGTTTATACAAAGTGCATTCTCCGTTGTTTAAATGCATAGAATACACATACATATTTCTTATAAATTTAATTTTAATTCATTATTTTTGCGTTTCAAGGAAGACATACTTTTCAAGCACTTGTCATCGAAGTAGCCTTCTTTACATGGACATGTTCCATCCAGTCTGTTGCACGAATCATCTAGACATCCTGGACTACATCCTAAAAGAAAAAGGATTGTACACGTTTCTACAATGAAATGTCAGCCGTGCGGGGTATGCAAAGGAGCGGGGTTTACAAAGTTTATTTTACTTATAAACAAAGCATTACGAAAACTACGGCATGCCGGTGGGTGTTTATACCTGCTATATTTCCTTCTAAGAGTAGGGAAACGCTGAATTTAATACTTCGCTGCCTTGCTGCATTACCCAAACATAGGAAAGGCTACGGGAGACAACCCTGAGGAAAAATCAGATGCTGGTGGCCCTTAGGAGAGATAGTGGCACACTGTGCTACAGCCTGGCAGAGCCTGCTGCGCTTTCTGATCTTATGCTGTATCGGATAATCCGTTCCTTTGGTTACACCAGCTGCGTGGATTGGGGGGGGGGGGGAAGAGAGAAGTGGTGGGTTGGCGACATCGTTCAGACCATAAAGAATGTCCACACTTTCTTCTCTCTTATTATGTTCGAGATGAACCATAGCCGTTCTACGACTGAAGGAGGCGAACAAGTTCGCTGTGTGGCTAGTGTGTGGCTAGTGTGTGGCTAGTGTGTGGCTAGTGTTTCACACGCGTGTTGTACTCTATCTTTCACTTGTAGGAGCAACAACTGGAACACGATTGCGTCTTGAGAGACAGATTTTTGATGTGCAACAACTTTATGTACCGGTAGTTTACGGAAAGACACGATATGCACATGCAGGGTATAATAGGATGAGGGTTGATTGTTTTGTTTTTACTTTTTTTTTAATATATATTTGTGTAAGGTATACGCATATGCGGGTTATATGCGAGAAAATACGGTAATTTAAGGCTAAAACGAAATACGCCTTATATGCAACAAGATTTAAAAACATCTGATATTGTTCTTAAAATTGGAAGGACTATTTGTTGTATTATTAATAATTCTTTTGCAAGTATATTTCCACTTACGATGATAGATTTTCATAATTGTAAAGCATTGGCTGTAATACGACTTACGCAGTTTGAAAAGAGAACTCAAGAAGACGTAATGTTTGCAAAATATTGATTTCCAGACGATACAGAGTACTTTTTCCCTCAAAAAAAAACAGTCCCGATAAGTATAAACGACGTGTCAGCAACTTTTTAAGTGTTCTCCTAGTGTGGATACGTTTGTGGAACTATATCGTATTTTTACCGATAATACCTTAGAACCTTTCGATTGGTAACAATATCATTGTATAGAAATATCCGCTTAAAAAATTGTAACAATAATATAGTACAGAATAAGCCAGGGGTACTCAACCTGTGGGTCGCGACCCCCTTGGGGGTCGATTGACGATTTGCCAGGGGTCGCAATATAACATCGAAAAAATGGATTTTTTTGTGTGTATTCTTCTATTGCTGTGTATGTGAGTGGGAAAAGGGGGGGGGGGGGTCGCGGCAGACCTTGGGATTGTAAAAAGGGGTCGCCGAGCCTAAAAGGTTGAGAACCGCTGACTTAAGCCCTGATTCAACGATCACGACATCCGTCTTACTTATCCTCATGAAATTTCGTACACAGGTTCCCCTTACCTTCTAGATGCTCAATAGGAACGGATTTTAAAGGATAACAACATTAGGACCACAATTCTCGAAATCCGCAAGCCTTTTATTAAACCTTAGTTTTTTATTTTCGCTATTTCCCCCAAGGCGCAGTCTCATTAGGAAGCATATATAGAAATATGTCACAAATTTCATATTTTTAAAACATTTTTGTTTTTTTTTTTCCCTAATTCTACTTATTTTTAATATGCTTTACACCATTTTCAATTAATTTTAGACAAAACCAATAATAATTGCATAAATAATCTTAATCTAAAGTCCTTTTTTTCTTTTTTGATATATAGAGAGAGAAATATAGAGATAGAGAGAGAGTAAGGAATAAAAATAAGGGCCTCGAGTGTTTGTTACTATTAATAGTGAATAGTTATAAAAGTGGTGTATTTTTATGAAAAAAACTGCTTGCATAAATGATTTTTCGCTCTTAGAAAAGAAAAAATAGCCGTTGCATCAGAACGTTGAATGGACCAAAATATTATGATGTCGTATTTTCACTATTTCTAGTTTACGAGATCTAAATGGGACGGACGGACAGACGGACAGACAGACGGACGGACAGACATTTCACACAAAACTAATAGTGTCTTTTCCCCTTTCGGGGGCCGCTAAAAACCTACGCTTTGAACATTGTGTTCCGTAATATCCACTCAGGCACACACAGGTACTGGTTCCTGTATATTTACACGGATCATTTTTTATGCAAATTTTCGGACAATCTAGAAAAATATAACAAAATGATACATTAATATGTACTAACTACAACACTACATAGCAGTTATAGTTCACGTGTCCAATATGAAACACTACTTATTAATTCTTGTTTTAATTTTTTTTCCACTTATATGAATGCTGAATAATTTTTTTCTCTTTAATTTTTTTTTTCTGTAAATGTAGGTACTTTTACATTTTGTCATTGTTTAAGTTGGTAATAACATTTCTTCAAAAATAATTTACTTGTTGAAAATAATATCAACTAATGCGCTCTCGTATTTGTAACTATATTGTTAGTGAATATATAGTGAATAGTTTTAAAATTGGAGATTTTTTGTGGGAAAACTACTTGCATAGTTGATTTTAAAAATTAAATTTCAGAAAATTTCAGAAAAAAAAAAGGAATTTTGAAAGGTCTAAAATATCCTGATTTCGGACCTTCATTAAGAGATGTAAAAGAAACATCTTAAAAATACACTAGTGGGACTAAATAGAAAACACCAAACTGTGGAAGATGGGTGCACAGAAAAATATAAAGGATCAAATCTTAGAGAAAAAGTGAAGATGAATTGGTCATACCCTCATAAATGATGCCAACAACAGAGCTAGGCACGAAACAAAACATGATAGCTCAAGTCTTTAAAAGTATATACAGAAATCGTAGTGTATTAAACATAGACAGTGTTTTTGTCTTTCCAAATCTTACAGAGAAAAAGAAATGTTTTTAATGCTTTCGATTTGTAAAGATTTAACAAACATATACAAGATGATAGAATGTGTACCGAGTTCAACTTCATTTTGTAAGCTATGTTACAACAAAACGGAGATTAGAGTAGACACAAGGCGGTGTCAGAGTCTAATACGTTTAAATATTTTTAACCAGAGAAACATTTTAAACTTTAAAGTATATATTTTTTAAAAGACAATACCTCAATTATTTTACACATAATAAAATACATTTTAAAGTTAAACTTTTTTGGTTCAGTTCAAGTATAGAACCCTTGACACTGTCAGCTGCAAAACAAAAAGCGTTTTTAGGTTCTGTCTGCGAGGTGTTTATTGGTATGTTCATCTTAAGTACATCTAAATCTAACACTACACCTAAAGATATGATTTAGAACTCTTAAGATCTAGGCTAGATCTACTTCTCGATCTAGAATCTACATGCAATCTATATTAGATTTATGTAAAAATATAAGCAACGATTATATAAACCTTAATAAAATTAAAGCAACTATAAATTCACCCAGTATTGACATAATTACACGTTAAAAAGGCTGACTACGCCATGTTGGCTCTACACCTAGATATAGTTTCCAGTATGATTTACAATTATTATTATTTTCTTTGAAAAATTAGAACGATCAAACTAAATTCTCCCGTGTGGTCATTAAGGTAGTAATTATTTTCTCAGCGATATACATCAACTGTAATTTTTTTAGGAAAATTATTAGAATGGTTTTTCGATATTTGCTTGCTGATTTCAACAGAGGTATTTTAAAAACATTGTTACCAATTAACATTTCTAGAAATTAAATAACATTTTGCAGAATGTAAGTACATTAATAAATAGATCTTACCCAAAGAGCAATTACTAATGTCTGTACTCCCAACTTCTCTTGTTGTTTTATTCATAGGACATTTTGAACATGGCTGAGTTCCAAAAAAGTTTTTATAGGTTCCATTTGGGCAAATAGAGCAGGAAATGTTGTCCCTTGAATAGAACCCTGGTTCACAATTAGCTGTTTTAGCGTACCAAATAGAAAAATGTGTTCGTATGAAAGGTGGAAAGAAAATAAATCTGTAAGTAAGTTACTATCTGAGCACCAAATTTACTTCTTGGTTGTATTACAAACTTCAAATAGTTTGCAGCACTGTCTTCATTTAATTGTATTGAAAATATATCAGGAGAAACAGAACACATTTTGTTAGGAAAAAAGGTACCTATCACTAATACGTGTATTACTTATTACAATTGGATACGTAACAGTATTTTTAATGTCTTTTTTTTTGTCTACAATTTCTAATATAAGGTTACACTATTTCCATAAAAAATACTATAATTAATGTACAATAGCCCTTGACCTCTCACTCAATTGCAGACTGATAACTAATTTTCTCCCTTGTGACGGACACAAAATTACAAAAGCATTAAACTGTTTTTACTTACCGTGTACATACAATTTTGGACATTACAATACGTAGAAATGTATTATTTTCTCGGAAACGATTTTTTTTAATTCACAGTTTCGACTTCCTATCTTTTTTTTTTATTATAACCGACACTTTCTGTTTAATAGTTTATTCTAAAATTTGGTTTCTTTCTCTAAGCTTCATGACAAGTGTAACTTCAATAGTAATTCTTAAATCTTAACACACTATAGTAGACACTATATAGCAGGGGTCTCAAATTCATATCAGCATGTGGGCCACAGTGGAAAGTAACAATCAGTCAGCGGGCCACACCACGAAAAGAGAATGTCTTTTCATTAAATTTTAATAACACTACTGTCACTGCAGTTCAATACTAAAATAAAGTTTTTATATAATTATTAATTACATTTATTGTAGTTTATTACATGCACAGGCAGTTTAGTTTACTAAAATAAGTTGACGTTGCCTCTGTCACTAATAAAAAAAAAGCAGAAACTGTAGTTCTCCCCCCCCCCCCCCGAAAAAAAACAAACTATAATTACTAAGCCTTCTGCAGATGGCTCATGTTTCTGTCCACTCAGCACAGAGCGTTTGGCAGAGACCAGACCATCGACTTTAGGCCTGAAGTCGCGTGTTGTGGCCATCCGTAAGGTTGCTCTCAGATGCTCATTAGTCAGTCTTGATCGTAATGCTGTTTTGTTGATCTTCATTCTGGAGAAAAACTGTTCGCAAACGTACGTACTCCCAAACATCGCATCGCAAGAATTTTAGCAGCTGCGCAAAATAAGTTTGGAAACTTCTCTCTGGGATGAAACTGGTAGAAATCTGGAACGCCAACATCAGCGTATTTTTGCTTCAGAACAGTATCACACTTCAGCTCAAGTAGTTCAGTCTGGACTTCCACTGTAACATTTTTCACGTCAACTGCGAACAGAGTGGCAACAAGGAAAAACTGTGGTTCGAGAGCAGTGAATTGCTGAAAGCGGTGTTCAAAATCTTCCAGTAGTCTGGAGAGGATGTCTACGTAGTCATTTAGGCGCTGTGGTTCAACCGTTATGCTCTGAAAAAAAGAGAAACGAGCCAGGTTTCCATCTGCCAGCTGAGTGGCCCACAACGTCAGCTTTTATCTGAATGAATCAAACATTACGGTAATCAGCTGCTTTGTGCCCTGTAGTTGTGAATTGATTGCATTGAGATGTTGCGTGATGTCAGTATAAAAAGAAAGATCTAACAAAAACATTAGGTCACTGAGCTGAGGTATGTCTCTACCTTTCATTGCCATGAGCAATGCTATTTCCCGTCTCAGTTCAAAAAATCTCTGCAGCACTTTTCCACGACTCAACCATCTGACTTCCGTATGATACAGCAACTCTCCGTATTCCGTTTCTAAATCAGCTAGAAATGACACAAACTGTCTGTGGTTTAGGCCCCGTACACGTAAGAAGTTCACCGTCTTCACGACAACATCCATCACGTTCTTCAATTGTAGACTTTTGCCACAGAGTGCTTCTTGGTGCAGAATGCAGTGTATGGCTGCAAAAGGTCCCGCCACCAAACTTTTCTGAACACATTGCTGGTGCACCGTCCGTAGCCACTGAAAAAGTTTTTCCCACGGTAGCCCACACCTGTCAATACAAGCTTTCAGTTCTTGAAACACGTCGCGTCAATTCGTCGTTCCTTTCAAGGGTAGTAAGTAAAATAGCCCTCCACAATGTTCAAGTTTTCGTCGACCCCACAAATAAATACGACACAGTATGCGGTGTCTGTTGCACCAGTAGACTCGTCCAGTGCAACGGAATATGCTACAAAGTCTTTTGCAGCGGCAATCAGTTACTGTTGAACATTTGTCGCTGACTCAGTGATCCTGCTTGCCACTGTGTTCGCAGACAAACTTATGCCTTCGAAGGGCTTCTTTTTTCTCGGGGCAGATAATTTCACACGCCTGTAGCATACACTCTTTTACAAACTGGCCTTCAGTGAATGGTCGTGATGCCTTTGCTATCATCTCGCTAACAACAAAGCTTGCCTTCACAGAATCTTGACACATGTACCCCATCCCTCCCCATCTCCCTCTCTTTCTCCTGTTTCGCTAACGGTCGGAACAGTGGTATAATGGTGGCCCGATTCTAGCCGCAAGCGGCCAGCGGTAGGAATCAGGCCACCGTTCACTCAGCTGAAAGCCTAAGCGGTTGGTGGGCGACAGTGACACCTCATTTACTAATTTGTGCAGTTGTAAATCATTTCACGGCTTATATGTGGTCATCGTAAATTTTATCTAATTTTTTTAAATTCGCGGACGTTGTCGCGGGCCACACAAAATAGTTTCCCGCGGGCCATGTGTTTGAGACCCCTGCTAGATAGTAACATTTTATTCTTTTTTATATAAGTGTTATTTGAACGAATGCGTGTGCTAAAAAGGCACGTGTTTGTTGGTTCAAAATTGTTAAAAAGTAATGAAGAACATCATGGTCTAATTTGAAAAATTTGATTTATTTATTATCTTTTTTTTATATCTATCCAATGAGTAATCTATAATATTGTTTTAAAACTTTTATGATGTATGTCCATAAGTTTGTGATGTTTCATCTTCATCATGCAAGTATAAATTATTCTACATTTTATTCTTTCTAAACATGGTTCTGACATTTAAATAGCATTTTAGCATCTATTTCATTATACCGATCGTGTGTACATTTTAATTTTATTTCTGCACATTGTTTCATTAGAGAACGTAGAGATTTAGATCTAGACACGGTCGAAAGAAACACAAACATTTGATACTATGTATGAGTATATTTGGTCAAGAAGTGTCGTACAACAAGGCGTGTAAAGTCTAAATCTAGATCTGTCTGTTGTTTTCAAATAGAATTGGGTTCGGTTTTTTTTTTCAAATTCTATTTTTTAATGTCTAATTTGACCAATATTCATTAGCTCATATATGGTAAGGTCGAAAGAAAAAAAAAAGCAGCTACTAGATACATTATATTGTTTTGTCTTGTTTTTGAATAAAAGAAAAATTTGTTATGATTTTGCGCTTGCCTTTTATACCATACGATTACAACAAACTGTACAAGTAAATTTCCTCTTTCAGACCTTGTGATCTATAGAACAGATGATCTATTTTGTGGCCTACGGTTTACGAGGGTTCCATGTGGCAAGCACAACGACCAACCGCATTTACTTTTTCCCAACTTATGTCAGGTACCCATTAGAAATGGGTGGATTCAGAGGCGCCGAAAGATCCCGAAATTAAAAATTCCAGTCGTCACCATGATTCGAACCCGGAACCCCTGGCTCGGAGCTAAGCGCTTTACCGCCCAAACCACCGACAATGTAAAGTTTGTTTTTAATGATAATTTAAAAAACGATCAAACGCTTTTGTGGTGATTATTGTAAAAACAAAAAAACAATTCCAAGTAGTATAGCAAATATAGGTTCATGGCCTTCCATATTTAGATGTGAATTATCATACCGTTGAATTGATGACAGAAACATGAGCATGTATTCAATACATAAATATACACCTAAATAAATACTTATTATTAAATCTTTTCAGTAAGGAACACTGCAATACCAGAAACATTTCAATGTATTTTCGAACAAAAAATTGGTTTAAACATTTATAACTACATTAAAAATAGTGTTTTATTCTTAAGTAACTCGACAAAAGAAAAAAAAAACAACTTACTAATAGAACAATGACTTATTTCCGTACTTCCGACGTCTGATGTTGTTTTATGCAAGGGACACTTTAAACATGACTGACTTCCAGTGAATTGTTTATATGTTCCATTTGTGCAAGCAGAGCAGGAAATATTATCCTCTGAATAAAACCCTGGTTCACAGTGTGCTGTTTCATAGTATAAAATAAAAGATTATGTAGTCTTTTAACCCTAATATACTACGGACTAACATGTATCAAGATTGTCTGAAACTACCTAACGGATTCGCATGAAATTTCGCAAACACTAATCTTTTGCCACTTGCTTGCTTTAAACTTTTTTTCGGTATTTTCCTCAAAGCTTTCATTCTATGATCAATCATTAAAAAATAGCACAAAAAAGACTTCCGTATTTTTAAAGCATGTTTTCTTTCTTTTTTACAAAGCTAATATTATTTCTGTCTCTCTGTCTGTTTGTGTGGTAAAACATTTACATCAATGGATTCATGACTTACTAATAGGAAGAGAACAGACTGTAAAAATAAATGGCTCCAAATCAACACCAATACTAGTAACATCAGGTTTACTTTAAAGAACAGTCTTAGGCACATTGCTGTCTCTAAGTTACGTAAATGATCTACTAAATTACATTAGTTTAGAAATAAATGTCAGATTACTTGCAGACAATTGCATAAAATAAAGAAGAATATGAAAAACACAGCACAAAAATTGAAATAGAAAAAAGAATGAGAAGAATTACAGAAATGAAAATCAAATGGAGCATGTCATTCCACCCAGAAAAATGCCAGTTTTTTAAGAGTAACAAATCCAAAAATCAGAAGAAATAAAAACTACTTATTTAATTTAAGTTAAACCAGTTACATAGACTAAAAACTCAAAATATATAGGTGTAATAATAAATGAAAAGTCATCATGGTAAGAAAATCAAGCAAAACTTTAGGGTTTATTAATATATATATATATATATATATATATATATATATATATATATATATATATATATATATATATATATATATATATATATATATATATATATATATATATATATATATATACAAATAAAACAAGAACATAAGACTCAAATTCAATTTAACTTTAGTAAGGCCAATATTAGAATATGCATTCTCAGTTTGGAATCCCTCAACTCAAGAAAACCTATGAGTAAAATCACGAAACTTAGAGACACTTCAGGACAGATGAATAAAAAGTTAAATTAGCTATAATACACAAATCACTAGAACAAATTCTTTCAAGTGTCATTATATACTGGAATGGGGTTGCCTAATTTAGTCAGAAAATCTTAAGACTTAGCAGAACCTAGGTCAATGATTGATACAAATGAAATGAAATGCGAAGAAGATAATTATCTTCTTTTTTAAAGTAAGGTCTGTAATATATAAGATATAAGATATAAGATAATATAAAAGATAAGATATAAGATATGAAATATATGATACAAAACAAGGAAATTAATCTTTCAGTAATCACAACAAAAAAACTAATCTCTTAGATAAATGAGCACTTTATTTTAACCAACATCCATTCTCAGATCAAGTTGAACCTTTAAATAATTATATATTGTACTGAACAAAGCGTAAATCAATTATGTATAAGTCAATTAATCATTTGTAATTATTATATTTTATGGAAAAGGGGAAATAACATCTAAATTTTTAAAAATATAGATGTAAATACGAAGTTATTTTCCCCAGATAAGCTTTGCAATTATGTCAATCAAATGTTCCTAATAACATATAGACAAGAGTGTTAATTTTAAACGCGTGTTGTAATAAAAGCAAAAAAAGCTTTTTTTTCTTTTCTAGCGTGTAAGTAAATAAATATATATAGCTTACCAAAAGAGCAATTGCTAATGTCAGTAGCTCCCAAATCTGTTGTAGTTTTGTCGCTAGGGCATTTTGAACATGGTTGATTCCCAGTAAAGTCTTTATACGTTCCATTAGGGCAAATAGAGCAGGAAATGTTGTCACTTGAATAGAACCCTGGTTCACAATGTGCTGGTGCCAAACAGAAAAATAAATTTATATGAAAAGTTTGAAGAAAACCAATGTTCAATTTAGTGATTATATCAACATCCAAATTCTCTCAGAGATTATTCCAAAAACGTATGTGTTTTTATTTTCTTTCTTGGTCCATTTGGGGTAAAATACGAACGATTATTGCAGATCTATAGTAATCACTTATAGGTAAAATGCCTCTGATATAGCTTAGAATAATAATTTAAAATTATCTACAGTGTGAGATTTACTCTTTATGAAGAAAAATAAAGTACGTATTACTTACTACCATATTATCTAGGGTTACAAATGGGTTTTGCAACTTTAATTTGTAAAAAACTAAAAAATTCATTTTTATTTTGGTTTCTAATATTAGTTTAAAAAATCTATACTTATTTTTTATCAGAGTTTTACATCAGCCACAAAAGAATAACAATAAACAAAAAATAAAGTGCCATTATTACTTTGGATATTGAACAACCATATCCTATTGAAGAAAGATACGGCAATGATCTTTGTTATCTTAAACGTTATTTCATGTTTTTATAAAGCCGACATATTGATATAATGTGCCCTATATTTATTGAATAATATGTATTGGGTTATTAATATATATATATATCATGGTCGTAGCCAGGATTTTTTTTTCGTGGACGTTTTTTTTTTGGGGGGTGGATTCCCCCCCCCCCCCCGCCATTTATAATAATATTAGTGTGTGTGTGTGTACATAATTAATCTTTATTACATTCTGACCCTTCATTCTTTCAAAAGTTTATTGTATCCTAGAATAGGGTCTTCCTGAAGTTAGTGTAAAAATTGTAGACTCCCCGTCTTTGCCAGTAAAGGGGCCTGGGGGAGCTCTGGGTTTCGGGGAGGAGCCCAGCCGCCAAACACTATTTCCAGTATTAAAAGTCAACAAAATGCTTATTCAGAGATATCTATAGTGTATTATCCAACTATTAAAAAGTTTTTTTTCATAATCCTAATCTGGTATTCTTAATTACTTAGATCATCATGCGTCGTTTGGCGCATTGGGCGGTAAGCTGCTTCCATAAAAATCTGTCACTGCCAATGTCTGAAGCCTGTTCCCTCTTGCTCTGAGGACCTTCATGAAAGTGTGGCGCCAAGTTGTACTAGGATGTACCTGTTTCCTCGTAATGTCCTCCATGTCATCGGAACTCTTATTATGTTTAATTCATTTTGTTGGAGAACATGTCCCGCAAACCTCCTACGACGCTGTGTCACAACCTTACTAAGGGGTCGACTCCCAGTTCGGCATAGAATTTCTTTTTTTTTGAGACCAGATCTCTATAATTGACTCCTAAAATCCGTCTTAGTAATCTTTGTTGGGCCACATTTAGTCTTTTTAATTTCGTCAGATGACTGTCCCCTCCACTTTATTAATCAGCCAAGCCACTGGAAGAAATTAGTAACCTCTCTTGACTATGCTCAGGTAACTAGGTGATTGTAGTTTTCTTTAGATTTTTTATCGAAAGGGGAATTTTTATTATCAAAATAATTTTTTTTTTTGGGGGGGGGGGGGGGGTGAGAGTAAAAAAAAATATATCTCTGGAGTTTTTTAAAAGATATTCAAAACCCCATTTAGCTACGCTTATAGAATTAGGTGACAGTAGTTTGCTTTAGAAAAATATTGTGACAGTAGTTTGCTTCAGAAAAATATTGAACTCTCTGTAGAAGAATTTTCAACTCAAAACCATCTGAAGGGGTTTTAAACTTTAAAAAAAGCCCTCAGTACGAAGGGGTTTAAATTTTTTTATATTGAATAGGTATTTTTTTAGCTGCTGGAGGGAATTTAAACAGGTATTCCCTCTTGGCTACGCTCATAGAATCATATGTATGAATAGTCTTGTATTGAAGATGGGGTTTTATCGTAAATTTTAGAGGTAGTTTTAAAATCAAAATCTTCCATAGCTATGCTCTTGGAATTTGGGGATTTTAGTTTGCACTTTTTTGTTTTGTTTTATAGAAGAGGCGGATTTAACTGCTAAACCCCCTGGTTCGGGGGTTTTAAACTCAAAACGTCATTGGCTGCACTGGGGCAAGTGATGGTTTAATATTAAAATCTGTCCTAAAAAAAATCAATGCAAATAAATTAGTCCCTAAATTCCACTCCTGTGCAGGTGGGTGTGTCTCATTTCGGGAGGTGGAAGAAACCCAATGGAAACGTCCTCCCCGGGTAATCTTTGAAGTAAAGACATAAATCTTGTGAAAGCTTGTAAGCAATACAAAAAAAAATTACTTATTAGGAACGTACACTATTACATTGCCTATGCTCTTATAGTATGTTTTAGATAGACACAAAGTAGTATGTGTCATGGGGAGGTATGGTGAGAATGAATATATTACTTTGATATTTCGGTATGATAGTTATATCCCTTTGTTTAAGTACTCCCATGCTATGAATGTGAATAGTCTTGCACGTGTTATGAACTGATTGATTTTGTCTTCTTCGTTGAACTTGCGAGAGAGTGTGTTAGTCAGTGAAGTCTTGTGCCAGGTCCAGGAAAGCTGGACGGTCGCTTCCTGGACTATTGTTTTGTATTAATTCTTGAGAGTGTTACAATTGTGTGCTTTATTCGATTTTAAAGGGTATGTGTTATTCATGAATAGCTGGAGTTTATGTATATTGAGTATTAATTGTTCTTATTTAAGTAACCCCTAATGAGCCAAAAAAAGCAATAATAGGAACCCGACAGTATCTAAAACAAATATATGTTAAGACATTCAAAAACATTAGTTTTCTAAAAGAAAAACTGCTTTATTAACATTTTTAGTACATACTTAAGCTTTTTTTTGTTCCATTAAGTAACTCAATGAATAGATCTTACCATAAGAGCAATTACTGATGTCTATAGCACCTACGTTAGTTGTAGTTCTATTCTTCGGACACTTTAAACATGCCTGATTTCCAGTAAAGTTTTTATAGGTTCCATTGGGGCAAATAATGCAGGAAATGTTATTCATTAAATAGAATCCAGGTACACAGTGTGCTGTTTTATCGAGCAAAAAGAAAAAAAAAAGTTTGCTGATTACAATATTTCTAGAAAACGCGATTGTCATTTCTAGCTTTTGAAACGTTCAACGTTTCTTTTCGAATATTTTACAAATGTCAAAATCACTAATCACTTAAAATTAATCCAAAAAGTGTGCATAAATCTAGATTATAGATCTTGACTAGATCTTCAAAGTTGTACGAGTTATAATGGTACCATTAACAATTGGTTTTATATACCATCTTAGCTTATATTATGCCCGCTGGCTTAAACGGTAAAATCATTCGATCAAGAAGCTGATGGTGTAAACGTCACGCGTTCGATACCCAATTTGAGCTATTATTTTAAAAAATTAGTTTTGAATATAGCTTTTCAGTTTTAGAATGGAGGTAGTGTCTTAAAAAAAAAATTATTGTTTTTATTGTTTATTTTTTAAGAATCCTACCATTCTTTTTTATCTTTTTCATGGAAGGAAAAAATTACACATAAGCTTCAAATTGCCTGTAGAGAGTTCGAACCATCAAGTAAAAAAATATTTCAAGCCAAATTCATATTAATACCTGTTAAAGAAATGTACTAGTGCTTCGCGTTTAAAACGCTATTGTTATGGGTTTAATCCCCATTCTGACTTTTTTTAATCTTTAGTTTTTAATGAGAACTAAAATATCTAAAAGAATGGTCTGGTTTACTTTATTGTTTTAACATAAGAAACGTATTAATTTTTAAAAATATTTTTGATATAGGTATGTATACATTTCAAACTTAAAAAAAAAACAAGTTTATATTTTGTGTCGTTGTAGCTTCATCTATTTATTGGTTTGGCTCAGTCATTTAATTATATTTGTAATAGATCTAGAGTTCTAGACTAGCATTAATAAAACTGTGCTATTATTATATTTTTAGCTATTTGCTTTGTCTTACACAATTTTATTTTATTTTCAAATCGCTATGAACCTATCCTTTGTCTGCACAAATTCGAAATTGGTAGTGGAAGAAAGAAGGGGTTATCTGGGTTATTATTTTTCTTTTTAAAAGTATTGATACATTTTTTTAAGTGAGCAACCTGAATTACAACTCGAGGGCTGAGGGCTCTTTAGCCTTCTTAAGCCAAAACGGTTACCCCTGTACTTTTGAGAATGCTTATAAAAATTGGTTTTAAAGTTATATATAGTTACTTTCATTTTTTATCTACAAACAATAAACAGGACTAATTCAAATTATATCAAGTAAGGAAAATATCTTTCCCTTGTTCGAAATACAAAACAAAACAAAAATAAATACAAACATTTAAGTAATTGATTGGTTAACTTTTTTAAAAATTGATTTGTGTGTTTCAAGTTAAAGAAATACTTCTGCAAAATTTCAGCTAGATTCGAGATTGGGTGTGGGAGAAATAACGTGTACAATCTTTTTACCAGAAAGACAGACAGACAGAGTGAGTTGATACAAGCTTTGTACAACTAATAAAACAAAATCGTACCAAATGAGCAATTGGTAATGTCAGTGCTACCATTTTCTGTTGTAGTTCTATAATTTGGACAATGTAAACACTGCTGATTTCCAGTAAAGTTTTTGTAGGTACCAATCGGGCAATCAAGGCAGAAAATGTTGTCCATTGAGTAGAATCCTAGTTCACAATGTGCTGGTTTACAGAATGCAAAAAAAGATAAAAAGTGTTGTTTTTTTATTACATAAATGTAAGAAATTCAGTTTTAAATTGAGTGGCTATTTGAAAATCACACGTTTATCTTTAAATATTTTACACATGTTAATTATTTTTCTATTATGAGTTAAACCAAAACATTTAACACAGAGCATAATAAATGGAGACACACAAGATATACATTTAATAAGCAAATTATTTTATAAATTCCTTTTCTATTTACACAAACATGCAGCAATATTTTTCCCTCGTGTTTTTTTTTTCTTGCCATTTTAATTTATAACTAATCACTTTTTTATTTAAAAAATCTTTTACAATTAAAAATCATGCTATGAAAGTTATAAAGATACAGTTAACATAAAAATGTATTTATGCTACATAAAAAAAATGGACTAAATATGTTTTTTTTTCTATTTTGCATTCTTTATCACATTGAGAATGTTTATTTGTTTAATAATTCATATACCATCTATTTATGAGTAGCTTTATTCTAAAGGGACATTTCACGTACATGAAAATAATGAGGACTTCCGAGACGAAGTATCCTTTCGCGTATTGATGAGATATCAGTTTAAAGAAGGTAAAGGTAATCCTCAAGCAGACCTTGATAAGGTCAAAGGAAACAGAAATGCTTAAAACTAACCTGCTGGTCTAAATGGGGTAGAGGTGGGTAAGTGGTTAAACGGATGTCTCTCTCTCTCATATCTCTCATCTCTCTCCTCTCTCTCCTCTCCTCTCTCTCCTCTCTCTCTCCTCTCTCTCCTCTCTCTCTCCTCTCTCTCCTCTCTCCTCTCTCTAATATCTCTTATCTCTCACCTTCCCTCCTCTGTCTCTCCTCTCTCTCTCCTCTCTCCTCTCTCTCCTCTCTCTCATATCTCTCATCTCTCTCCTCTCTCTCACTCCCCTCTCTCCTCTCTCCTCTCTTTCCTCTCTCTCTCATATCTCTCATCTCTCTCCTCTCTCTCCTCTCTCCTCTCTTTTTCTCATCTCTCTCCTCTCTCTCTCCTCTCTCTCTATCCTCTCTCGCTCCTCTCCCTCTCCACTCTCTCTCTCCTCTCTCTAACCTCTCTCTCTCTTCTCTTTTACCTCTCTGTCTCCTCTCTCTCCTCTTTCTTTCTTTCCTCTCTCTCTTCTTCTCCTCTTTCTCTCTTTTCTCTTCTCTACCCCCTCTCTCGTTCATTTCCCTTATCCTCTTTTGCTCCTCTTCCTCTCTTTCATCTCTCTCCCATCTCTCTTTTTTCTCTCTCCTCTCTCTCCTCTCTCTCCTCTCTCTTTCCTCTCTTGCTCCTCTCTCTCTCTCTTCTCTCTCACTCTCTAATCTTTCTTCTTTCTCTCTCCTCTCTCTCGCTCCTCTCCATTTCTCTCCTCTCTCTCTTCTCTCTCTCTTTCTCCCCTCTCTCCTCTCCCTCTTCTCTCTCTTTCTCCTCTGTCTCTCTCCTCTCTCTCTCTCTCTCTCCTCTCTCTTTACTCTCTCTTTCTCTCTCTCCTCTCTCTTTAATGGTTTGTGTGACCCCCCTTTGAATACCCCTCTCGCCCACACCACTTTTTTTTAACCCTTTAAATTTAAGAAAGACAAAGACTTATCCCACGGCACCAAAATTAGACTGATGCGCTCCCTGGTCATGGCCACATTTTATATTTTTGTGAGTCTCGGACGTTGACTGCAGAGCTAGAGAGGAGATATCCTAGCAATGGAATAGAGATGTAACAGAAGGATCCTAGGTATCATATTCAAAGACCGCATACAAACCATGATAGTTGAGACAGGGTTACTTAATAAGATAAGATAAGATTACCTGCTAACTAGAGAAATAAAAGGCAAGCTAAAAATCTTTGGCCATATTACACGATCGCTGGGGCTCGCAAAGACTTTCCTTCAGGGAACAGTACCAGAAAAAAAAAGAGGTAGACAGAGAAAGCGATGGAGTACAACATTAAATAATGGACGGGCCTGCCATTTAAAGCGGTTCCAAGACAAAAGACAAAGAGAAATGGAGAAAGACGGTCGACGAATCTTGCATAGTGCCCCAATAGTCCAACAGACTAAGGGATAGGTAAAGGTAAACGTAGAGATAAATGTAAAAAACAAATTAAGAACACAAGTTATGTACAATGAAGTCCTCGAAAACAATCGTGATTATCCCAGAGGTCTGTAAATAAGTTCTCACATTTAAACTAATAATTGTGTGGGTTGCGAATTCTACATCTAAGTGTAGGCGTTGACGAGCAGACAGTGCTTCACAGTTTAATAATTTAATCTACACACGCACACGAGCGAAATCATTATAGTCTTTTTAACCCATAAAATATATTTATTTATATGTTTGATGCTATTAGATTTGATCTTTAATTATGCCGTGTCTAAAGAAATTGAAATGTAAATGCAATATGTAGTCATAGACATTAAATTATATTGAAAAATAAAAATAAAATATTTAAAAATACGATTTTGTGTGATGTTTATTAGCTTTCTGTATACAATGCTGCCTTTTGGAAAAATACAAAAATAAAGGAAATATAAAGGCTAATAGAAAGCTTGCGATATTTATCAAATTGCGTTGTTTAGGTTGCAAATATGTAAATATGTCACAACCGTTAATAAACAAGACTTGGATAGCACTTTAGAGGAAAACGTTAGATGAGTACGAAGTGTCATACGAATCCGTTCTTTAGTTACTGAGATCTCTTGGGACATGCAAAAATAATGATGAATGAATATAAGTAAGTCATCGGTATTTTGCGCTTACAATATAGATTAGAACGTATTTATCTTTTTTTTCCAAGATCAATATATATCATACACAATACAAGGTTTCAAAATTTAGAAAAAAATGAAAATAAGATACATCTTAGATTCGGTTTCTAATGCGATAAAATACAATAATACTGTAATATAAAATACAATAAAACTTCAAAACTTACTGATGTTACAATTAGTAATAGAGCTGGAGCCTTGTCCCAATGTTATTTTATGATCAGGACACTTCGTACAGTTACTGTTTGCGTTTTCATCCTTGTAGAAACCAATGTTACATTCAGAGCAATTATTATTCTTGTATTCTTTTCCAGTTGCGCATACATCTGAAAATTTTTGTAGCTATTTTTATGTTAAGACGTTTACTTAATATATATATATTAGTTTTATCGTCGAGAGTAGAAAAAAATCTACAGAAATACCACAAATAATGAAAACCTCTTCAGGTACACGATAAATTAAAAGGATTTCAGTTTTCTATGCTGAGTTATTTACTAGTTGACCCGCGTATATACAGAGAAGATTACTCTCCACCAACACACTTTTTTTTTCTGCGCCACGTAACTCTAGTCCGACATGCTAAAATAAAAGAGTTATCGTTGCATCAAGGGTTAGAGAGTCAACGTGCTTGCCTGGTGTCTCTCATGGTTTGGCGAAGTTGAAAATTATATATACAGATTAGTTACTTTATAGTTTGACACTTGTTATTTTCATAATAGTCATAAGAGATGAGACTAAGACACCTGGAACTACAGGACTATAGAAGACAGCCTACATCTTCCTGACTGATCATACCTCTCTCTGGGAAAGATCCAAGCTGGTGTCAATTATTACATCCCTATTACCGAAGGCTACTATCTCAAGACGCTCTTGTTAGAAGCGAAGTCAAAGGTCGAGCACACAAGGGGAACTCCCCAATTTTTCTGCTCTGTACCACATCAGCCGTGAAGGTGTCAACCATAAAAAAAAACACTTCCCCTTGAGGAATGGTGTATTTATAGTTACATCTTTGTTGGGTTTTCTTCTTTCCCCGCCAGTGCAATGAACTTGGTCCTTAGGTACCCCCGACGGGGGTTCTTGTTTTCTACTCTATTGGCCTAATCGATTCATCTACACCCGAGCGCCATGATGAAGCAGAGAAGCATGGCCCCGGATAGTCTGGCACTACAACGACTATATGTCACTCTTACATACAATAGAGTATCTCTGGACTAGATTTTCCTTGGCTGTTTTCTCTCTCTCATATCTAGCTGAACCTGCACCCAGGGCCAGTCTTAGGTCACTGCAACCTATGCGGCCGCATGTGGCCCTGCATTTTTTATAGGCACCGCAAGAATTCTATGTGTAAATTATTAAATTAAACCATTTTAACTTATAATAAAGGATTTCTGGAATTCTCCCAAAATTGCAAAAAGTACGAAAAAGTCATGAAAATCTCCTAAAATTATTAAAATCTACTGAAAACTAACGCAAATCTCCTTAAAAACAAACAAAAATTTCTTTTCGGGATGTCCTTCAATATAGAAAATTTTAATCCTAATCGCGATAAAAAAAACGGCATTGTCAGCTTTCATTTAATAAAAAAATAATAATAAGGCGAATTTTAACCAAAACAAGAAGCTCAAATACTTAATTTACTTAAATAGTGATTGGCATATAAATATAGATTTAAATCTATCTCGACCTCTAGAAAAAACGATATTTTGCTAGTCGATAGTAAATCTTTTTGTTGGAAAACTACTATTTTATGTAGATGGCTCGTAAAGTTAATCTGGCAGTGATTTTGTACTTAGTCAAGTATGAATAAAATGCAAAGACGCATAAATTTTTTAATACAAAATTGTAATTTTCATTTATTATCCTTATCCCTACCAAGACTAGGCAATCCGTTTCCTATAGGGCCCGGCATTCTGAAGGACCGGCCCTGCCTGCACTTTCCGTTGTACATGTCTAGACTCTAGACTAGAGTCTAGACAATGAGTCTACTGCTGATAGTACAGTTATTCTGGCACCATGCTCTGTGCAGGACTTTTTCGTTTCTAGGATAAGGGCAGGGGAAACACTAAAAAATAATGGTTTCGGAAAAAAAAACTCAATTTTTAGTTTTTACATATTTCAAATTGTTCTACATGTTGGACACGCATTTTACGTAATAATAACATTAAAAAATAAAATTTATTATATAAACATGCATTTAATAATGGTCACCTGGTAAGAATAAGAGGTGAAAATGATCAAACTACTCATTGTTTTTATTTGATTTTCATTAACAATGATTAAAGAAACAATGTCCTGTCCTGTATTCTTTTTTAGTGGCCCCCGTAAGGGGAAAAAGCCGCTATTAGGTTTGTGCAAAATGTCCGTCTGTCACACTCAGATCTCGAAAACTAGAAGAGATATGAAAAATATTATTTTATCATTAAATGCGGCTTCAAAAGTTTAGGAGCAACGGCTACTTTTGGTTTTCTAAAATCAAACCGTTTAATTTATTAAATTAATTATGCAAGCGATTTTTTCATAAAAATACACCAATTCTAAAACAAAATATAAAAATATTACAATATGCTAACAAAGATGGACAATTATCGTCCAAGTTTAGTCCATCTTTAGTATCACTAAGTCAAATATATTTTTAAAATGTACAGGAAATGTTTACAACAAATATAAATAATAGTTAAAGATATTTTTTTCTGGTCAACTAGCTGCTAAAATTAAAAGAAAACATTTCTGTTTGTTTATAAAGGCTAATAATGCACTTTGTATGTAAATATCACGCACATTTTTTTAATGGACTTTTTATGCAGCGATTTTCGTGCAGTAGCGTAACGTCGCAATATGATCAGGTGCTAAATACATTCCTTAAACTTTTTTAAAAAATCAGATTTTATTTATTTTTTGTTTAGTGCCCCCATCCGAATAAAAGATGATTATTTTTGTGCGTTTTGTTTGTTGGTCGGTCTGTCCGTCACGATTAGATTAAAAAAACTAGAACTCTAAAAGCTATTAAAAATCTGATTTATCCTTTAATGTTCCTCCCGTAACATCTCAATAGTTTTAAGTATCTAAAAATTGATTGTTTCGGATTTTTTGTGCAAAACTAATCAACCAAAACAAATGTTTGTTTGCTCTTCTAACTTATATTGCATTCCATTTCCGTGCTTAAACGTTGCGAAAACACATTATCAATAATATGTTGTTCCGTTTTTTATGTAAATAGCATATTAATGCTAAATCAAAATCTCTTTACTGACTTATATTTCATTAAGTGTAAAAATGTTCCGGATATTGTTTTATAAAACATGAATTATGCTAATGATTGTTTGGAATCGCATAATTTACTAATATTACACTTATATTATTTGACAATGCGTCACAATAATTTGGTTATCAATATCAAATTGTTCCGTATTTGCATCTTTAAACAAATTTAAAAAAAAAATATCGACAATAGGTTGTTCAGGGCTTAAAAAAAAAAGTAATTTACTAGAATTGATTACTGAAAATTACTTTTTAGACATTTAATTTTCTTGCTGAAACGTAACATAGAAGTTTTGTAATCGATAAAGAAAGTTCCGGATTTTGTTTCTTACAAATCGTCGCTAGAAATTATTTAAAAATCTACTAACGCCAAATAATTGTTTGAACTCCCTCTTCTAATTAATAAACAAATAATCTTCTCATTTACGAAATAATGTTTTTACTGATTTTTATGAAAAATATTTTAACTCACTACTCTCTTACAGTACATTAAACTTTCTACCTAAAACATTAAAAAATCTAATTATCGTTAATATTATGTTCCGATTTTTAAAGAAAACAGAATCCAAACACCAAAGTAAGGTATGAAAATTTCTCCACATGGCTGTAGTACATATAATTTTTATACGAGACCATCCAAAAAATGTAATTAACGGTATTACATTTATCTGAAATTCTCTTTTTCTTTTACTATTTATACAAACATCCCGAACAATCTATTATATAAATTTTCAATTGCGTTCATACCTAAAAATTATTGCGATGTTTTGAAACGTAAAATAAAGGTTAATTAATTTTTTATAACTTTTAGTTGTTTTTTTTAATATCAAGATGACGGACAGACCGACTGACAGACAAAACGCAAAAACAATGCGGCTTTGATCCTCTTTAAATAAATTCTATCAGAACTCAGTGCACCAATGTCTATAAACCCTCGTTAAATATCTCGTGTAAATAAAGACATTTTTTTATGGTACCGGTACTAGCCTATTGTGAGGTAATGGAATTTTTTTTCTTTGACGTCATATGAATGGACTCTTTAAATGCAATGTTAAAAGAACGCACTCGGTGCACCATTGTCTATTAACCCTCGAAAAATTGCACGTATTAATGAAAACATATTTTAGTCTAACTAAGCCGTGTGACGTAGTATTGTTTTTTTCCTTTGACGTCATATGGAATGAATTCTTTAAATGAAATGCTAAAAGAACGCACTCGGTGCACCAAAGTCTATGAAAACTCGATAAATGGCTCGTAATGATGAAGGCGATTTTTAGTCTAGCTAGACCGTGTGACGTAGTGTTTTTTTCCCTCTGACGTTATATGGAATTCATTCTTCAAATGAAATGAAAAAAGAACTCGGTATAGTAATGTTTATTAAGCCTCGTTATGTGACTAGCGTTTAAAAAAGGAATGATATCTTGATTTAGATCTAATTTAGATTTTTTAAACTAGATCTAGATTTTTATTACAGTATATCTAGATCTGGATTTATATTCTAATTAAAATTATTTTAGAGTCTAGATCTAGAATTTCTAGATCTAGTTTAGACTAAAATAGACTAGATTAAGATCTAGAATTTCAATTTCTAAACTTAAAGTGTAAAAAAAAAGTGTAGATTTTCATTTCCAAACGTTTTGATCAATAATGCAATGTTTTAATATACTAAAACTAATCTACTATTTTTTATTAAATTTAAATTTAAATTTACGGCAAATGAATCTTTGAAACATTATTACTTTTGACCATCAAAATTAAATCACCTCTTGAATATTATTTGCAAATATGCAGATCCGACAGGGATCCAACTTCGACGGGGGCCGCCTCTGAGTTTGTGTAACACAAACTCTTTTTGTAATCTTGTTTTTTTTTTTTTTTAGGATTTAGAGAATAATACACTTATTTGAGTGTTTAAATATAAACAAGATTACAAAGTATGTGTGTTATAACACAACTTTATCAAATTCACCAGTGGACCAGAAACATATTTAAGCCATAGTCTTGTTTTGACCGTCTTAAGTAATTTAAAAAATCATTGGGAGTTATTTTTCAAATACTGTAAAAAAAAAACAACAACAACGCAACACGTCGTCTTCTTAAGACTCTTCTAAAGTATCAGAAATAAAAAGAGTAGCGTTAACTTTTCATCTAATATCAGCATGGAAACCTTCCGATACAATAAAATCCCAATGTTTATGACATTTATTCAAATGTTATTGCAAGTTTTACAATGATATTTAATTAAAATTATAAAAAGACTTTAACATCACATGTACAGGTTTCCTTTCTTTTACTATAAGACAGAATTGGTATAACGTTGTGCCTTGTTATTTGCAATTAAACTACCATCTAGATGTGTCTAGGCATAATTGGGCATACATTTTACGATTTAATTATCTTTTTCCATGTTTCTTCTTTTGCTAAGATATTATTTTTCCAGCTTGGTTGCCACATTCAAAACGGTGTCGACCGGTGCGGATCGCACCCCCTGGCTCCCCTCGCAGTGACGACACTGCTCCAAAATACCTACCTACAATTTCGATTACTATATAGGAGTAGACGGACTAGGGAAAAAAATGAACTTACACAACTAAACAGGTTTCCAATACACTATTACCCACTAGTAGGCCTATTAAACCTGATCATAATCACCTATTTACTTAAAAGGCATAGACTAGATACAGCATATAGAATATATCAAGATCTAGACATGATCTAGATTTCTAAACTAGCTAGTAGGTTTTCCGTGCTGCCTTTAGGAGCTTAGTAAACAAAACGCAGCTCGAGTCGGTTGTTGAACCTCGAGCCCCATTCATAGGTAGCCAAGCCAGTCCAAGTACGCCGATCACGCTTCTCTTCAAACATGTCATCTAGTTTTGTATCATCATCATCACTACTTTGAGTTCCTCATGGAACATAGGGCCTCGACAAAAACACGCCACTCTCCACAGTCTCTTGCTAGTTTTTTTTTTATGGTTTCCCAGCTCTTCCCGGTCTTCTCTGCTTCTTCAAGTACACTGCGTCGCCATGTTCTTTTTGGTCTTATACTGCCTCTTGTTCCCTGGGGGTTCCACTCTAAGGTCTGCCTAGCTCTGTTGCTGGTATCGTTTCTAAGGGTGTGACCAATCCACCTCCACTTCCTCTCTAAGATCTGCACTTCTATATTTTTCTGTCCACGCATCTCCCACAGTTTGTTGTTTTCTACTTTGTCATACCAGTGTATTTTAATGATATTTCTCAGGCATCTGTTGATGAAAGTCTGGATTTTTTTGTTGTGGCTTCAGTTGTTCTCCATGTTTCAGAACCATACAGTAGGACAGCCTTGACATTAGAGTTAAAGATTCTTAGTTTAGTCTTGTTTGAGATGTAAGGAGATTTCCAGGTTGTTTTTAGCTGTGTAAATGTCTGACGCGCTAGATTTATACGGCGGTTAATGTCTTCATCTGTTCCACCTGATACACTGACAACACTCCCAAGGTATATAACATTTTCTACTTGGTCTATTGTCTGAGAATCCAGTACTATGTCTCCAATTTTTTTATTGTTTTGTATAGTCTACTGTTATATTTCGCGAGAATGCTTACTAAAGTATTACTTAACATCAAGTAATCAGCCTCTACAGCTATTCATAGAGACAGCAACGTTAGTACACTGAGCTAGACAATGATAACAAGAATACTCGTATAATTAACAATGTTGTATGTCACTAACCTTCACAATTTTTTTCAAAAATTGGTCTGGGCCATCTGTACTTGATTATACCAAAGCTCATAAATAGCCGACAATTTGGTTGAAAATAATCATAACCTAGACACCATGAGAAACTGATACATCGGTCTTGACATTCCCTTAATGTTCCTGGAATATTCGTTGCATTTCCGTCCGCATAATAGTTCTCCACAAAGGAGCAATAAATCACTGAAATAAAAGGAAAAAGAACAAAAATTAACAAAAAATTACATTAAGTTCACGTGTATCAATTTGGATCAGTCATGTAATTAAATTTGTAATAGATCTAAACCATATTTAATAAATCTCTTCGATTACAAATAGGTGTACCAATTGTATTTTGTTATTTTTTGTTGTTGTTGTTGTTTTTATTTATGCAGTTCGCTTTCTAAATACACAATGATCCTATCTCATGTCTTAATAATTTGGAAATAACTGTGTAGTTAGGTGATAGCTTTTTACATACATTTATATTGGCCAAACGGTTTTAATTGCTATTCGGCACATACATACATACATACATATATACATACATACATACACACATACATACATACATACATACATACATACATACATACATACATACATACATACATACATACATACATACATACATACATACCGTGACGATACGAACTTGCATGCAAAAGTTCATTTGAGTTTTTCCCAGCAAATCGTGGGAAACTTTTAATTTTAACTTGAAACAATTATTTTCCTTTCCACCCATAACTAAATTCTTATATAATTTATCTCCCCTTGCACTGTTTCTCACGGGACGAATCTCAACGTAAAACATTAACTAGCCTCTCTAGGGCTAACTTTTAATTTTTGACCGCTGGACAGGTGACCAGCACACAATAATCGCGGCACCAGCGCTACACGCAGCGACCTAATAACTTTTCACACCTATTTCTCCCTCCCCCCCCCCCCCCACCGCCCCCGCAGGATACGCACCGCTCTAAGAATAGCATTGCACTCGGGCTGGACAGATACATATTAACTTAATTTTCTTACTCTCACGGTAGGCAACGAATATTGACCATAAATCTGACCTGACGCCTGACATCTCCGGTACATAGATACATGTAAGAAAATCACCTCGCTTTTTTCCCCACCCGTTAAACAAAAAGTCCCATCTATATATAGAGAGAGACCAAAGCATTCTAAGTTAGGCTCGCTAGAATTCATTCAGTCTCCTCTGTTAGGAAGTTTATTAGCGAGGTTTCATTAGGGACAAACGGGTGAGTGTAAATAGTTTACTATACTTATTTTATCTTATAGGAATGTGTGAGTACACATTAGTACACAACCACGTTCCCCGTCATTACATTATGACTTTATTATGTATGTACATTGTACTATTTTATGTCGATGCCATATCTTCATATAGTAGTACTAATGCCGCTATGGTTGTCTACGTTTGAAACCATAGTTATTGTATTTGATTTGTTATGTTTCATCCATTCCAGTATCTTAGTGACTGATGTAAACAATAACCTTTCGTGAATCTAAGTACTGTCTAAGAACTTAGATCACAGTGCTCTAAACTTACAGAGCGCATGGAAAAGTAATGATTTCACATTCCTAATACATATCCCTCATACATATTATTATGTCTCACACCTTTGTGAACTTATAGTTCCTTGGATGAGTTTAATTTTATATCGAACCCTTATCATTGTATCTCGATCCCTAGTATTTAATTTTCATCTTATCCTTTAGTATATACTATTGTCATTGCCCATTTTACTATGACTGATTACTTATCGGCATAATCACCGTCAACGGATGAATATTGACTAGTATCACCCTACATTGTATGATAACACATTTATTGTGGTTATCCTACTTGTATCTATTTTTGTTATTGAGTTATATGCATGCTTTAAGATTTTATACTTAATTGTCTTAAATGCCTTATTGGGATTGATACCAATGCCTACATCTGATTGATTGCAAGGCATATGGGAATCCCTGCTCAATGCCTTTAGCAGGTTCCTAATTGCCTGTCTTATCACCCGATTGCTATAGCTACCAGATCTCCACTTAAAGCTGTAAGCAAAGCCGACCACAACAGATACCCCTCCCCCAATTACATACCTGTCAGCAAGAAGGCATTGCCTACTGTCCTTGGCCATACAATATTCCCATGTGTCCACAGTGCCCTATGCTGCCCAGTATTATCTGTCCACTACCCAATAGCTATTGCCTAATGACGACTGCTTAGAGCAACCTTCTCTGCAGAAGCCAAACTGGTGTGAGTCAGCACGGCCTTCTACAAGCTAGAAACCACAGCTAAGAGGTCCACCCCATTACAACTTAGTCTGCAGCACCAACTCTCTCTACAGCTAAACAGGCAGCGGCCTCACCCTAGAGCCAGCTTGCCTACAGCATAGAGAATATCCCGAGCCGACGTCCTAAGGCAGAGCCGGATGACTCATCCTTCTGAGTGCCAGTCCTACGACCGCCAGAAGACGACCCACAGGCTAGCAGCTAAGAATATAAGTAGCCAGACATAGGAACATTCTTCTCCTCCAATCACTCAATAATTAGCAATCCATGATGAACAGTTATGTTAGATATTAGCATCTTCATTTCATTTCTCGATTATAATTTTTTTGATCATTTATGTGGTGATTATGTTTTGTATATAATATGTAAACGTTACGTCATAGAACCTTGGTTGTAAGACTTAAAGAATTCTATGTTTATTTATTATTTTACTATTTATTTCATTGGTCCATTGGTTGGGACAGAGTGACAGCGCTTGAAGTTTTGTTATTGTTGACAGGGGACCGGAGTTTTGTGATAGCATAGTAGGAGCCATTATAAGGCAGTTCTGATAGTTAATGGATATTTAAGAATTCAGCTTTTGTTGGCGTTATCTACAGTTATAATTTATTCCTATTTCTTTATTAAATATTCTTATTTCTAATGCATCCCTGGTGTTCTTGAAGTATTGCATATGTAATGTATCCATGTCAAAGTCATAGGCTAGGAGTTCACAACAATCACAACAATTTATCTTTTGTAAAATTTCATTTATTAAATTATTTTTATTAATAAACTTTTAATATTGGTCTGTTCTTACTGTTAGTTGCGATGTGCCTGTACAAAATCTTGTCTATGTGAGTGGGATAAATTAATAAAATTTCCCCTAGACTTAAACAAGCAAGCCAATTATTAACTAATTAAACATCTCGTCACACATACATACATACATACACACATACGTACATACATACATACATACATACATA
Source organism: Biomphalaria glabrata (assembly GCF_947242115.1). Taxonomy (NCBI): domain Eukaryota; kingdom Metazoa; phylum Mollusca; class Gastropoda; family Planorbidae; genus Biomphalaria; species Biomphalaria glabrata. The sequence goes on from NC_074724.1 coordinate 13,779,573, forward strand.
CGCCTTACTTTCTCTACTTTATAATATAAGATATATAAAAAAAAATAACAGAAACATAAAATAAAGACAGAGAGAGAGAGAAAGAGAGAGAGAGAGAGAGGGAGGAAAAGTAGATATATTGATTAGAATACTGGGATGAGTTTAAATGAGAGAAAAAGATCGAGAAAAAGAGTAAGAAAGAGCAATTTAGAAAAACAAAAGAAAGAGAGAAGGTTAGTGAAAGAGAGATTAAGAGATTGAGAGACGGAAAAAGAGGGCCAAGAATACATGATAGAAAAAGAGCAAAAAAAAAGAAATGAGGGATTAGAAAAAGAATTTATAAAGAGAAAAGTAAAGACAAAAAACAGAGAGAAAGACAAAAAAGCGAGAAATACGAGAAATTATTTATATTATTGCTTCATTGGTGCAGAGTGATTATTAATTATTTAGTTATTTATTTATCAATTACAATTATGTACTTAGATAATAGTTATTTATCTGGCATATTAGATACATTATATTTACCTGCAGAGACTTCAATTGTACACCATTCTGAAATTTAAAGAAAAACTATTTTACTTCACTAGAAATAGACATATTAACCAATTATTAAAACAGCTTGAATAGAGCTACGAGCGTTTCCGTACCATATCATTACATGTAAGAAAAGAAAACATGCCCTGACAGGGTTCTCATATCATGGGCGTAGCCAAACCCCCCCCCCCCGAAAAGAAATCCCCCCCAAGGGGGGGGGGAACGGAATTTAGTGAATGATTTTTTGCTTTGATTTTGTTTATTTTAGGTGAGATTTTAATACTAAACCATCAATTGCCCCAGCACAACCAATGGGGTTTTGAGTTTTAAAACCCCTTACCAGGGAGGGGGGTTCGAGTTTAAAAACCCCTAGCAGGGGTTTTGAGTTTAAAACCCCCTACTAGGGGTTTTGAGTTTTAAACCCTCTACTTGGGGTTTTTGCAGTTAACCCCCCCTCCCCCCACTAATTCCAAGAGCACAGTTAAGGGAGATTTTGATTTTAAACCCCCCTCCAAAATTTACGATAAACCCCATCTTCAATATAAAAAAAAGTTAATTACACACTCAAAATGTTATGAGCGTAGCTAAATGGATTTTGACTTAGTTTTTAGTTTAAACCCCCACTTCAGCGGGGTTTGAAGGTAAAAAATACCTCTTTTCTTTAATAATAAAAACAAAGCAAATTATACACTCAAAATGTTTTGAGTGCAGTCAAAGGGGTTTTGAGTTTAAACTCCCCTCCAGAGGAGTTTGAAGCTAAAAAGTACCTCTTCAATATAAATAAAAGCAAATTACTCACACTAAAATCTATGAACGCAGCCAAAGGGGTTTTGAGTTTAAACCCCTCGCTAGGGGGGTTTGAGACTAAAAAATACATCTTCAGTGTAAGAAAAAAAAGCAAATTACGCACTCAAATTGTAATGAGTGTTGTCAAAAGGGGTTTTGAGTTTAAACCCCCATTCAGAGGGGTTTAATGCTAAAAATACCTCTTCAATATAAAAAAAAAGCAAATTACACACAATCCAATCGGGGGTTTTGACTCTAAACCCCTCTTCTACAGATGGCGTTTGTTTAAACTTTAAAACCCCTCCAGATGGTTGTGAGTTTAAGATCCCCCTACAGAGCGTTTTGAGGTGGAAAACCCCCAACAGATGATTTTGAGAGAGCGAGCATGAGGTTTGCGGGACATGTTCTCCGACAAAATGAATTACGCATAAGAAGAGTTGCAATGATATCCTAGTACAACTTGACGCCACTCATTCATTGAGGTCCTCATGGCAGGTGGGAAGAGGCTTCAGACATTACCAGTGACAGATTTTTATGGAAACAGCTTGACGTCAAATGCTCCAAACGGCGCGGTATGGTCTAAGTCAGTAAGAATAGCTCATTAGGTTTTTAAAATAAAACTTTTTAATAGCAGGAAAATGCACTGTAGATACCTCAGAATATGCATTTTGTTGGCTTTCAATACCAGAAATAGTGCTTGGCGACGGGGCTTCGCCCTGCGCTAGCGCTCCCCTGACCTCATTGATAGTAATGGCAGGGAATCTACAATTTTATGGAAACAGCTTGATGGCAAATGCGCCTAACGGTGCTGGAGGGTCTAAGTCAGTAGGAATAGCACATTAGGTTTTGGAAATAAAACTTTTTAATAGCAGAAAAATGCACTGTAGATACCTCAGAATATGCATTTTGTTGGCTTTCAATATCAGAAATAGTGCTCCTAGCGCTCCCCCAGACCTCCTTGCTCGTGTTGGCGGGGAATCTACAATTTTTCCGCTAACTCATGGAAGAACCTATTCTAGGGCACAATAAACGTCTTCCGAAAGAATGAAGGGTCAGAATGCAATAAAGATTATGTACACACACACACACATAAATACATATAAAAAAAATTCGCGGGGGGGGTGGGGGGGCGGGGGGGGGAGAGAAAAAATCCCCTCCCCCCAACCCCCCCCCCCCCGAAAAAAAATCCTGGCTACGCCGATGTCTCATATTATTGGTCATGACCCCATCAGGGGTGGAATGACCATTTGCGAGGGGTGGCCTAAGACCATCGAAAATTTTGCTTTTTGTTGTTTTTTTTTAATTCTGTCTGCCCATCTGTCTGTTTGTGTGTCTGTCTTGTCAAAAGCGTATACACGTTATTTCTCTGACATCCAATCTCAGATCAAACTGAAACATTGTACAATTATTTCTTTTACCTGACAACATAAGAGCGAATTAAAAAAAAAAAACAAGTAGTGAACTATGTATTGGTAATAAAAAAAATTACACCACTTTTGAATGAAAAACTTCAGGGGAAGTAGGACTTATTACAAAGTTCACAAACTTCTTCATTATTACATCAAGCTTCATTAATAGATTGCTATAAAAATGCATTTAAGGTCGCAATGGTATTAATGAATCATTATAAAATAAAATGCTAAAGATACGAACAAGTCCTTAAAATATACGGAATATATAGACAAAAATTGTTTTTTTTGGGGTGTCATTTAATATGGATCCTACGCGCGATAATAAAAACGGCATTATGCATTAAACATAATTGGGTAATCTGGTGGAAGAAGCTTCTCGCGCCTTAAACTAAGGAAGAAATACTTAAGGTCAACAATCTCAAAGATAGATTGAAATATTTGGTAATTCTTGCTATTGAGCGTAATCAAAGTAGGAAACAGAATTATCATGATATACTCTATGACTTTGCTACACGCAAGGCTCGTAAAGTAATTCTGATAGGTCAAGTGTAAATGATACAGCACAACGTTATTCCATTTAAAGTATAACAAAAGAAACCAGTTCATGTAATGTTGAGTCTGTTTATAATTTTAATTAAGTATTATTGTAAAATGTGCAATAAACAATTGAATAAATGAATTAACATTGGGATTTTATATTTGAGAAAATATCGATTAAAGTAGGTAATAAGCTCATACTGTTTCGAGAGGTTTCCATGCTGATCTTACGTGATCACTTAACGCTAGTCTGCTTATTCCAGAAGAGTTAGAAGAGTCTTATTAAAGACGACGCGTTGCACTGTTTGTGAAAATAACGCCAAATTTCTTTAAACGGTCAAAACATTAGTGAATTTTATGGGGACCGTCTGAGTTTGTGTGATAACACGAACTCTCTTTGTAATTTTTTTTTCATTTTTTGTTACTTCAGAAGTAGACTTGATGATGAAGATGACATTCGTTGTGATTTTGCAATGACTGTCTCGAGAATTCCTGAACTTATTATATTAGACAGACATTAGTAGACAGACATTAGACAGACATTCGTACAGACGTTGACTTGATTGCAAATACTGTCGCAACATTATTCTTTAACCACTATAGTTCACTGCATCAAGGACTGTACGTTTCCATGCTTAGCCATACATCTCAAATTGTAACATAAGTATGTGACATGAATAGAATAAACATGCAATAGTAAAGTAAATAAATGAAAGTCATAAAAATAAGATTTTTCTGTAATTTAAACACTTTTTTTTTTACACTGAATACAATTATACAAAGCTTTGCTACTTAAATAAATCATAAATTTAAAATTTGATCATGATTTTTTAAGATTTACAAAATTATATATGCAGGGCCTACCCAGGCCTATGTACGAAATGCATTTTACGGTTGTGGTCTCCGCATAGTGGGGCATTATTTGTAAAATGTTTTGGATGTTCCTTCAGAGTTAAAGATAATTTACTTCCTAGTCCAAATCTCCAGTAGGAAGATTGCGGATAGGAGCGGGCAGGGTTTGAACCCAACACCATCAATAAGTCCGAACGAAAGTCCAGCGCGCAAACCGCAAGACCAGGTATTAAGACTTAAAAAAACAAAAAAACGCGAATCTTTTTTTTGAAAGAACTCCACCTAAGTTGTGACAAAATATATAGGTCAAAAAGGTCTGTTTGTCACCATGAAGTACCTCAGTCAACCTTTTTTCTCGTATACACTCTAGATCTTATAGGCTATAAAGATTGACTAACTATCATTTATCTCTCTATTCTTTGCTAGAATGTGTAGGAAATGATGAAAAAGATGTTATCTAAATAGAGATAGAAAGAGGAAAGAAGCGGGAGAATAAAATGGAGGACTCTAAAACTGAAATTAGGACTTAGGTTAGGTCTATCATCTAATATCATTATAATTATCATAAGCTCTAAAACAGGGCTGGCGAACCTTTTCAGTCCGAGTGCCAATTAATTTCAATTTAAAAACAATAAAGATTGTTGCGTACCCAGTAGATCTACTAGTGACGCCGCTATATATAAGGAGTGCTACAGCCAGTAAGGCATGTATAAAAAAAGCTAATTAACAATATTACGTGTTAATTCAATTTTATTATCCTGACCTACAGATTTGAAGTTTTAGGGCAGGCCAATCAGTGCGACTTCTACTGTTGTGTGGTAGACGATAACAGTTTGATATCTGGTGTATATCGTGTATTCTTCAAAGTTACACACGCCGCACTTAGTTCACCAGGCATCTGATTTAATATAATTCATTGTAGAACATAAACATTCGCATTAGTAGGTAGACGAGAAAATTGACAGAATGGATGTTGCTACTTTTATCAGAGAATTGAAAAGTTTTAGGCAGGTTATTCCAAACTTGAAGAATCACATTTTCTGCTAATATCTGAGGTTCTAATGATCTTTTTAACCGTTCACGTTCAATTAATTCAAGTCGTATTCGTAAGTCAATAATTTTTTGTCTCCAAGTTGCGCTGGACTGAAATTCAACAAGTTGCATTTCAATGTCGTGTAATCCCATCCAAGAAAACATGGTCAAATCCAGAGTTTCAAAATCTACTGTATTTGGATATTTTATACATTAAGAGGTGTACTCGAATTTTCGAAATAGTTCAAAACGCAGTGGAAATTGTTCAGCAGTTGTGTCAATTATCTCTAAAACTAATCTTTTCTGATAATCTTTGCCGGTAGTATCATGAACTTTTAAATCATCATAAAATTTCTTCAGTTTGTTAAAATATTTTATTTTTCCTTCTCTATATCACGTTTGTAAATCTTTAACTTTTTTTCAAATGCTGTCAAGATGTCAAATGCCTGATCGACAGATTTTCCGAAACCTTGCAACTTCGTATTAAGTTCATTTCAATGGGATGAAAAATCGGTAAAAAAAAACATTAGTCTGATAAGCCAGTCAACATTTGTCAATTCTGAGCAATTTTGTTTGTTATCATCCCTAAAGATTCGAATTTCATAAAGGCATTCCACAAACCGTTCCAGAACGTGACCTCGGCTTAGTCAACGTACGTTGTTGTACATTAATAAACCAGAGTAACTGGACTGAACTTCACTTAGCAGCTGTTCAAATTTTCTCTTATTCAAACCAGTAATGAAGTTTACGGTTTTCGTTACACATTTCATAATGTCTTCCTTTAAGTTCCTTTAAGCCGTTATTTGAACATAGGATTTGTTAGTGCACAATGCAGTGAAAAGTTATTAGTGGGTGTCCAACATGTCCTGTAAACAAAGTAACGAAACTTGCTTCTTTTCCAGTCATACTTGGAGTACCATCAGTTGTAACAGAAACTATTTTTTGAGACCTACACCTGCATTTCTGAGTTCAGTCACAACAGTTTGACATATATCTGCACCTGTTGTTGTCGTTGATAAAGTTGCTAATTGTGTTAGTTCTTCGTGTATTTCATTTCCTTTGCTATATTTGACAATGATGGCCAGTCTAGCGGACGATATCACATCAGTACTTTCATCAAGGCAAATAGAATAGCCTTGACATGCAATAATTTCCTTCTTTACTTGTTCTTGAATATTAACGTGCAATTTCTTAACTCTCGCTTTAATTGTGTTTCGGCTTATTGGCAAATCCTTTATTCTCTGAATGACTTTATCCTTGTTTTGAAAGTCTTCAAACAAATAAGACGCACATTCTAACATTTCTTCTTTGATATAATCACCGTCACTTAAAGGTTTTCGATGCTTAGCTATAATTTTTTAAAACTTTAAAACTTGCAGCCACTAAGTTAGAAGAACTTTTAACAAAGTTTACAAAAGAACTGGATTGTGAAATCGCTTTTTTTAACTTACGCGAAATATGTTCTTTTTGCTCATCCTCGATTTTGCCTAAAATCCAGCTGTGATTGGACTCATAATGACGTTTTACTGATGATGTCCGACAAACAACACTTTCCAAACATATGGCACATTAGGCCTTTTTTTTATTTTTGAGAATGACATGTTATGATAATTATTCTGATAAAAATTTATTGATGACAACGCTAGCAATCGATTTAAGACCGACACGTTTTCAGTATCAACCAAATGGCGGAAGTTAAGGAGACCTCGTTCAAATACGAGATTTGTCTTGAAAAAAAATTTTTATGCTCTATGCTCCCCAAATGAAACACAGTCATATGAAAAAATTATATGGAATATGATCCACTAGAGCTTATTCCATATTATTTACAGATCTCGGAAATAATCGAACGTCATTAATTATGGTAATTTGAGATATCTGTGATTTTTCCAAAAAAACAAATTTCTTAATATCATCGTCGTCGCGTGTCACACAATATCGTTTCGCGTGCCACCTTGGGCACGCGTGTCATAGGTTCGCCAGCCCTGCTCTATTATCATCTAGATCTAGTAATTTTTTTTCTGTATACACCTTATTATGGCTTATACGGTGATCGGAAGCTTTAAGGCTATAGAGATTAGAGCCAAACTATATATCAAATCTAATAACGCTCAATAAGTCGGTATAAAGTATTTTTGTCTAAATTTACCTTTATTTAAAAATGTGATCATAATAATTAGATTTACTACGAAAGCCACAATTTTGTCCATATAGATCGATCCAGATCTTCATGTCTTTGTTAGTATGCACGCAAAACGGAAATTCAATTTTTGTTTTTTTTAATGCAATAAAAATACGAACTTTGATGTTTACTTATGGTTTACTACATAATATTAGCAGTAACCCGGCAATATTGAAGACTGATTTTTCTTATCTAGGTATATATTCTCTACCATCCTGAATCTCTGAACCAAATTAACACTCCAGTTATGGCCTGTCACGGTTTTATGTTAGTATAATTTATAGCTAATGGTATTACTAAAACGTAAAGAAAGTAAACTAAAGTAGCAATTATACATAAAGCACTCAACCATAATAATTAAATACATAAACAAAATATAATAAAATACACAGAAAGACACAAAGATACAACAAAGAGCCGCATATCATATCCTATGACAGATTTGTACCAATTCTCTTTCTTTCCTAGTGCTATTAGAACATGGAATGGGTTACCTGAGTAATCCCACTGGGGGACGTTTTTGAAATTTTAATGAGGGGGGCGCTGAGAGCCAAAGGGGCGGTAGGGAGGCACTGGGCCCATAAAGAGGCGATAAGGAGAGAAAGGGGGAAAGAAGAAACTAAAGGTGCACAGAAACAAAACAAATTTTAAAACTCTTCAAATATAAAGCTGGCAAACTAAATATAGACTAATTAGAGTTATCTTGCTTCTCATTTAAGAACATAAACAACGTTAGAAATTGAGTTAGGAAATCCCATTTTCTATTTATAAATTTTTACTTTTTTGCTGTAATTGTAGGGTATCTAGTGTCCTTAAATCTTTAGCGCATAAACAATTATGATTTGATAAACAAAGTACGTTTTTGATTATAGTTTATTTTATTAACATATGTTAATATAGTGATATGTAAATGTTAATTTAAAAAAAAAATTCTTTCGTATTCTAATGTATTGTGTCTAATTTACATAAAACTTGTGCTAATCTCTCTCTCTCTCTATATATATATATATAATTTTTTTTTCTCAAGAGTTTTGTCGAGTAGTAAGGAGTAATAGAAAGTTCACTCTGAGGACAGTCCAAGAGAAAACAAGAGTAGTATTCACACTACAGATGGCTGGCTAAGCTCTTGACTGTCGTTAAATGTAACAAATTCTGACCCGCTCCCATCCCCTTTGTCCAGCGGGAGGTTTGGACTAGGAACTAATCTAAGTAATCTAATATATATATATATATATATATATATATATATATATATATATATATATATATATACATTTATTTATATTTATATATTGTAACGAATCCCCTATCCAGGCTCTCAGCCCAACTGCACTACACGACACCACCAACCGATAGAACTTGACAACTCTTGGCTCCAAATAATGTAATAGTTTAATGTCAATAAAAAACAGCCAATAATGTACAATTGGCAGCACGTAACACAAGACTGTACAAATATCTCTCCGTTAATAGCCGTACCGCCGTATCAACTCTTGCACTGGTCTCTCCGTCTCGTCTCGGACTTGTACTGAGCCGTCGTAACGAACCGTAGATCGGGGAGTTGTGTCTGACTCGTCTCTGATACCGTCGCTCTTTACTTAGGGCCCCTGCTGGCCTTCAAAAACCGGACAGATTGTCGCTTGACCTTTCTGGATGGTCAGATGACTACAACTCTCGTGACGCTCCTAAACTCTGTTCACGAAGTCGATCCTTCCAGAACCGTCATGTTGACACTCGTCTCGGCTAACCGTCGTAACTTGTAAAAATTGACCGCTCTTCTAGCGCTGGCCTGGGGCGATTTGCGTCGGCTGACTACACACACACACACCACTACCCCCATCTGTGCCATGCTCAGAGCGCTTTTGGTCCAATCTCAATTGTGGACCGGTGGGGGGAAGGAGTATCTAGGAGTTGGTTTTCCAACTTTGCCAGAGTCGGGTGTCGAACCAAGCCAAGTTCAAGTGCACTTGGCCTCTCGAGCACGCTTGCCATATATATAGCTGCAAACTGCAGCTCCCTCATCAAGAAACGACGTCTTTTCGCTTTGGCTTTAAGACGTGCCAGATTAAAAAGCCTTCCATCGGATCTGCTATGAATATATATTCCGTCCTTCAGGGATTTAAAAGCACTGGTTAGTACGACTGAGAAGTAGATGCCAAATAGTGTAGGGGCCAGTACACATCCTTGTTTTACACCGCTCTTAATAGAGAATGGCCTGAAGGAAGAACTTTCAAACTGAACAGTGCCCTGCATATTTTCGTGAAAAGCTGACACTAGTTTTCTTAACTTATTTGGGCAGCCGATTCTCTCTAGTACAGCAAACGTACGTCTTCTGCTAACAAGGTCAAAGGCCTTGGTCAAATCAATAAATGCTATGAAGAGGGGCTGCTTTTGTTCTCTGCTATTCTCCTGTAGCTGCCGCAGAGAGAAAATCATAGCTGTTGTAGATCTACCTGCCCTAAAGTAACACTGCGACTCTGGATAAACACGACTGCCAGGATCTGTAATCGCTTTAGTAATACTCTAGCAAAAGCCTTTCCGACTATGCTAAGCAGTGAGGTGCCTCTATAATTGTTACAATCAGAGCGGTCACCTTTATTTTTATAAATTGTAACTATGTTGGAGTCTTTCAATTCTTGGGGGACCATTCCTTGTTCCCAGCACAAGCTTAGCAGTTCATGGAGTGGTTTGATTAGGGCATGTTTTCAAGCCTGAATGACTTCAGCAGGAAACCATCTCCTCCGGGTGCTTTCCCATGTGCAAGCATGTCAATAGCTATGCTCAGCTCCTTTAATGGGGGCGTTTCGTCTAATTACGTCAAAACTGGAAGTGATTGGAAGTTTGAAACAGCATTTGGTGAGATGGCGTTTTCAATCTGGTAAAGTTCTGCATAGTGTTCTACCCATCGCTCCATTTGCAGTGCATGATCACTGATGATTGAGCCATCTTTTGACTTGAGCGGAGCACACTTGCTGGTGTGAGGTCCAAAGGCTTTTCTCATCCCCTCATATAGTCCTCTTATGTTACCGCAGTCGGCGCAAGATTGAATATCTTTGCATAGCTCCTGCCAGTAGTTGTTAGCACACTATCTCGCTACTCTTTGGGCATTGTTACGTGCAGCTCTGAGCCTTTTTTTAAGTTGCTTGGGGTGGGATCTGTCTTGTAGATTAGAATGGCTGCTCTCTTGTTCATAGTGGCATTTTCCATTTCTGGTGGTCTAGCTTTAATCCAGTCTTCGCTTTTCTAGGTTTTGTTTCCAAAGACCATGGATGATGTTTGGTAAATTGTATCACGCATAAGCGTCTAGCTTTTTCTACCTCAGTCACCAAGAATTTTTTAAAAGCTTCCTCTAATTTATTCTCCAATTTGATGCAAAGATCAGGATGTTTTGTGCTAGTGGTATTCAGGCGTGGTTTTTTTCTTTTCCCATGTGATGTGTGGATCTTAGTTGGCAGCAGTCTTGTCCGGCAGGACACTAAAGTATGATCATTATGACAATCCGCGCTTTGGTAGCTACGTGTCAGCAGTTTATTTCCAATGCCCTTTTCCGTGTCACTATCATCCAGCTGGTGCCAGTACCCAGACCTAGGGTGCCTCAATGAGACACAGTGCTGTGGTTTTGTTCTGAAGTATGTGTTGGTAATGCAGAGCTTATGGTATGTGCATAATTAAAGCAGTCTTTGTCCGTTCTCATTCATCTTTCCGAAAAGCCCAAGGCAGTCTGGCCAGGTAGTGTGATCTGATCCTACTCTGGCATTGAAGTCACCTAGAAGGATCATATGTTCTTTTTGAGGAATGTTCGTAATGGTATCTTTGAGGTCTTCATAGAACTTATCTTTGTCCACCTGAAGCGAGCAGAGTGTGGGGGCATAGGCACTAATTAGAGTGACTTTTCCATATGAGGTCATCATACTTATGCTTAGTAGCCGTTCCCAGCCACCAACTGGAGGGACTATCATGGGAAGAAGACTGTTCTTGACAGCAAAGCCCACACCATGTATTCGAGTCTCATCCTGTGCTTTCCCTTTCCAAAAGATAGTGTAGACAGTCTCGCGGAGCATGCCGTTTTCGGCCAGTCGGGTTTCTTGCAGGGCTGCAGTGTCAATATGTAGCCTAATCAGCTCGTTGTTTATGTCTGCTGTCTTCCTTGCTTCGTCGATCGGCCTAAGATCATCAGTGAGACAAGTACACATTGTCTTGTCATTCCATGTGGCCAGTCGCATGACAGGGATTTTCATTTTCCGTTTAATTTGTCTTCTTTTGTTGCTTGGTGCAAGTTTCCAGCCTACTTGTCGTTTTGAACTAAGCTCTAAGCACCCATTAGAGCAGGCAGGCTTTGGCGGATCAACACATAACTGACTGGGGTTGAGTCAGGCGGTAGCTGATCAGTGAGGCGCGAAGACCTCTCCCACCTTCAGAGACAACCGTGGCGTCCATACATTACGCCAATCAAGATGAACTTATTACCCGTAACTGTTGTCTCCCGTGTTGTTTTAGCCGCTTTGCATTAGTACCAGAGTTTCCTCTCCGGGGCGCATTCCTGGGCCTTGGATAAAGGGGTCATGGGTGGCCCATGCGTCATGATCGCACGCTTGACCTTGCTGGTGTGATCCAAAGGAATGCATCGCGTTACATTTGGCACCAACTCAGTTGCAAAATCTGCCAGAGGGAATTTCATAGCTGATACTCCCAACGCCTAAGGGGCTTCACTCCTGATTTCTCCTCGAGGTTGTCTTCTAATGCCTCAGTACCGCAAGGCAGCGGAGGTTTGAAGTCAGAGTACCCCTCTCCTAGATGAGCTGCCTTACTAGGCTAACGAGCTCCATCTGCCCGAAGCTCCCTGTTTTAAGGCGCCAGGTATCCGCCTTCACCCCTTCACCTGTAAGTAAGAGCAGTTTCGCCGGGCTTAATATCTAAGCCACACGAGCAGGCCAGGTGCTGGACTTAGTTGTCAGAGGCTATTTGAGACACATGCCATTAGAAGTATTTTATAGACAATGGGAGCTTAACCCCATTGACACCCCTAGCCATGACAACCTTTGAAACGTTGATTTAAGTGTATCAACATTTACGAGTACCCCATATTACGCTTAAAAAAAGTATGTCTAGCTAAAGCAATCATTTAATAAGAATGACACCATGTACATCAAAAAAAGCAACATAAAGTAAAAATGTGGCTAGAGCAGCAAAATGACTGTTTGATATAGGCTTACTGGTCTCTAGATTTACATCTAATTTGTAAGAACTACAGTTGGAAAATAAAGGACACATACATGTCTATGACAATAAAAGTCTGGAAGGAAACAGTCTCTTCCAGTTTAAGCCTTACTGGTTTCTACAATTTCTTATAGTAAAAAGAAAAAAAAAAGCTAACATTTATAACTAACACAACTATTTAAAATTGTTAGATTTGTCTTGACAGCGTGTTTCAATAACTCAGACTTCACGTAGTCGTATTCCTATCTGTCGATGTGTCTTATTTCTATCATGAATATTTTCAATTTGTCCTTCAGCTTATGTGTTAGTAGTAGTGGCCACTTAGTTTTGGGGATGCAACTAGAAACTGCAGTTGTTTCGAAGAGTTCGAGGTAGTAGGCCTACACTAAATCTACATTTTCAGTCATTGTTTTTAGGTTTTTCTTGAGCATATTACTACGTGATAGTGGAGTGGTGTTGGTTGACACTTCTAGTTTTTCTCTTTGTTCTCGTTCCAGTTTTTATTCTTTCATCTCCCATAAATGTTTCCTTAACTCTGCTGCCAATGCCATCTTTCCTTTTTCACACACAATCTGTCTAGATCCAGTCTTTCTTGGCTTTCTGCGAATTTTTTAAATTTCTTTGCCTTCAATGCCTAACTTCTAAGCCTCTTCAGTTATTTCATTAATCGAACGAGGTTTACAATCGTCCATGTTACAGAATATAATAAGGAATATTACTGACTTATGTTACTTTAAACAATAAGACATGTTAAAAAAAGAGGTATATAACTTTCTTACTGATAATGTACCGCACGAGTCTGCCTAGAATGCCCGATACAACAGACGCTAAAAGAAAACTAAGCTTATATGTTTTATGTTTGTCTGTTGCTAAGTAAGGGATGATAACTCTTTCCACACGATGGTGTTAAATCGCCAATTACGTTAAGAATCTTTTGTAGTGTCAAGTTCACGCTCAGCATCTTTTTAGTACGTTATTACATACAGCAGATGTAGAGAAAAAAAATACATATATTTTTTTTATTTGCTAACTTATTCTACTTCTAATAATTATGTAGAGATTAGCAAGGAGGAGAAAACAAAAAAAAATGAATACCTAATGTATCCTACGATTGCTAAAAAGAAAATAAAAAATTAATGTGATACAAAATTTTGACTAGCTCGTCAAGTTGTATCCTTGGTCAGGTCGAAGCGGTCACTGTTAAGCCTTGGTGTAAACTGTAAACACGCACCTCAGTATGCCCAGCAGATAAAAAAAAAACAAAGACAAAAATCAAGCAAAGTTATTAAAACTACACAGTGTTACTAATATGAAAAAAAATTTGTACTAATTAATAAAATTAGGGACAACAACTATGAAAAGGAATTTAAATATTAATATTCAATGACTCTTCCAATGACTAGATAGAAAGAAAACGAAATACAAAGATCCGACAGGTCTGATTAAATAGTCACAGCTTTGTCCTTGCCACAAGAAGATAATATTATTGTTGGCGATCCTGTAAGACAGACTTGAATCCCAAACACATTTCTATTAGGTTTGAGTTGAGACAATGTCAACACGGTATATAACTCGTGTAAAACTAGTAGAACGATGTTTACTTTCTCCTGTGACATCTATAGAAAGATAATAATCTTGGTGGTGATCCAGTAAGGCCGGCTTGTTTTTTTTAATCCACACATGTCTATTAGACTTTAGGAGACAATGTCAATACGGGACGTCACTCGTGTAGGAAATAGATATTTACAACCTTCGCATAAATGTAGTTTAGCTGGCCCACAAGAAAAGAAGAACAAAAAATAGTTGTATCAGTTGCGTCTTTTATCTAGCTCTAAATGTAATAGAGTACATCTAGTTTTATACATATGGTAATCAGATGTTCAAACGTGGCTGTGACAGTTTTGTCAGTTGTATCAGTAGTATCTTCTATCTAACTCCAAATTTAACAGTGTACATCTAGTTGTGTATACTAATCAGATATTCAAACATATAATTAAATAGTTGTGCTATTACTTAAACATAACACAATTTAAAATAGTAGATGTAGAATAATTCAGGCTTAAATTAGACTTTGTATAGTCAACTTTAATAACTTATTTCTCCGTGTTCTTGTGTGCTCCAAAATGTAAACAATTATTAGGTGAAAAACATACATAGCCTTAAATCCAACTTGACCGGAAAAAGCCCTTAAATGTCGGGTTACTTTATTAATTGGCTCGTTATGGGTTACTTAAATAACAATAAAGTAATACTAGATACAATTCAACGTGAACTTCATATATCCATGGAAATACAAATAATATTTTAATATAAGGAAAAAATGATAACAACTCTCAAGAATTATAAGTACATAAAAACCAGTCAAGAAAACAACTAACTACCAGTTTCACTCTCTCATACAAGGAAAACTTAAATTCAAAACCATCACGTGTATACTGTTCACATTCATCCCTGGGGAAATAAACAAAGGGACATAACTCTTTCACACTAAAATAGTAACAAAGAAATAACACATTCACTCTTACCATACCTGCCCCCGACAAAGGGGAGAAAGTGACGTTAAACTGCGCTCCTCTTTCCTTAGCACTTTTGGAGCTCAAAAGTGCCCTACTTCTTTTCTATCATTGTGTCTGCCTCCTCTTTTCCTAAGTCTGCCTTCATTGATCATCACACAGTCTCCTTAACTTTAAATTCTCACTACGTCCTAGACCATTCCGTTTGCAGTGGACTGCGACGGGTAAGGGGGGGGGGATAAAGAGATCCTGGTGTTTGAGTGGTGGCTATCTGAGGATAAACCACAACAACACAATACTTTGGCTCCAAGTTCCCCTAGACCTGAGACCCAGATGGCCCGCTCTGGGTCAACCGGCTGGTCATGCCGAGCTACCAGCATAGGTCGTCGACCTATGCTGGAGGGCGGTGGCTGGAGGGTCAATCAGGGAGCTGCTGTATCGGACACATGTCCGATGTAGCAGCTGACTGAGTATAGCACCTGTGTAGCCCTGGCGGGCTCATTCTGGACATCTGAATGGCCCGTCCCCTTGTTGGACTCGATGGCGGGTGGGGAGCACAGGTGCCGAATTAACAAGAATATATATGGACAAAAAAAACACACACAAAACTACTTGCCCCAGACCTATGTCTGGGCAAGAAACGTCGAATTGATGATAAAAAAGAGGAGGTCCCAAAAAGCTGTGCCACCTTGCCATCATTTCTGGTGGTTAGGTGCACAGAGGAGGGAAAAAGCCTGACAAAGTTGAGCCCTTTTATTATCTATAAGGGACTCAAGTCAGTAGTGGGAGAGCCCAAGAGTGTGTCTAAGCTACACAAATCAATGAAACTCCTTGTAGAAGTAGACAGCAAGACACACTCTGATGGGCTTTTAAGATGCAGAAGACTCTGTGATCTCCAAGTGGAAGTCATGCCACACAAGAGTCTGAACACCAGCAGAGGTGTAATCAGCTCTAGGGACCTACTGGAATGTTCCGAGAAGGAAACAGTGGAGGGCATTGAAGGAGTCACCCATGCCCGGCGCATTACCAGGCGCAGGGAGGGTGAGGAGGTCAAAACCGCCACTATTATCCTCACATTCGGAACTAGGACACCGTATGTGAAGGCAGGATACCTACGAGTTCCAGTGACGCCCTACATACCTAACCCCATGAGGTGCTTCAAGTGCCAGGGTTATGGACACGGCGCGGCAGTCTGCAAGAGGAACACTGAGTGTGCCAGATGTGCTGGAGAGGGTCATGAGGACAAGGGCTGCACAGCCCAGTTCAAGTGCCCAAACTGTCAAGCTGGCCACTCAGCCTACTCCAAGGACTGCCCTGTGTGGAAACAGGAGGTTGCCGTGCAGGAGTACAAGGCAAGAAACGGATGTACCTTCAGCCAGGCGAAATCGGCTGTACTGGCCCTACTCAAGGGCCAATTCGGCTTGACAAAGACCTACGCCCAGGCTGTTGCTAAGATAGGAAGATCAATAGCCACACAGACGGACACATTGACCCCACCACCCCCTCCTCCTCCTCCAACTCAGAAGAAAACACCGCCAAAGAACACACCTCTGAAGAAACAAGAAAGCCCTGTTGTCATGCTAAAGAACAGGTTCTCTGTGCTCCCTGATGAGAGCATGGAGACTGAGCGGCATGTCAAAACCAATACTCCGGGAGAACCCGGAGACATCATGTCTGACACAGGTTCTCCTCAGAGAACCCAGCCAGACACCCCAACCTCTACAGAATTAGAGGTTGACCAACTCCCTAAGGGGAGAAATCAAAGCGGAGAGAATACCCGAGGCGAGAGAGGAGGAAATGACCTCCGCTCTAACCAGAGAGATCTCCCCTCTCCAGAGAGAAAGACTTCCCCCAAAAGGGGGTTGTCCTCCTCTCCATCCAAACCCAAGAATAAAAATACCAAGGTCACTGGAATAAAGGAAAACCCCTCCGGGGGCCTCCCAAGGCCAAATAGCTCCAAGTATGTCATCTAGAATAAGCCATGGATTCCAGAATTGTACAGTGGAATTGTAGAGGCCTCAATGCCAATTACGAGGAAATGTAGCTATGATGGACTCTGAGACTCATGTAGCTGTCTGCTTACAGGAAACATTTCTGAAAGATTGCATCAGCTTCCGAAGCTACCGTGCTTATAGCAAGAATGTTGAGGATGCAGAGAGAGCATCAGGTGGAGTCTGTATCCTTGTGAAGGATAGCATCCCCCATTAGAGGGTAGAACTACAGACCACACTACAGGCCGTAGCAGCTAGGATAACCCTTCACAAGGTTATCACTTGCTGCAGCCTGTATCTACAACCAGGCGCTCCATTAAACCGAACAGACATGGAGGACCTATTGAAATAACTCCCCCGGCCTTATATAATCCTTGGGGATTTCAATGCCCATAACACCATGTGGGGATCCAACAATACTGACACAAGAGGTCGTATGCTGGAGGATATCTTTCTCCAACACGATTTATGCATACTTAATGATGCATCACCGACCTAATTGCACACAGGAACTGGATCTCTCACATGCATTGACTTCACCGTATGCATCCCCGGACTTCCGGACGACTTTAAATGGTCAGTTAGCAATGATCTACGGGAAAGTGATCACTTCCCAATCATCATTACTAACAATCTCCCTTCATTGGGACAACCTCAGCGGTGGAAACTGAATAAGGCCGATTGGGAACAATTCCAAAAAAGATGCTCCGAGGATATCACAGAAAATATCCTTGAAGAACAGAACCCAGCTGATTCCTTTGCTAGCAAGCTACTAAGTATAGCCAGGAAAGTTGTACCCCTAACCTCTGCAAATCCAAAACGGTCTAGCAAACCATGGTTTGATACAGCTTGCAAAAGTGCTATTGATGATAGGAAAAAACGACTGGCTGCATTTTTAAAGAATCCTTTCCAGGAAAACCTAAAGCTATTCAGGATAGCTAGAGCAAAGGCTAGACAAACCATACGGTCAGCCAAAAGGAAATCCTGGAGAAGTTTTGTCGGCAGTCTGGACGCCAAAACTTCTGCTAGAGCGGTTCGGAAGGCAGTAAGGCGAATCATAGGTAAAGAATCAAATGCAATAGGGCATTTGAAAAACCAAGGACGAACTGTCACGTCCCCCAGAGAAATAGCTGACTGCCTTGCATCCTCAATAGCAGAAAAATCATCCACTGCACACTACACGCCAGAGTTCCAAAAAGTCAAAACCAGGGAGGAAAGACACCCCATTGACTTCAGGTCAGAGAACAATGAAGACTACAACAAACCGTTCTCGCTTGATGAACTGAGGGAATCGCTTGACAAGTCACATGACACAGCGCCTGGAGAAGACGAAATCCATTACCAGTTCCTCAAGCACTTTCCCGAACCCTCATTGGCAGTCCTGCTAGGGGTCTATAACTGTGTGTGGCAACAGGCGCTTTCCCAAACAGCTGGAGGAAAGCCACAGTTATACCGATAGCTAAACCGGGAAGAGACGGCTCTGACCCAGCTAACTATCGACCAATAGCACTAACAAGCTGCATCTGCAAAACCATGGAAAGAATGATTAACAGTAGACTGTTCTGGTACCTGGAAAGGAATAAAGTGATTTCAAACTACCAGTGCGGATTCCGGCAGGGGCGGACAACAACTGACCACCTATTAAGGCTGGAAGCTTATATTAGAAATGCATTACTCAGAAGAGAACATCTAGTAGCTGTATTCTTCGATATAGAAAAGGCCTATGCACAACCTGGAAACATGGCATTCTACGTGACCTGGCGCTTATGGGGCTTAAGGGACACCTCCCCCGTTTTGTGGAGGAATTTCTGAAAGATCGAAAATTTCAGATTCGAGTGGGCAACTCCGCTTCTGACACTCATGACCAGGAAATGGGTGTAACCCAGGGCAGCATTCTGTCAGTCACCCTGTTCAACATTAAAATAAATAGCATCATAAATGCGCTGTCCCCTGGCATAGAGTGCTCTCTGTATGTTGATAACTTTGTCATTCTTACTTATGGGAAAAACATGAACACCTTAGAAAGAAAATTACAGTTATGTTTAAACAAAATTCAGGGTTGGGCAAACTATAATGGTTTCAAATTCTCAGACTCCAAAACAGTTAGTATGCATTTTTGTAATCTAAGGGGACTCCACCCAGACCCTGAACTATTTATACACAAAAAGAAGATCCCTGTCGTGAAAACTACAAAATTTTTAGGCCTCACCTTAGATTTCAAATTTAATTTTCTCCCACACATTAAGGAACTTAAGAAGAAATGCCAAAAGTCATTAAACATACTAAGAGTACTCAGCCATACGGACTGGGGAGCTGACAGAGATACCTTGCTGCTGCTCTATCGGAGTCTAATTCGATACAAGCTAGACTACGGATCTATAATATATGGAGCAGCAAGGAAGTCGTACCTAAAAATACTGGAACCAATACAAAATGCTGCCCTGCGTCTCTGTCTCGGCGCGTTTCGTACATCACCTATCCCAAGTTTCCATGTGGAGGCTGGAGAACTCCCCATGGATATAAGAATGAAAAAGCTTGCAATGCAGTATATAGTCAAACTAAAATCCAACCCCACGAACCCTGCTTTTGACTCCATATTTAACCCCCCAGAGGTAGAATTATACAATCGAAGGCCTAACGTCATACAGCCGTTGGGCCTTCGAATGAGAGAACCCATCCAAAATTTAACGCCACCCATTGACCAAATCTCTAAAATAGAAACCCCTCAGAACCCTCCTTGGCTAATGAATAAACCCAAATTAAATTTATCCCTCCTCAATATTAAAAAAGAAAATACAGACCGAAGCATACTACAAGTCCACTTTAGGGAACTGCAGGAGAGCTACGAAGATTGTGGCACCATCTACATAGATGGATCCAAAATGGAGGGAAAGGTCGCGTGTGCCTGCTCCTTTCGGAACAAAACAATGTCCCGTAGACTCCCTGATGGCTGCTCCATCTTTACGGCCGAATAGCACGCAATATTGCTTGCACTTATGGCCGTAAAAGCATCAGAAAGGAGGAAATTTATAATCTGCTCCGACTCCAAATCTGCATTGCAAGCTTTGGGGCGGATGAAGACTGACATTCCATTGGTACATAAGAGCCTGCAGCTATTGGACCAAATAACAGCCGACCGTAGGGATGTCACCTTCATCTGGGTCCCCTCCTATGTTGGCAATGAGGGAAACGAAGAGGCAGACAGAGAAGCAAAGAGAGCCCTAAATCATGCGGTGTCAGGAACCCAAATTCCCTACTCGGACCTGAGACAAAGTATTGCCTCTGCCACCTATCGAGAGTGGTAGAACCGATGGGAGGCTGAGACTCACAGTAAACTCAGGCAGATTGTGTCGGATATCAGTTGGCGGCCCACATCTAAGGGTCTGACAAGGCGTGGTAGCACGACCATGTCCAGACTTAGGATTGGCCACACCTACATCACGCACTCTTTTGTACTGAAGAGAGAGGAGCCCCCACTTTGTAAGTACTGTAACTCGCCTCACCGTGGAACATATCCTCGTTGATTGCCCCAGATACCAGGATGTCAGGGCGAAATATTTTAGAATCACTAATTTAAATACACTATTTGATAATGTCGACTTTGGGAAGGTACTGGGCTTTATCCGGGAAGTTGGGCTATCTACGAAGATCTGATTTCTGAATTTGTGAACATGCACTATTTACATTAGATTTTTACCAAATATTTAAATTTTTACTACCTTTACTATTTTAACTGTGAATAGACCTTGATTTTAATGATATGACTGTATAGAATCTGGCCCTTGTTGTTTAGAGAGAGAGGGATCCTTAAGAGACTGCAGGCACGACAAGGCCTAAATTGTGCCGATGTGCCTCAAATCAAAAATCAAAAAAAAAAAAAATAAAAAAAAATCAAAGGGGAAATAATGCAGTGGGTACCGAGCCAAATAGGTGTGACTGACAACACTATTGTTGACTCCTTGGCCCACCAGGGAGGGCAAATTCCACCCACTGAACAGGCTGTAAGTTTTCATCATGCTCTGGCTATAATTCAAATAACAGAAATGGAAAAGTGGTTTGAGTGCTGGGACAAATCCCAAAAAGCCCATTTTGAGTCTGGGAGCGCATGAGGCGCCATGACCACACTTCCCCGTGGTGGTTGCTGTCCAGGCATGAGAAAGCTTTTATAGCACACTGCAGGACAGGCCACTGTCCTGTTGGCTCATATTTCTCAAGGTAATGGCCAAATTTCTATTCACGGTGCCCCCGCTGCGGGGAAGAAGAGGAAACCGTGCCTCATATTCTGTTTGACTGCCCCAGACTTGCTGATCTGGGAAACCACAAATTCTCGACTTGATGGGTAACATGTAAGCACTACGCAAGACAGCAGGGTTTCTGTCCAGTGCTTTTGCAAGAGAGGATTTGAGCCTCTCAAGCCCTCACTCAAATGGAGTTTGATGATGATGATGACTAAGTTTCTTTTCTTTTTTATTAAATTAAAAAAAAAAAAAAATTGTTATCTAGGGAGTCGCCAAACGATAACATGAGAGACACTGCCTTACACAGCTACGGTGTTATTTTTCAAGTCATTGTATAAGTGATTTTTACTTTGTTTTATTTAATTTAATCAAGAAAAGTATTCAGCGCTAAGTTGCTTTATTTGATGGATAAATTTGTAGGCAACTCTAAATCTGTGTATGCCAATAATTGTGGATACAATCACATCTCTCCGAAATGCAATCGTGATAATTATTACGAAAGTGTACAGAACGTTGAAAAAGTTCCACTGTCAATGGCTTTTTTTTTTCGAGCTTCTTTTTTTTTTTTTTTTTTTTTGGTTTGTGATTTAACTTACAATAACAATCAAGTTAACATATCCACGTCCAGACCATGTAACACTGTTGAGCAAGTTAATGAGAAATTGTATATAGATCATGTTCTCTTTCACTGTTAATTGTAATATACCTGCTGTAGTTCATCAAAATGAAACAAGATATCAGATTTCTGAATGCTCCTAAATTCGAAATTGTTCCTAGTTCATGATTCATATGTGTTCCTGAGAGGTACGACAACTGTGCGAATAAGAAAGGGAAAAAATGGAATGGTCTACAAATAATGGGTTTAAATCAAAAGGCTCTTTTGGAACAGTGTCCCGCTCAGTCGTAATGATTTTTTATTTCTAGAAAAAAATGGGGGGGGGGGCATTTTTTAAATTTCGCACGCAGGCGGCCACAACGCTCGCGGCGGCCCAGCAAACACGCTCACTTACTTTTACTGACTCGTTCTCTCTCTCTCTCTCTCTCTCTTAGTTAAATATAGATCTAAGTCTAAAACAATTGGTTGGTATAAGGATCTCTTGAGAACGAATCACGTGGCCCTAGTTCTATTGGGTCTACCTGGATTCACTTTAATCAGTCTGTTCTTTGGTATAGTGTATGGCAGACAGCATTAAGCTAAAATGAAGGCGGGGACCTTATTTGTCTTTGTGGCGATATGTAAGTTCATTAGTAGCATTTGTACCATACTTTTAAATGTTAAAATTCATCAGTAACATCCATGTATGCTATCTCATTCGTCAGGCTACTCTAAATTACAGAAATAAAAAGTTCTTGCATAGCGATACTATGCATTTTTAGCAGCTCCCAAAAAGGAAAAAGACGCTATTAGTTTTGTGAGGGATGTCTGTCCGTCTGTTCATCTGTCCCGTTTAGATCTCGTAAACTAAAAAAAGATTGTAAAAATCTAACACCATAATATTTTAGAGCATTCAAAGTTCTGATGCTACTTTTTTTTTTCTTTTCTTAAAGCAAAAAATGTAATTTTTTAATTTTTAAATCACTTTTGCAAACAGTTTTTTGTTGAAATAAATACACCAGTTTTGCAACTATTCACTATTAATAGTAACAAACACTGGTGGCAGTTTAGTAGGGGAGATCATTATTTACAATATTTTTAACACATTTATGCAAATGGTTTTGTATTTTTTATCAATTTATTGCAAAGTTTAGTAAGTTCTGTCATTCTAACTACTACATTAGTGCATTTACAAAGAGAAAAAATCTATTTAGTATGTATACAAGTTGGACATAATTGAAAACAACAATTAATGAGTAGTTTAACTGCGGTGATAAAAGCAATGCACACACCAAAGCATAGCACTCTGCATCTCAATTAAATCAGTTAGATCTTCATTATAAGACATTAGTTAGGCCAGGTTCACATTTATCTTCATATTTATTTTCACCTAACCTTTGGTCTGTTGGATCGATGGGGCACCACACAATATATGTCAACGTTCTTTTTCCATTTATCTTTTTCATTTTTCTTTGTTATATTATATTCTGATGTTCTTTCTGAAAATATTAAAAACTGATTTTTTACCTGCCTGGGTGGACCACTTCAGGGCTGATTTTGAGTTTGTGCTTTTACACGAACTATCATTGTATACTTGTTTTTTTCTTATCTTATCTTATATTATATTCAAAAAAGAAGATTTTCTATTATCAAATCATAATTATTCGAATGTTACTATCATTTGTAGTTTGCTTGAAATTCGTTCTACTTTTTTGGTTCTCTTGAAAGTGATATTTTTATTTTTACGACTCAACAGGCATACTGTTTTATATTTGTTAACGTCAAAAAAAGCGAGTTTCACACTTACAGCCTAGCCGGTACTATTTACACATACAGTTTAACATTTTTAGAAATTTATGAAATTTTACAATACAATAGAATTGCGGTCAGCCCTAATTTAGATTTTTCCTATTGTATATTGTATATAGGCATAGGGCCGGTCCTAGGTCACTGCATCCATTGCGGTCACAGTAGGCCCTTCGCTTTCATAGGTCCCGAGATAATTTTAGGTGTAATTATTAGTTAAATTGTAAAAAAAAAAAAAAGAAAACACCTGAAAATTACCTGACTTTGTTAAAATCTCCTGAAAACTCAAAAAAATGTCCAGAAAAATAGACAAAAATTGTCATTTGTGTGTGTCATTCATTACGGAAAACGCCAATCCAAAGCGCGGAAAAAAGGCATTATCAGCTTTCATGTACCGGTAATAAAATGTAGTAAGTAATATTGAACTTAATCGGAAGTTCCAATACTTTATTTACTTATATAGTCACTGGCATATAAATATGCCATAGGTTGGAAGGTTCGTAAAGTATCAAAAGTTAATTTGATCGCAATTTTGTACTTAGTAAAGAATGAATAAAATTCACAGGCAATTTTTTTTTCTAATACAAAATCTTAATTTTCACTTAATTCCCACCCAGATAAGGGCCTCACAATCAATTTTGAATAGGGTGCCGCAATTATTAGAACCGGCCATGTGCATAATAATGTTTTCCCATTTAGATATAATAGTCACTTTGTATATCACGAGACAAAATCGGTTTTACAGGTTTAACTAGGGTAATGACTCGAATTGACAGAATTCCACAACTCGGCATGTGACACAAAGTAGATAAATTACTTTCACCTTCAAAAAAAAAATTAGTCGATCTGTCAACTCAAGAAAACATAAAGAAACTATAACAAAAAAAATAGAGCAATGAGATTTATAAAAACGATTAGGTAAACTCATTAAATTTAAATAACCTTAGGACAGAAAAATAAAAGGTAAAGTAGCAATAATGCGTTGCACAATGGACCATAATTTATAAATAAAAAAACAAAACGTAATAAAATATTCAGAACGCATAAAATAGTGGCATTTTTCTTATCTCATAGGCTAGGACTAATTTGTACAAGTGTTCCTTCATCCCCAATGCCATTAGAGAATGAAATGAGTTATATGATTCAGACAGTAAAACCAACGACTTTACAAAGTTTAAGCCCTGTGATTAACATGCATGACAAGATGGACACGTGAAACGCTTGAAATAACTTATATACACACTTTTTTAACGTATTAATTTTTAATAACTAATTAAACAAATGTTTGATGAATGTTTTTGTTACAGACAATGAAAGAATATTACAATATATTAAATTATAATATGAACAGTATAACATATTTGTGTATCAATCCATCTCACACACATTTAAGTATGGCCAAGAACATGCAGCCAGTTAAAGTGCTGTTTCCATAATGCTGTACAATCATGTAGATAGCCATGACATATGACTACACTACACTAGCCAAGGCATGACTCGAAACAAGACCAATCGTTATAGTATGCCCTAGCAATGATCTGCTACGTCGTCTCCTGTGGGCAGTGGAGACCTATAGCTCTATTCCACCTCGTACAGACATGTGATGAAATGTACAAATTTCCAATAGTAACAGGTTTAGCATTTTGTTTTCCACAACTGCTTACACGCATCATTTAACCTTTTTTTTTTCCAGTTGAATATCTATCTGAAGCTGATCAGATTGATACACATCTTCAATTAAAAGAAGAAATAAGCACACAAACTTGGACTGTAAACGTGTTTCTTATATGTAGTGTCATGCCAAACTTTGAGGGCTACGTTAATTGGTACAGGCACACGGAAAACTCTGTTCCCATCTGTACATGCAGCTATACTTCCACAATCTCGTGCAATGCGTCCATCAACTGGAAATACCATTGTGACTTGGGCGGTGAAATACACTTTTCAATATTGACTATTTATTCGGCAACTTATTACGACCAAGGAACTTATATTTGTACAGTTTCTCAAAACAGCTCTTACATCTTCGAAAGATCAGAAATTTCTATAAGGATACCAGGTTAGCTTTATCTATCTATCTATCTATCTATCTATCTATCTATCTCTCTATCTATCTATCTATCTATCTATCTATCTATCTATCTATCTATCTATCTATCTATCTATCTATCTATCTATCTATCTATCTATCTATCTATCTATCTATCTATTTATTTATCTATCTATCTATCTATCTATCTATCTATCTATCTATCTATCTATCTATCTATTTATCTATTTATCTATCTATCTATCTATCTATCTATCTATCTATCTATCTATCTATCTATCTATCTATCTATCTATCTGTTAATTAAGATCTAGGTTTACAGTCAACAACAACAACCATTAGTGTCATGGCGGAGAACAATACTTTATTATATTGAAGGCGTGCACCTTTGCGCACCATATCAACATTCTCTTTTCTTTAAAAACAAATTCGGGGATTATCATAACAAAATAAAACAAAAGCACAACATAAACAACAAAACATAACATACATATATGTGGTGGAATGAGTCCGCCGATCGGTCCGTTTGCCCTTCCCGATGGGGATAATGGCCTGTGACTCCTAGGGGTAAAGTCTTAGAGACACAACATGGTTAATATTTTGTTGGTATTATATAGGCACTAGACAAGCACAAGCAAAACCCAAAGCTTAATGATTTTGTGGAAGAACAAATATTTAATAGAGAATATCTAATAAGAAATACAATCGATGAGTATGGGGAGGGGGAAGGATATACAAGGAGATTTATAATAAACTGGTCTACCGGCGGCCTTGCATACGCCGTTATTTTGCATAGCCGGTCTTAGGCCACTGCAACTTATGCGCCTGCAGTGGGCCCCCACTTTCAAAGGATATGCACTTTCATAGGACCTGCGCTAATTCAAGGTGTATAAACTATTAAATTAAACAATTTTTAACTTAAAACAGATTTCCCGCGCCCTCATGTCGATTTGCCAGGAGGTCAACAATTCTCAAAGATAGATTGAAACATTTGGTAATTCTTGCTATTGAGCGGGATCTATGTAGGAAACAATTACTATGATATATTGTATGACTTTGCTATACCCAAGGCTCGGAAAGTAATTCTGTACATAGTAAAGAATGAATAAAATGCAAAGACGAATTTATTTTCTAATACAAACTCTTAAATTTCACTGATTGTCCGCTTCCCTACCCAAACGTGGCCCCGCGAATTCCGTTTCGAATAGGGCCTCACAATGCCTTGCTATTTAGTGTTTGTAAAATGTTTGTTTGTAAAATGTTTTACATGTTTTGGATGTTCCTTCAGAGTTGAAGATAGTTTACTTTTTAGTTCAATCCTCCCGCAAGACGAAGGGGGATGAGGGCGGGCAGGGTTTGACAGTCCAGCGCGCAGCCATCCGTAGCGACGTGTGAATACCCACGTGTTCTCCCCTAAAATAATGGGGTAAACACGAGAGACTAATTCTCGGGCCTAAGGGAGCACGTTAACAGCACAGTACGTGCATTGCAAAAAGAAGCATATATATATATATATCATGAGCGTAGCCGGAGGGAGGGGGGTTGGGGCTTCAACCCCCCCCCCGAAATACCTGATTTTTTGCTTTTATTTTTGGTGAAATTAATTATTAATCCATCACCTAGCACAGTCAAGGGGGTTTTGAGTTTAAAACCCTGTGACCTAGAATTAGGATAGTTCATAAGACCAGTGACTTCTGCTGTACTGGCAAGTTAGTCTAGTGATATTTTGTGGTCCCAAATTATACTACCCAGGCTATTAATTATAACCTCTAGATACACAACTTACTAAGACATACATGTAATGACTTTGAGATTTCAGTAACAACTAATAAAGAGTTTATTAAGGAACAAAAGAAAAAGATCATTAAAAGAAAATGGACATAAGGGCCAACAAAGGCAAGTCAAATAATGAAAAAGAATCAAAATAGTAGGGCTGGTTCAGTTCAACATAATCAAAGAACTGCCATCACAGAGGCACAATAAAGTCCAAGCTCAAAACAAACAATGAATTACAATAATATAATACTGGTCATCCATTAGACACACAACTGTTTCTTATCAAGACAAAAGTTTGTCTTTTACTTACTATTCGACCCAAATCTGGTCTTTATAAAAAAACACATTCAGGAAAGGGTAAGAGTAGACACATACTATTGACATACACCAACTTATTAACAACAAATAAATAAAGTCTACTTAGCTCGTTATTGAAAGATACATTCTCATAAAGTGGCACACTCCTCTTGATTAACACAGTCTGAGCAGAACAACAAAACTATTATATAAACATTATGGAGATTTAGTTCACAATAATGTACAGTGGTCAGCTCAAAGACTCAAGAGGAAGTGGCAATTGTACACAGTTAACAGGGACTTAAATCAAGTAATAAAGGGGACTAACTCTAATAAAAAAATAGCCACCCTTATTGTCCCTCTTGTCACAAACCCCCTACCAGGGAGTTTTGCATGCATTTAAATCCCCATCTACTATAAAACAAAAAAAAAAAAAAAAGGAAACGACAATCCCAAAATTACAAGAGCACATCGAAGGAAGAATTTCATTTTAAACCACTCTCCAAAATTTACGATAAACCACTCTTCAATATAAAAAAACAAATTACACAATTAAAAGTAGTTTTGAGTTTAAACCCCTCTTCAGCTCGATTTGAAGCTAAAAATACCTCTTGAATATAAAAAAAAGCAAAATACGCACTATGAGCATAGCCAAATGTTTTTAGTTAAACTCCCGCCAGCATGGTTTGAAGCTAAAAAAATAAATCTTCAAAAAAAAAATACAAAAATTCGCAATTAAGATGCTATGAGCGTAGCCATGCCTAATGGCTGTTTTGAGTTCAAATTTCCCTTCAGAAGGGTTTGATGTAAAAATACCTCTTCAATAAAAAAAAAAGCAAATTACAGACTAAAATTATTTGAGAGTAGCCAAGCCAATGGGTGGTTTTGAGTTTCAATTCCTCTCCTCCAGATGGCTTTTTTAAAAGTTTAAACCCCCTAAAGATAGTTTTGAATTTAAAATCGCCCTATAGAGCGTTTTAAGGTTGAAAGCCTCTATTTCTAAAGCAAACTACAGTCACCAAATTCTATGACCGTAGCTAAATGTGCTTTTGAATAAAAAACAACAACACAACAACTCCAGATATATTTTAGTTTAACCCCCCCCCCCCAACAGATGATTTTGACGATAAAACTTCCCTTTTCGATATAACATCTAAAGCAAAATAGTCACCTAATTCCAAGATCGTAGTCAAGAGATGTTACACATGTCAGTGACTGGGCTCCATTAATAAAGTGCAATGAATAATCATCTGACGAAATTGAAAAGCACTAAATATGCCTCTACAATGATGGCTAAGGCGGATTTTGGAAGTCAGTTATAGATATCGGATCTAAATCAAGGAAATCCTTTACCGAAGTGGGAATCGACCCCTTAGTAAGGTTGTGACAGAAGGCCGTATGAGGTTTGCGGGACATATTTTCCGACAAAATGAATTACGCATAATAACAGTTGCGATGACAGCCTAATACAATATGGAAGTCCTCAGAGCAGGCTTCAGACATTGCCAGTGACAGTTTTTTGTGGAAACAGCTTGCCAGCAAATGCGCCGAACGGCGCGGGAGGGTCTAAGTCAGTAAAAATAGCACATTACGTTATTGAAATAAAACTTTTAAATAGCAAATTAATGCACTGCAGGAGCCTAAGAATATGCATTTAGTTGGCTTTGAATACCAGAAATAGTGCTTGGGGGCGGTGTTCTGCCCCGCGCTGGAGTCTACAATATTTTCACTAACTCCAGGAAGAACCTTTTCATGGGCACAATAAACGTCTTCCAAAAAGAATGAAGGGTTAGAATGTAATAGAGACACACACATCCATCCATCCATCCAAACATATATATATATATATGGGATGGGGGGAGGAAATCCCCCCCCAACCCCCCCCCCCGAAAAAAATCCTTGCTACGCCCATGATATATATATATATATATATATATATATATTGTTATAACTTAGCAATTAATCTCAACGAAAGTGATATAAAACAGAAAGTTTAATAATCAATTGTAAACTACAACTAGAACCAAACTAATAATCACATCTCAGGCCTTCTTGTTTACATCTCTAATCATCGGCCATCTTACTTTCTCAGTTTCTCCATCGTGTCTTATGGTACACAATATCGCGCCAAATAACAGTGCGTAATGTAGAGTCATAACAGTGCCCCCTCCTTAGTTATGTTGGTCCCGAACATGACCAGCTTTACGACATGGCAGTGGAATTGTCATTGCAGATGAAGTTCTGGCAAGAAAGTTATAGTCCCACTGGAGGCCAGGTCATAAACACACAGTCATTTTCAGCCATCTCCAGAAAGTATGCCTATCCACACACATCCATTAACCACATTATCAGTGTCCAGGTTCCGATGAAATGGATTCATCTTTTACTCTGCTTTGTGAAGGCAGACGTACACACGTTTGTCAAGTCAAGACCTGTTTATGGTTTTTCTTGTATTTGAATTGTTAATTCGAGGTGCGGCACGTACAGTCCTTATTAATCTCCTTTCTGCAATTAGTACTGGAAGATAAACAGAAGTATTGGACACAGACCCATCGTCGGTCATGCCCATTGAAGCACTCATATCAAGGACATCGAAAGCAATAGTTTCACTCTGATTATAGGTCGCTCATCTATCTATCGTTTTCTTTTCAGGTCTGCGCTTAACGTTAAAAAGATTGCCACTTTTTTTATCTTGAAAGCTAGACTCATTTTCTTGTCATTATGATCATCGACGGCGCTGCCACCACCAACACTTTCGTTGTAACTACCCTTACAGCCACAACAATTATTGGTTAATGTGTCATTCTCCGCTTTTCTAGGATATAGCTGGCCTTCCAGTTTGTCCCACTTCATTTTGTCGCTTTTATGATACCTGTTTACTGACAGATTAGACCACTTTGGTATGGTCGTATGTTCGATTCGTTTCACCTGAATGCCTTCCACACCATCATCAAGCAATGGGAACTCTATGTCCATAATGTACAGTTCCACGTCCAATGTTTAGAGATAAACCGAATTCCTGCTTAAAATCCAGACCAAGGATGCAATCGTCAACAACATTGGCGATCAGAAAATCATGACTAAATGTTGACTTCATATTTCAAAATAAAGCCGTATCTTTCCTAATATAAGTAACAGTTCGACACCTGCCGTTTTAAGAGTGTAGCCATTCACTCGTATTATTTCCTGATCACCAATCAGACTGGGTCCAACTATCGACCGCGTAGCCCCTGTGTCCAAGAGGAACCTATAAGAACCAACGACAATCTTTCCCTGCACTCTCAAGGTTCTGCTTTGCTCTAACACTCTTAAAGGAGTCTTTATTCTCGGAGTTTCGATTTTATGGGTTGCCAGTCCTTGCTCCCTAAACCCGTAGAATCGTAGCGGTTGATGTTCTGGTGCACAGCCTTGGCCTTGAAACATCATGTTACAATTCCTCTATATATGACCTGGAGTGTTTTAATTCCAGCAACGAAGAGTCTTTCTTTCTTTGAGGTCTGATAAGGTTCCTGTTCATTGAAAGCCTTCTCCACCATTCTTCGGATCAGCCGCGGCAGATCCTCCTCTTCTGACACATTTAACGTCCGACAATAGTGTATGTTCCTCGCTGAAACTTCGGTCGCCTCGTAGGACGTGGCATAGATGAGGGCTTCGTTGATTTTCCGTTTTCCGCTTATTCGAATGGCCTTCTTAAGTTTAGAATCTCGCATTCCATCTATGAAGGCATCTGTGACCAGAACATCAAACAATTATTGTGTTTCCGATGGATAAGCAAGACGGGCGAGACGTTCTATGTCTGCTGCTAATTCCTGTAATGTCTCTCCGCTCTTCTGTTGTCGATTCTTTAATTGCATCCTGAAAACTTCCTGCAGGTGTTCATTGCCGTATCGTAGTTCCATTGTTTTGACCATGGCATCGTAGTCCGTCCGATCCGTCATAGTCTGTAACAGTTCGGCTGCCTTGCCTCTGAGTGCCAACATAAGATCAGTTGATTTCTCTGCCTTGGTATCCCATCTGTTGATTTGCGCCGCCGCCTCGAATTGTAATCGATACACCGACCAAGACACAGAGCCGTCAAACACCGGTGGTTTAATCTTTCCGGTCATTTTAGTCACAGTGGCACCCGCATCTTGTTTCTTTTGCAGCTCCGCCTTCATTTCATTTCGTAATTATTGAATTTTAGAATTGAAATCCTTAACCATTTGGGACCCTAGCTCAGTTACATCATTACTTAATTGTTGTTTGGAGTCGTCTATATCCTTCTTCAATTCAGCCACGAATGATTTATAGACCTCAGTTCATTACCCATTTCTTTTTTAAGTTCATCCCATCCTTTAATGATTTCATGTCTTCCTTCATTGCGTTTCCTATGTCAGTATTAGTCTTGCCTTGTTCTTGTATCATTTTCCAAAGCTCCATCATAGTTGGTTCTATTTCAAATTCATAGGTCTCCGGGTCCTGTTCTTCCCCTATCATGCTTTGCCTAAGACGCTCCATAAGTGCCTCCTTGTTGCCGCTCACCTTCAGCTATCTACCTCTGAGTTCACGTCTAAGTTCTGGTAATGACAGCTGACTAAGTGTTTTTTAGACGCCATCGCGTATCAAAACGTTGATCAACTAAAACCAAAATTTATGTTGATTTACCCGAAAATGGAATCGTTCAATGTCTTGTACATAGATCTAGGCCTTCTTCTCCCCCTTTCGTTGAGCATCCCACTTCTGACACCAATTGCTATAACTTAGCAATGTAGAGTCATAACAATATATATATATATACGCATTGCTTATATTGAGGTACATATGCACAGGTAAGGAAATAATCTAGACTCGGGTAGGTCCAGGTGAATATGGGCATGAATAAATAACAAGTACATAAATAGACGATAGAATTAACTAAACTGTAGGATGGATGTCCACTGCTTGGAGTACAGTTAACATCAACGAATAAATGAGTAATACATATTTATAAAAAATTAAAGACGCAATATTTAGAAGCAAACAAGTGCTAACATGGTAATGATACATGAACATAAATGTTACAGGCGAAGACATACTAAATAATGATGATAAAGTTTTCCAACTCACCCTCTTTGCTTTACACAAGTTCCCAAACAAAGTCGTTGACCTGAGAGTCCTCTGACTTCTCAGTGAGTCTGATAGAAAAAATGGCTTTAAATTGCGACTTTCGTCTCCAGCCTTTGTAAGTACCCGAAACGCAAGTGATGTGTTAGAGTCGTGCCGATTCAATGGTTATCGAGCTTTCCAATTTAGGATGGTTAACTTGGACCAATGGTTTCCTTAAAACTTGCCCGCCAGATCTCCATTATCCCTCGACCTGGGGGGGGGTTAAGGGAGGAGGAAAGCAGAACCACGTAACAATTATCAGGCTTGACCGTCGCCCTATGCCACAGTGGACAGGAGCGATTGAATAGCAGTGGACGTTATCAGTTTCAACCCAAAGGGATGTATGTGGACACCAAATTTTAATGTTCCTGGACTTAATGAGTGTTCGTTTGTTCTGGCGTTTGGGGCGTAACTTGGGATGTGCGTTTATGGCCTATAATTTGGTGGTAAAATCTAACCTTGGTGTATTACGATTTTTGTACAATGCTAAACTAGTGGGGGGTATTTTATACTGGTAAGTTTAGTATTGAGAGGGGACTGTACAATGCAATCTAGTGGTAAAAAAAAGGGGGGGGGGAGTTCAGAACAATCAATTTAGTATTGAGTATAATATATACACTTCAATGATTATGAAACATATCATATTTAAAAATCTAGTTCTGAAAGAAGAACCATACTTATTTAAGATAGATAGATAAGATAAGATAATTTATTGATCCAATCAAATGGAAATTTACTTTGACTACAATTGACAACCTCAGCGTAACTACTATATACATTCATAACCAGCTTTTCATAAATAGACTTCTATGTACTTCTCAAATGACGACTGATGATCTTGTAACACTCTGACCGAAAGTGGGATGAAGGAGTTTTATTTATCTTTCTATTTTAGTCCTAATGGAAAGGAGACGACCACTTAATTCAGATCTTATGTAACAGTAGTGAATTGTGAGTGTTTTGGAAAGGCATTTTTCAAGAAAAAGCTCTTCAAGAGATGGTAGCTGTGATACATGATGCTTTTTTAATTAGTCTATATAAAATGTTTTACATAATTCGGATGTTCCCTCAGAGTTGAAGATAGTTTTCTTCCTAGTCCAAACCTCCCGCAGGACGACGGGGGATGGGTGCGGGC
The DNA here is from genome assembly GCF_947242115.1 of Biomphalaria glabrata. Classification (NCBI taxonomy): domain Eukaryota; kingdom Metazoa; phylum Mollusca; class Gastropoda; family Planorbidae; genus Biomphalaria; species Biomphalaria glabrata. Next base: position 13,813,629 of record NC_074724.1, read on the forward strand.
AGGGTTTGAACACTCGACCGTCGATAAATCCGAACGACAGTCCAGCGCGCAAACCGCACGACCAGGCAGCCATCCATATAATATATGTCTTTGTGCCAGTGAAGTATTACCATACATGCAGGTGATGGCAAAGTTAATTAGACTGCTCATGGTTGCTGTATAAAATGTCACCTTATCTAGAGAAAGGCTATTGATAGAAGTGTTAAATAAAGTTTAAGTTCTACTAGCCAGCATAAGAAGTTTTCGAAGCTCAAAACGCAGCAAAAGTCTAGGCGCCAAGGGCTGCACTCCAGATACCGCTGAAATTGCAAGCTAAGCAGACGGCAAAGATGATTTTTTGGGTTTAGGTTAACAATGTCCAAACTACGTTCCGTGACACGGTCATATCCGAATTTGTAAGACCTCAGAAAGTAGGCTTAATAGGAAATTAGTGTCGGAAATGTATTAGACTCCCATGGTGAGGCACCACTGGTCAATGGAAGCGTCAATTTTAAAAGTAAAAAAAAAACTATTTCAAAGTTAAACAGTTTCCGTCAAGTTTAAAAATCTGTTTGTAATGCTATAAAATTAAATATTAACCTTTTCAAAATTTATAATAGTGTCAACATTTATTCTTAGTTGTAATCGTTTCAATGCATAAAGGCTCAACAAAGAGAATAATATTTTTTTTTTATTTTTTTTAATTATTTTTGTGCATGTCTTGGATTTAAGGAAAGTAGATCGATGAAAGGGGGTGACACCGACCTTAGTGAGGCCACTGTATATAATTGTCATATATATATTTAGCATAGTATACATTTACTTGTCATTATTTATAAAATGTTATTGTTCATAAAGTAGATTATGACCCTGAAGTCATTTCTTTCACACCTGACCTGTCGACGAGTTCCGACGTTGCTGTCGGATAGGCCTTGTGTTTTCTGTGTCTAATTGATGCTGGATCAGATTTTGTTTGCCCAAAGTCCATTTCATCAGATGGCAATATGTCAGAAAACTCTCTTAGGAATTGTTCTGTGTTGGTGCACTGTCCTTTCGACTAAATCGTTTTAACTTCAGCCAGAAGTTTAGTAACTTGTGGTTCAATGGGCTTGAATATTCCGTCGGGGTTTTCAATGCTACAGTTTCTTATCATCTCAAGACCATGGCAACCAGCGATGGTGCTAGATTCCCGTAAATGTTTCTCCACTGTGCCAAGGTTCATAATTCTTACGGGTACCTTTTCGTCTTTCCCAGTCGTGACTAGTGTCTTTCCTACTGATATCCCATTGTGATTAGTGTACAAGCTTTCTATCAGCGCTGTTCTTGTCGTGGGATAGTCGTCCTTAATTTTCCCCCAAATGATCATTTCACACTTACCAACTTAACCCTTCTGACTCGGCCATTTCCTTCATTCTCATCACCAAGCAAAGGTACTTCAAGGTCCCCACATTGTAAAGTGTATAGAGATATTTAAGGAAAAGCCATATTTCAGCAGTAGTCGAGCCCCATTATGCAGTCGTCTGTGACGTCAGCAATCAGGAATTCGTGTTTGAATAACTGATTTCCGATCTCGACTGTTATCATACATGTAGCAATCATACATAAAACACTGAACCATAATCTTCAAATACAAAAACAAAATTTAATAAAATACTCTGAAAGACACAAAGATAAAGGCACATTCCTTGTCCCATATGCTAGAACAAATTTGTACAAACACTCCTTCTTCCCTAGTGCTATTAGAGCATGGGATGGGTTGCCTGAGCTAGCCAGGAAAACCAGTGATTTAGCTGAATTTAAGTCATTGGTTAATATGCATGACTAAATGCATGACGCGTAGGACGTAATCATCTTCTTTTTTGAAGTAACGTCTGTATTATATAAGATAAGAAGTTATGTCGATCAGGCCTTTTATGGGCATCAGTTTTCCACTGGCTGTTTTCAATAAGTAAGCCCTAACTGGCGTTTTCTTTCCGTCCGGATGACTGATCGTGAGGCACCAGTATCTAGGATAAAGTGATAGTTTTGACATCCAATTTTCCCGATGACTTTTAGACTCTTATTCTGCCCTTAGCACGGCGACCGGGAAGATGGTTGCATTATCTATGTCTTCGGGTTCCGCCCCTTGAAGCTGGCGCGTGTTAGTTTCTCTTGTAGCCCCGGGATCTTGGTCGTTCATACTATTCTGATCTGTGATGGGTTCCAGTTTGTGGAAATCTTCCAGTGCAGCTTCTTTGTATATGACAGAGTTCACCACAATTCCAGCATCGTACAGGATCCCTAGGTAGATTTTCTGGTATCTGGGTTGTTTGTCGTTCATGAAGTGCCTCTGTCACCCTTCAAAAAATTTGTGCTAATTCTTTCTCTTTGACTTCCAATTTTTGGTTTTGAGTGCTCCCAGATGCGTCTTTAGCGGCTTCGTATGAGAGAGCGTATACAAGGGCTTCGCTGGCTTTACGTTTACCACTAACTCTGGTGGCTTTCTTTAACTCAGGATCTCAAAACGCACAAAGGAAAGCGTCTGTGATAATGACTTCCAGAAAATCTGGTGCGGCGGTTGGGTAGGCCAATTGTGCGAGACGTACGATATCTGTCTCCTGTAGTGTTTCATCGGGGCGCTGATGTCGTGTCTTCAGTTGCACTAGATGAACTTCTTGCAGATGTTTATCTCCGTATCGGAGTTTAATAGTCTGAACGTGAGCGGCGAAGTCTTGCTGGTTCGGTACGAACAGAAGCAATTCGGAGGCCTTTCTCCTTATAGATAACACATGGGCAGTTGCTTTCTTCTCCTCACTATTCCATTTGTTAACATTAGCCGTTGCGTCAAATTGTTTCTTGTACACTGATAAAGACACGGAACCATTAAAAACGTGGGGTTTCTTTTTTCCAGAGACTTGGGGCACAAATGTCGTCACATTTGCTTCCGGTACATTAGTGTGCTTACTGTGAATTTGCGATTTTTATTTCTTATATTGCCTTCTCCACTGCGTCGACCCTCTGATTCATCTGCTCGTCAATGTTGGTGATTCTCTCCTCCACAGCATGCATTCGATTGTTCATGGCCAATAACTCGGTTTTGATTCCCGAGTCCATGGCTTCTATCTAGTCATTGGTGTTTTCTAGCCCCGAATTCATCTGTTCTCGCATAGAACCGACCTCATCACGAAAAGCTGCCATCTCCTCCTTCTTACTACTGGTGATCTCTTCTTGCATAGAACTGATCTCCTTACGAACAGCTGCCAACTGTTGTTGCATATCCGGTTCGACTTTAAATAGATATGTGTCCGGATCTGCTTCTTCCTTTATCAGCTCTTCTCGAGGCATGCTTGTAAGGTTTCTATATTTCCGCTTGTCTTCAGATCTCGATCACGAAGTTCTTGCCTCAGTTCCTTCACAAGGTGTTGGTCTAGCGTTTTCGTAGTAGCCATAGCGGATCCCACTTCTAACACCAGTGTTACGAACCTCACTTTCCAGGCTTTTTTTGCAAACTGCAAAATACACCACCAACTTAAAAAACTTGACAACTTAGGGCTTCAAAGTAACGTAACAGTTTAATGTCTAATAAATAACAACCAATACTGAACGATTGGCAACACGTAACACAAGCTGTACCCTTATTCCTCCAACACGGTGCCGAACTATCAACTATTGCACTAGCCTCTCCGTCTTGTTTCGGGCATTCACTGTCTTCAACATTTTAGAACTGACTTCACACACTGGGCTCGTTGTGTTGGATTCGATTACAGACCAAGATCAAGACGCCGTTCGTCTCAACTGTACTTGATAGTACTCCGCACTAAACCGTCGTGATGCTCCATAAAGAACCACACCGCTGAATCACACTGAACTGTGATGTAGTCCAATAAACTGTAGTCAACCGAGCTCTGAACCCCTTTTCTGAACAGTCACGTTGACATTCGTCTTTGCTGACCGTAGTAACTCGTCATAGTTGATTGCTCGTCTAGTGCTTGCCTGGGGCTAAGTCGTTTGACTTCACACACACACACCACTACACCAATCTGTGCTATCACCAGGTTTAAATCAGTATATATATATGTGTCACAGCCTGGTTCTTGTTGTAGGCGTGATGACGCGAATGTCTCTGTGTGTTGTAGATACTGGCGACTTCAGCCATCACAAATTATATGTCCAGAGAAATATATTCTGAATACAAATCAATTATAATAACTTCAATACTTCAATACTTATACATAACTGTGCTGTCAAAAATATCCATAGCACACCTCTCGCTCTGAGAGTCTAAGAACAACTGAGGTGTTCATCTCGTGGTCAGTTACTTGGCCAAACAAAATCTCGTGCTGACCGCACGGAATAGTTAAGTGACTACTAGTCAACAAATATTACAGGGGTTCTAAAACTGATACATGACAATGTGCACTACTATCATTATTTAAGTCTACTTCTAAAAAAAAATTTTGAAATCAAACGTTTGGCTTTTCAGTTATGTTTTCTCTGTTTAAAGAAACATTTGTCTATCTTTTGTAAGTTATTCTATATCTGATTATATTATTTACTTAAAATTGTCATTTCAATTGTCCCTGGTTAAAACCCCACTAGCAACATTCTAAATCAATCCAAGCGCCTAATAAATGTTTCGAAAGAAAATCCCAAAACTTTCATTTATTTTACTAAAATTTCCATAAAACTAAAAGTGTTCTTCCTTTGATGCTTTATTCATTTGACTGTTGTAACCAGACTATGATATCACCAACCTAAGTTAAAACTCTAATATTATATGCAAAAAGTGATTCTACAATAACTAAACTTTTTACAAATCACATTTTTTTAAAATTATGAAACATATTTTTATAATTGTTTTCTAATCACAGATATATTTTTCTTTGCCCTTTCCACTAAACACGTTTGCACCTGGAGTAGAGTGTTTCTAGTTTCTGTGCCTTATGGCATTTAAAATTTCCTTAAATATCCTTAATTCTTGTATACTATTTTATTTTCCACAATAGCAGCTTAAGGACTGTCGGTATCCGTGTCTAATTGGTATAAGTGTTACCTTATCTTCTTATCTTATATAATACAGACGTTACTTCAAAAAAGAAGATGATTACGTCCTACGCGTTAAGCATTTAGTCATGCATATTCACCAATGACTTAAATTCTGCCAAGTCACTGGTTTTCCTGGCTAGCTCAGGCAACCCATTCCATGCTCTAATAGCACTAGGGAAGAAGGAGTATTTGTACAAATTTGTCCTAGCATATGGGACGAGGAATGTGCCTTTATCTTTGTGTCTTTCAGAGTTTTTTATTAAATTTTGTTTTTGTATTTGAAGATTATGGTTCAGTGTTTTATGTATGATTGCTACTTTACTTTTGAGCCTTCTGTCCTGAAGGCTTTCTAAATTTAGTGATTTTACTAAAGGTGTTACTCTAGTCGAATGTGAATATTCGTTTGTTATGAATCTCACTGCTCTATTTTGTGTCTGTTCCAGTTTCTTAATGTTTTCTTGAGTTGAGGGGTCCCAAACGGAGGATGCATATTCTATTATTGGCCTAACCAAGGTTAAGTAACATTTTAGTTTTAAAATAATTAATCCTTATAATTGCGCTATCTTTCAGCTTTTTTAAAATTTAGATTTAAACTACTTTGATTCTATTGTTATTCGTGAAGGCTTTTTACTGTATGCTTATTTGTATACACTTAGGGTTAGGGTTCCAGTCTGTGTATATATATATATATATATATTGTTATAAACCTGATGGTGGCACAGATGGGGGTAGTGGTGTGTGTGTGTATTCAGCCGACGCAAATCGCCCCAGGCCAGCATTAGACGGGCAGTCAACCGTGACGAGTTACGATGGTCGGCCGAGACGAGTGTCAACATGATGGTTCGGGAAGGATCGAAGTCGTGAACAGAGCTTAGGAGCGTCACGAGGGATGTAGTCATCTGACCACCCAGAATGGTCGAGCGACATTCTATCCGGTTCTAGAAGGCCAGCAGGAACCCTATATAAAGAGCGAAGGTATCAGAGACCAGTGAGTCACAACTTCCCGATCTACAGTTTGTTACAACGGCTCAGCACCAGTCCGAGGCGAGACAGAGAGACCAGTGCAAGAGTTGATACGTCTGAGAGATATTTGTACAGTCTTGTGTTACGTGCTGCCGATCGTCCAGTATTGGCTGTTATTTATTGACATTAAACTATTACGTTATTTTCAAGCCCAGAGTTGTCAAGTTCTTTCAGTTGGTGGTCTAAGGTGCAGTTTGCAGAGAGCCTGGGCGTAGCCAGGATTTTCTTTCGGGGGTTGGGGGGTTGGGGGGGGGTATTTCTCCCCCCCCCGGCGAAAAAAAAAGTATATGTATTCATGTGTGCGTGTGTGTACATAATCTTTATTACATTCTTTCGGAAGACGTTTATTGTGCCCTATAATAGGTTCTTCCATAAGTTGGTGGAAACATTGTAGATTCCTCGCTAATACTAGCAAAGGAATCAGGGGGAGCGCTATAAGCTCCCACAGCGCGGGGGGAAGCCCCGCCGCCAAGCACTATTTCTGGTATTGAAAGCCAACAAAACGCATATTCTGAGGTATCTACACTTCATTTTCCTGCTATTAAAAAGTTTTATTTCAAAAACCTAATGTGCTATTCTTACTGACTTAGACCCTCCCGCGCCGTTCGGACCTTTTCATGTCAAGCTGTTTTCATAAAAATCTGTCACTGGTAATGTCTGAAGCCTCTTCCCACCTACCATGAGGACCTCCTTGAATAAGTGGCGTCAAGTTTTTCTAGGATATCATTGCAACTCTTCTTATGCATAAATCATTTTGTCGGAGAACATGTCCCGCAAACCTCAAGCGTCGCTCTCTCACAATCTTACTAAGGGGTCGACTCCCAGTTCGGCATAGGATTTCCTTGATTTAGACCCGATCTCTATAACGGACTCCTAAAATCTGTCTTAGCCATCTTTGTTGAGCCACATTTAGTGTTTTTCAATTTCGGCAGATGACTATTCACTGCAGTTTATTAATGGAGCCCTGCCACTGGTAAAAAGATGTAACCTCTCTTGAATACGCTCTTGGAATTAAGTGACTGTAGTTTCCTTTAGTTTTTATATCGAAAAGAGAAGTTTTATCGTCAAAATCATCTGTAGGGGGTTTTCCACCTCAAAATGCTCTGTAGGGGGATCTTACGCTCCAAACCATCTGGAGGAATTCTTAAACTTAAAAAAAAAAGTTATCTCATCTGTAGAAGAAGAGTGGAAACACAAAACCCCTGATTGGATTGGCTACTTTCAAATAATTTTAGAGTGTAATTTGCTTTTTTTTAATATTGAAGAGGCTATTTTAGCATCAAACCCATCTAAATGGGGGTTTAAACTCAAACCCCTTTTGGCAACGCTCATAGCATTTTGAGTGCGTATTTTTCTTTTTTTCTTACACTGAAGGTGTATTATTTATCTTCAAACCCCCCTGGCGAGGTGTTTAAACTCAAAACCCCTTTGGCTACGCTCATAGATTTTAGAGTGAGTAATTTGCTTTTATTTATTTTGAAGAGTTACTTTTTAGCTTCAAACTCCACTGGAGGGAGTTTAAACTCAAAACCCCTTTAACTACACTCATAACATTTTGAGTGTATAATTTGCTTTGTTTTTATTATTAAAGAGGTATTTTTTACGTTCAAACCCCGCTAAAGTGGGGTTTAAACTCAAAACTGAGTCAAAACCCATTTAGCTACGCTCATAACATTTTTAATGCGTAATTAGCTTTCTTTTTATATTGAAGAGGGGGTTTATTGTAAATTTTAGAGGGGGTTTTAAGATAAAATCTTCCTTAACTGTGCATTATGAATTAGGGGATTTTCGTTTGCATTTTATTTTTGTTTTCTTTTATAGAAGAGGGGGAGTTAACTGCAAAAACCCCAGTTAGGGGGTTTAAAACTCAAACCCCCTGGTAGGGTTTTTTTAATTCGAAACCCTTTTGTAAGGGTTTTAAACTCGGACAGCATTGGTAGAGGTTTTTAACTTGAAACCCCCCTGGTAGGGTTTTTTAAACTCAAAACCCCTTTGGTTTTGCTGGGGCAAGTGATGGTTTAGTATTAAAATCTCACCTAAAATAAACAAAATGAAAGCAAAAAACCAGTCACTAAATTCCGAACCCATTTCGGGGGGGGGGGGGGTGTTGAACCCCAAACCCCCCTTGGCTACGCCCATGATATATATATATATATATATATATATTGTTACGAATCTCACTATCCAGGCTCTCTGCAAACTTCACCTTACACCACCAACTTAAAGAACTTGACAACTCAGGGCTCCAAAGTAACGTAACACTTTAATAGTTGAATAAATAACAGCCAATACTGTACAATTGGCAACACGTACACTGTACAAATATCTCTCCGATAACACCGTTCCGCCGTATCAACTCTTGCACTGGCCTCTCCGTCTCGTTCCGGACTTGCACTGGGTTCAACAGTTCAGGACTGACTTCACACACTAGACTCGTTGTGTCGGACTCGATCACAGACCAAGATCAAGACGCCGTTCGTCTCAACTGTACTTGATAGTACTCCGCACTGAACCGTCGTAATGCTCCGTACAGAACCACACCGCTGAACTGTGCTGTAGTCGACCGTGTTCTGAACTCTTGTCGTGAACCTCCTTTCTGAACCTTGCTGTATTGAGCCCCTTTTATCGACCGTCTTGACTGCGACACCTCCTCTCTTATATAGGGTCCCTACTGGCCTTCTCGAACCGGACAGAACGCCGCTCGACGTTTCTAGGTGGTCATATGACTACAACTCTCGTGACGCTCATGAGCTCTGTTCACGACGGCGATCCTTCCCGAACCGTCCTGTTGATACTCGACTCGGTTGACCGTCGGAGCTCGTCACGGTTGACCGCTCGTCTAGCGCTGGCCTGGGGCGAATTGAGTCGGCTGACTACACTCACACCACTACCCCCATCTGTGCCACCACCAGGTTTATAACACTGCCCCCTCCTCAGATCTGTCCGTCCCGGGCAGATCTAGCTTCACCATAGTACGGGTGGAGTCGATTGATGTGGACGACCTTCCGCTTGGACCGGTGGCCTCCTTGTATCCGGCAAACGTCATCTGTGATCCTTTTAACTACATGGTAAGGGCCTTCCCAATCTCTTTGATGCTTATAGGACCTTCCGTTTCTTCTCCGGGGGTTGTATAGCCAGACCAAGTCGTTCTTACGGAACATCGAGGCATTGACCCTATCGTCGTTCCTTGTCTTCATTTGGTCACTGCTGCTGTTGATGTTTTTGAGGGCTAAATTATGAGCTTCCTTCATTCGGAAAATGGGGGCTACATTTTCATCTTTTCGCTGAGCATCTTGGCTTTTCTCGTCTGACCGCGGCTCGGGAGCTTGCACCTCAAGACGACGACAATCGATGATCACCCCCGTTTCTTCAGCCTTCCTACAGGGTCTGTATACTTTCTCAGATCTGTGTTGGTTCACTTCTTGTCGAAAATACCTTTTTGCACAGTTTCGTTGTAGGTGACCAAACCCTCCACAGTTCCAGCATCGTTTTCTCACTCCACGTTGACCTTGTGGGATCTGGGTAGTTCTACATTTCTCTAGGGCCTCGTTCGTTTTTCTCAGTTCCCTGCGACCTTTATCTTTAACCTCCAGCCTCTGGTCTTGGTAAATGTTCTCGAACTCGTCTTTAGCAGCTTGGTATAAGAGAGCGTACACAAGGGCTTCACTGGCTTTGTGCTTGCCACTAACTCTGATGGCCTTCTTCAGTTCGGGGTCTCGAAGTGCATCGGCAAACGCATCAGTAATGATTATTTCCAGGAGGTCTTGCGTGACTGTTGGGTAAGCCAAATGGGCGAGGCGTGCAATGTCTGCCTCCAACTCCCGTAGGGTTTCATTTGATTGCTGTCGGCGGGTCTTCAATTTGACTCGATACAATTCTGGCAGATACTCGTCACCGTAACGGAGCTCCATCGTCTTGACGAGAGCAGCGTAGTCTTGTGGGTTTGGAATGGACTGCAGCAGTTTGGAGGCCTTTCCTCTTAGGGACAATATAAGGGCTGTTGCTTTCTCCTCATCGCTGTTCCATTGGTTGACATTGGCCGCGGCGTCAAATTGTAGCTTGTAGACGGACCAGGACACGGATCCATCAAACACAGGAGGCTTTACATTCATGAAAGCTTCGGGTACGATCGACATCACATTTGCTTTCTGCATCGTGGTAAAATCCCTGTAAACTTGCGTCTTTATTTCTTCGATCTTTTTCTCAACAGCGTAGACCCTCTGGTTCATCTGTTCTTCTATGGTGGTGATTCTCTCCTCCACATCATGTATGCGTTGGTTCATTGCCAACAACTCCGTTTTGATTCCCGAGTCCATGGCGTCTATCTTGTAATAGGTGTTTTCTAGCCCCGAGTTCATAGCTGCCATCTGCTCCTGTTTGCTACTGGCGATTTGTCCCTGCATAGCTAACATCTGTCCCTGCATAGCTGCCATCTGTTCCTGCATGATACTGGTGATCTGTTGCTGCATGCTACTGGTGATCTGTTCTAGCAAGTTAGGTTCGACTTCAAAAAGATATGTGTCCGGATCTTCTTTTTCTTCCAAAATGTCTTCTCGGAGGCGTGCTTGTAAGGTTTCCTTGTTTCCACATGCCTTCAGCCCTCGTTCACGGAATTCTTGCTTTAGTTCTCTAAATTCAAGTTCGTACAGCAGTTTCAGACGAGCCATAGTAGATCCGATCCAATCCGATTCCAATCCGATCCCACTTCTGACACCAGTTGTTACGAATCTCACTATCCAGGCTCTCTGCAAACTGCACCTTACACCACCAACTTAAAGAACTTGACAACTCAGGGCTCCAAAGTAACGTAACACTTTAATAGTTGAATAAATAATAGCCAATACTGTACAATTGGCAACACGTACACTGTACAAATATCTCTCCGATAACACCGTTCCGCCGTATCAACTCTTGCACTGGCCTCTCCGTCTCGTTCCGGGCTTGCACTGGGTTCAACAGTTCAGGACTGACTTCACACACTAGACTCGTTGTGTTGGACTCGATCACAGACCAAGATCAAGACGCCGTTCGTCTCAACTGTACTTGATAGTACTCCGCACTGAACCGTCGTAATGCTCCGTACAGAACCACACCGCTGAACTGTGCTGTAGTCGACCGTGTTCTGAACTCTTGTCGTGAACCTCCTTTCTGAACCTTGCTGTATTGAGCCCCTTTTATCGACCGTCTTGACTGCGACACCTCCTCTCTTATATAGGGTCCCTACTGGCCTTCTCGAACCGGACAGAACGCCGCTCGACGTTTCTAGGTGGTCAGATGACTACAACTCTCGTGACGCTCATGAGCTCCGTTCACGACGGCGATCCTTCCCGAACCGTCCTGTTGATACTCGACTAAGTTGACAGTCGGAGCTCGTCACGGTTGACCGCTCGTCTAGCGCTGGCCTGGGGCGAATTGCGTCGGCTGACTACACTCACACCACTACCCCCATCTGTGCCACCACCAGGTTTATAACAATATATATATATATATATATATAATATAATATAATGATGTTTACTAGCAGTGCACTTTTAGCATTATTTAAGTCTACTTCTAAAAAAAACGGTTTGAAATCTAACATTTTTCATTTTACTTCAAATATAATCTTTTTTTTTTCATTTTTAAGTAATTGCTATAAGACTCAAGTCTCTTCTATTTTCTCATGTTTTGTATTCCTTTTCACAGTAGTCAGCCCCAGCAAGCCATTGGAATCTGAGACGTCTCGTAAGTCTTAAAAAAATGTATTATATTTTCTTTAATGCTTTTTATGTTTGTTAAATTAGAGAACTACAGCAATTTTTTTTTCTAAATTCTATGCTGGCTAGCATGGTTTTAATTTGATTACAAAGTTCAACTGGACAATAATACAAAACATATTTCTTTGGTGTGTTTTTAAATATCAAAGTTGAACTTAGTAAGACCTAGAGTGATCTCTTAGACCGGATGTATGTCTTTTAAAATCAGTTTTTCTGGTATTTTTAAATTTTGAGGCATGCACATATGCTTTATTGATGTGGAATGAGTATCTCATTATGAAATCCTTTTAATTACCTTTTTTTCAGTTACGTTTTCTCGGTTTATATAAACATTTGTCTATCTTTTGTAAGTTATTCTATATCTGCTTATATTAATTACTTAAAATTGTCATTTCGATTGTCCCTGGTTAAAACCCCACTAGCAACATTCTAAATCAATCCAAGCGCCTAATAAATGTTTCGAAAGAAAATCCCAAATCTTTCATTTCTGTTTACTACAAATTTCCATAAAACAAAAAATGTTCTTCCTTTGATGCTTTTTTCATCTGACTGTTATCACCAACCTAAGTTACAAGTGGAGTTAATTTTTTTAAACACAAATATTAATTCCACAAAGAATTTATGCAATAATTGAACTTTTTACAAATTACTTTTTTATTTTAATTATGAGACACATTTTTATAAATAATTTCTAAACACAGAAATATTTTTGTTTGCCATTTCCACTAAACTCTTTTGCACCTAGAGTAGAGTGTTTATAGTTTCTATGCCTTATGGCATTTAAAATGTCCTTTATTATCCTTAATTGTTGTATACTATTTGTTTTTGTTTCCACAATAGCAGCTTAATAACTGTCGGTTACCGTGTCTAATTGGTATAAGTGTTACCTTATGCATTTGGCCTTGTTTATTAATGGAAACGACAAGGGCTCAAATTAGCTCTGGTCAGAGAAATGTATTGTAAGAGTAGGACCTGGTTATCAGACTTTAATGCCATTAAAAAGTATTTTATATGTAGTTCAGAGCTATTATTTATTAATACTTCCAGTTTTTTAACCTTGTGAAAGTGAGGACAATAAACAATGTTCTGTATTCTTCTAAGCAATCAACTCTTTTTTTTTTAGTGATTAGCTACAATTCATATAGTTTTCAATACTGAAACAATTTCTCTGTGTTTTCTGCTTACAGTTTCTAATTAAGTTGAAGCATGAACATTTGCTTTTCAATATGAAATGAGTATCTAATTATGAAATCCTTTTTAAATCTTCTTGTTATTTCCAATAAACAGTCAGTGTAACCAGGTCTTTAGATTCTGAGACTTTGAGTAAGTCTACAAGTTGCCTTCATTGGTTTCTTTATCACTTTCAGATTTTTAACTTCTATAAATATACTAGTTGAAAATTATTGTTTTCTGAACAAAACGTTTGATGGTTAGCAAGACAGGAAAGTGTATGTCTTAAGAGGTTAATTACTTAAGTCCCACTCAGTTAGCTAATTATTTCAGTGTTTAGACAATAACTAATGGGGAAGTTGGATTGCTGCATTTTCACCCACTTTTTTAAAAAAAGTGAATCTTGGTGCATAAGTAGCGATACTTATTGATTTGATTGATTTTTTTTTTTAAATATTTTTTTCCTGATAATTGCACTATTTCTCTTTTTTTTTTGATTTAGCTCTAAACTACTTTGATTCTACTGTTAATCATTAAGGCTTTTTACTGTACGCTTATTTGTATACAGTTAGGGTTAGGGTTCCAGTCTGTGTATATATAAGTGTATAAATATATATATATATATATATATATATATATATATATATATATATATATATATATATAATATAATATATATAATGATGTTTACTAGTAGTGCACTATTAGCATTATTTAAGTCTACTTCTAAAAAAACGGTTTGAAATCAAACATTTTTTATTTGACTTCAGAAATAATCTTTTTTATCATTTTTAAGTAATTGCTGTTAGACTTAAGACTCTTCTATTTTCTAATTTTTTGATTTCCTTTCCAAAGTAGTCAGCCCCAGCAAGCCATGGGAATCTGAGACGTCTTGTAAGTCTTAAAAAATGTATTAGATTTTCATTCATGCTTCTCATGTTTTGTTAAATTAGAGAACTACAGCAATTTTTTTTTTCTAAATTGTATGTTGGTTAGCATGGTTTTAATTTGATTACAAATTTCAACTGGACAATAATACAAAACATATTTCTTTAATGTATTTTTAAATATCAAAGTTAAACTTAGTAAGATTTAGAGTTATTCCTTAGATCGGATGTATGTCTTTTAAAATCAGTTTTTCTGGTATTTTTTTAAATTTTGAGGCATGCACATATGCTTTATTGATGTGGAATGAGTATCTCATTATGAAATCCTTTTAATTACCTTTTTTTCAGTTACGTTTTCTCGGTTTATATAAACATTTGTCTATCTTTTGTAAGTTTTTATATAACTGCTTATATTAATTACTTAAAATTGTCATTTCGATTGTCCCAGGTTAAATCCCCACTAGCAACATTCTAAATCAATCCAAGCGCCTAATAAATGTTTTGAAAGAAAATCCCAAATCTTTCATTTCTGTTTACTACAAATTTCCATAAAACAAAAAAAGTGTTCTTCCTTTGATGCTTTTTTCATCTGAATGTTAGCACCAACCTAAGTTAAAAGTAGAGTTAATTTTTTTTTAAACACAAATATTAATTCCACAAAGAATTTCTGAAATAATTGAACTTTTTACAAATCAATTTTTATTTTAATAATGAAACACATTTTTATAAATAATTTCTAAACACAGAAATATTTTTGTTTGCCATTTCCACTAAACTCTTTTGCACCTGGAGTAGAGTGTTTATAGTTTCTATGCCTTATGGCATTTAAATTTTCCTTAAATATCCTTAATTGTTGTATACTATTTGTTTTTGTTTCCACAATAGCAGCTTAAGGACTGTCGGTTACCGTATCTAATTGGTATTAGTGTTACCTTATGCAGAGTAAGAGTAGGGCCTGGTTATCAGACTTTTATGCCATTGAAAAATATTTTATATGTAGTGCAGAGACTTTTTTCTATAATACTTCCAGATTTTATAACGTTATGAAAGTGAGGAAAAAAAATAATGTTCTGTTTTCTTCTAAGCAATCAACTCTTTTTTTTTAGTGATTAGCTGCAATTCATATAGTTTTCAATTCTGAAGCAAGTCCCCGTGTTTTCTGCTTACAGTTTCTAATTAAGTTGAAGCATGCACATTTGCTTTTCTATATGGAATGAGTATCTCATTATTAAATACTATTTAAATCTTCTTGTTATTTCCAATAAACAGTCAGTGTAACCAGGTCTTTAGATTCTGAGACTTTGAGTAAGTCTACAAGTTGTCTTCATTGTTTTCTTTATCACTTTTCAGATTTTCAACTTCTATAAATATATTAGTTGAAAATTATTGTTTTCTGAACAAAACGTTTGATGGTTAGCAAGACAGGAAAGTGTATGTCTTAAGAGGTTAATTACTTAAGTCCCACTCAGTTAGCTAATTATTTCAGTGTTTAGACAATAACTAATGGGGAAGTTGGATTGCTGCATTTTCACCCACTTTTTTTAAAAAAGTGAATCTTGGTGCATAAGTAGCGATACTTATTAATTTGATTGAGTCTTTTTTGTAAATATTTTTTTCTCATAATTGCACTATCTCTCATCTTTTTTGATTTAGTTCTAAACTACTTTGATTCTACTGTTATTTATGAAGGCTTTTTACTGCATGCTTATTTGTATACACTAATTTATAGAGCTAATTTTTATATATATATAATAGAATGATGTTTACTAGCAGTGCACTTTTAGCATTATTTAAGTCTACTTAAAAAAAAAACGGTTTGAATCAAACATTTTTCATTTGACTTCAAATATAATCTTTTTTTTTTCATTTTTAAGTAATTGCTATAAGACTCAAGTCTCTTCTATTTTCTCATGTTTTGTATTCCTTTTCACAGTAGTCAGCCCCAGCAAGCCATTGGAATCTGAGACGTCTCGTAAGTCTTAAAAAAATGTATTATATTTTCTTTAATGCTTTTTATGTTTGTTAAATTAGAGAACTACAGCAATTTTTTTTTCTAAATTCTATGCTGGCTAGCATGGTTTTAATTTGATTACAAAGTTCAACTGGACAATAATACAAAACATATTTCTTTGGTGTGTTTTTAAATATCAAAGTTGAACTTAGTAAGACCTAGAGTGATCTCTTAGACCGGATGTATGTCTTTTAAAATCAGTTTTTCTGGTATTTTTAAATTTTGAGGCATGCACATATGCTTTATTGATGTGGAATGAGAATCTCATTATGAAATCATTTTTAATTAACTTTTTTTCCAGTTATGTTTTCTTGGTTTTTAGAATCATTTGTCTATCTTTTGTAAGTTATTCTATATCTGCTTATATTATTTACTTAAAATTGTCATTTTGATTGTCCCTAATTAAAACCCCACTAGCATTATTCTAAATCAATCCAAGCGCCTAATAAATGTTTCGAAAGAAAATCCCAAATCTTTCATTTCTGTTTACTACAAATTTCCATAAAACAAAAAGTGTTCTTCCTTTGATGCTTTATTTATCTGACTGTTATCACCAACCTAAGTTTAAAGTGGTTACCATATCTAATTGGTATAAGTGTTACCTTATGCAAAGTAAGAGTAGGGCCTTGTTATCAGACATTTATGCCATTGAAAAATATTTTATATGTAGTGCAGAGCCTTATTTCTATATTACTTCCAGATTTTTAAAAGACTTTTATGAAAGTGAGGACAATAAATAATGTTCTGTTTTCTTCTAAGCAATGAACTTTTTTTTTAACTAATGGGGAAGTTAGATTGCTGCCTTTTCACCCACTTTTTTAAAAAAAGTAAATCTTGGTGCATAAGTAGCGATACTTATTAATTTGATTGAGTCTTTTTTAAAAATATTATTTCCTCATAATTGCACTATCTCTCATCTTTTTTGATTTAGTTCTAAACTACTTTGATTCTACTGTTATTTATGAAGGCTTTTTACTGTATGCTTATTTGTATACACTAATTTATAGAGCTAATTTTTTATATATATATAATAGAATGATGTTTACTAGCAGTGCACTTTTAGCATTATTTAAGTCTACTTAAATAAAAAACGGTTTGAAATCAAACATTTTTCATTTGACTTCAAATATAATATTTTTTTTTCATTTTTAAGTAATTGCTATAAGACTCAAGTCTCTTCTATTTTCTCATGTTTTGTATTCCTTTTCACAGTAGTCAGCCCCAGCAAGCCATTGGAATCTGAGACGTCTCGTAAGTCTTAAAAAAACGTATTATATTTTCTTTAATGCTTTTTATGTTTTGTTAAATTATAGAACTATAGCATTTTTTTTTCTAAATTCTATGTTGGTTAGCATGGTTTGATTTGATTACAAAATTCAACTGGACAATAATACAAAACATATTCCTTTAATGTGTTTTTAAATTTCAAAGTTGAACTTAGTAAGATTTAGAGTGATCCCTTAGACCGGATATATATGTCTTTTAAAATCAGTTTTTCTGGTGTTTTTAAATTTTGAGGCATGCACATATGCTTTATTGATGTGGAATGAGTATCTCATTATGAAATCCTTTTTAATTAACTTTTTTTTCAGTTATGTTTTTTTCAGTTTGTAGAAACCCTTGTCTATCGTTTGTAATTTGTTCTATATCTGCTTATATTATTTACTTAAAATTGTCATTTCGATTGTCTCTGGTTAAAAACCCACTAGCAACATTCTCCATACATCTAAGCGCCTAATAAATGTTTCGAAAGAAAATCCCAAAACTTTCATTTCTTTTTACTACAAATTTCCATAAAACAAAAAGTGTTCTTCCTTTGATGCTTTAGTCATCTGACTGTTATAACCAGCCTATGATAAAAATTTGAGTTAATTTATTTTTAAACACTAATATTATATCCACAAAGTGATTCTGCAATAACTGAAATTTTTACAAATCACTTTTTATTTTAATTATGAAACATATTTTTATAAATGTTTTCTAATCATAGAAATATTTTTGTTTTCCATTTCCACTAATTTCTTTTGCACCTGGAGTAGAGTGTTTCTAGTTTCTGTGCCTTATGTCATTTAAAATTTCCCTAAATATCCTTAATTGTTGTATACTATTTATTTTTGTTTCCACAAAATGCAGCTTAAGGACTGTCGGTTAACATATCTAATTAGTATAAGTGTTACCTTATCCAGTTTTAATGTTTTTTAATGGAAACGACCTGAGTTTAAATTAGCTCTGGTCAGAGAAATGTATCCTAAGTGTAAGATTTGGTTGTTTTTAATAAAATAATTATTAAATAATACTTCCACCTTGTATAACAATATGAAACTTAGGATAAAAACATTTTTTTGTTTTCTTCTAAGCTTTTAACTTTTTAAAATGATTAGATACACTTTGATTTCAATTTGAAAGAATTTTTTTTTTAATTTTTTTAAGTATGAGTATTTTTATCTATAAAAAGGAAATAGCTTTATATACCTGAAAGAGAATAAAGATTATACAAATCATGCTTTTTCGTTTTCAATCTTTATCAATAATTTTCTTCTTAATATTAATTTTACAAAGCTCATATCAACTCATTGTTGCTAAGGTCCTTTTCTTAGCTTGGCACATTAGGGAGTTAGAACTAAATATTACTAAATACACTTCAACTCCAAATAATAGCAATAACTTTAATATTCAATAAAACAACATTTATTCTCTGCATATCTTCCCTTGACATCTGTCCACTATGTAAAAAATGTGTACATGTTTTTTCGCCCACATCCAATCTGGGATATTTTTTTACAATTATTTTATTTACCAGACAACACAAGAATCAATGAAAAAATAAACTAATTAGTTAATTAACTATTTGTAATTAATTATTTTGATTTGTATCTTAAACTTGAAAAAGATAGATTTTTCTTGACTGAAGTGGTGGTAAAATGTGAGTTAGTCCCTTGTATATGTCACCGATCTAAATTGTAATAAAGAATATATGCATTAGAGATAGAAGGAAATTGAACTGAACTTTAAAAGTACGGGTTCGGTTCAGTCAGATTTAAGTTTGAGTTCTGTTCAGTTTGATGACCAGTTTTGTCCGGGTTAGGTTTGGTCAGATCTAAAGTTTGGATTATGTTCAATATTATAAAATTAAGTAAGAGCTTAAACTTCGTACATGTAATAATGATTTATTCAATTTATTAGATGTGACTTTAAACCTTACATAACATTTTGGCTTTTTAAATTTTTGAAAGTCATGTCATGGGTCACATAAAAGAAAAAGATACAACGAACATTAAAAAAAACAATAAATCCCTTTTATAAGAAACACTTATATATAGTTTATACACTAATTTATTAAAGCTTTTCCTCTGCTTAACCAGCGCACTGTAATATAAATCATCTTCACATTCAGCCTCTTTAAAAAAAAAATTATTTAGAAGTTCTATTGTTCAAAGGTTTAAATGTCATACAATTTAAAGTGCAAAACGCATGTTTCTGATTTAACACCTTGCCAAATTTCTGTTTGACTTGACAATTTGTCTAATAATTCTTGTTGCCAGTTTACTATGAAATTAAATTGATCTAAAGTACCACAATTAGATCTAGCAAACAAAGAATAAATATGCTGGAGTGTCAAGAAACACTTGCACTTTGTAACTATTGTACGGGTATAATAGATATGTATGCTTGGCTGAACATGCTAATGTGCAATCTTTTTTGCCTGACCACTCAACACTATTGCGTATGCCCAAGGAAAAAAACGCGTGATGGTCAACACCATCAACTATACACACTACACTAGGACTACATGTGTAGCCCCACTTCATCTATCTGAACTGGTTGTTTAAGTCAGTCGAACATAGTCTATTTATGTTTTTTAGTTGGAAGGGTGAGGATGATTTTTTTAAATAGTTGTTTTTCCTAATGCTCAGTAGATCTAAAACTAAATTTCAATAATAGGCATACAGACTACAATTAAATCTCTGCATCTTCAAAATTTCAAGCTATAAATGGGTATAATTGATGTTCTTGCTGTTAATAAAATATCGTTTGCCGCAAATGGATTAATCAAAAACTATAAATAGTGACCTAGAACGCTTCAGATTCCAACTATAAACTAACAGCTACTATCTTGAAGCCAGAACCAGAAGCGTCTTTAGACTTTAAATTACATGTCTGATGACCAGTTGTTGGTCTGAAATTCATGAACACATACTTCCGATCACTTCACAAGCCAGATTGCAATTTTGAGAGATTTACATTAGTAACTAGTTCAATATATACTTACATACATTGACCCTCCACCACAGAGCCTTTACAGTTAATGGCTTCGTACATAAAAACACACTCATGCTACACAGTTCATTAGTCCTATGTGTTAATAAATACTGTTAAGCTTTAATTCATCTATCAGTAACAGTGTTTAAAACAATAAGGTATATAAAAGGAAAGAAAATTCAATACGAATATTGGTATGACATTTAACAGTCTTGTAAAATATTCAGCAACACAAGCTATTTACAAGACATGCAGGTATTTGGCTCCTGCTTCGGCCAAATAGCATTTTTACTTTTCTGTAATATTCGGCTCAAAAAGTATTATCCGTTAAATCCCTAGTTATTGGCTTCACTTTTGTGCTTTTAAAATTGCTTTTCATATTGCAAATATGTACTAATACTTGAGCTTTATCAGATATGTCGGCAGCAGTAGAAAACATTTTGTTGTAGCACTGATAATAACCCCTTTTTACGCTCTCGCCGTAAAAGAAAAAGTTACATTTCACTACTCTCCATATAAGCAACTTATTTTCAAAATATATAATTTCATTTCTTTTATTGTCTGCGTTTTTTTTCCATTCTATTTAATGTTTTAACATCCAACAAGCTTCAGGTCAAATTCTTAATCGTTTATACTTATTTTTCCTTTTCAATATTTTTACATCATAACAATCCGTACCGGTATGTAAAATATTTCATTGGTTGTAGTCAATTTCTCTTTGTGTTCCATTTTTTTTTACATCCAACAGCTTCATGCTAAAAACTTACTTGCTATTGGATGAGTTGATGTCAGAAAAGAGACACACATTAAAATTTAAAATAATGAAACAAAACATTTGACCGTCATTTGTTTTGGCACAAATAAACTTTTAACTAAGGGGATAAAACATTTTACATATTGAATATCATTGTCTGGAGAGGGTTGCTGTTTACTTAACTAGAGGTAGATACACTTGCATTGAATTACCCCCGGATACTTCCTACCCTCGCTTGACAGTATAAAGCAAGAACCAAAAAAGTAAACTACGAACACCGAATGAAAGTTATTCAACTGACATTTAGTGAATACTAACAGTTGTCAACATGAACAATATTTAATAATACTTACATGTAATTTGGTAACATATTTACATGTACATCTATATCAATGATGTTAGTATTCCATAAATAATTATTTAAATATCGAAATAATAACACACCTTTCACGAGCACACTTCATCTTGGCGCCAGAACAGAACATCCACTCCCTACACCTCTAACAACAATAGTTACGATACATCTCTAAAAACGGAAGACGACACTCTTGCCCATAGCCCAAGCTTAACACCCCTTACAACAGGGAAAAAGAGAACCAGCTACCCAGATAACAAAAGTAGCTCTCTCTCTCTGTCCTTCTCTCTCTCTCTCTTGCGGGAACTAAGGATGACGTAAACACACATATACACAATAATCTAGACAACAAAACGCACCTAATATAAACTACTTCCTATACGCTAAAACAAAAATATTATATACAAAGAAAACACGACAATCATTTTGCCGTCTTATCTACTTTATAAAGTATAAAGTAATGCGTATGTATGTATGTATGTATGTATGTATGTATGTATGTATGTATGTATGTATGTATGTATGTATGTATGTGCCGAATAGAAATCAAAACCGCTTGACCAATCTTGATAAAACTTGGCAGGAATGTTCCTTGGGTACTAAATTAGACCGTAGTGTATGTATTGTAGCCCTAAAACAAACTTAAGACCCTAAAAAATAAAGTTGTCCGACTCTATTAAAGCTATAGTGATAATGGATTTAGGCTTTGTTTACACTGTTGACATTAGAAAAGATCGAAAGGATTTAGATCTAGATATAATTTTAAGAAATACACTTTGCACAGATAGTTTTTTACTTTTACAAAGGAAAATACAATAGAAGGTCCATTGATTTCATTATATAATAAAATTAACATTCTAATTTGTGTTTCAAAACCTTTTTTTTACAAAAATTAGTTCCTTATATCTGTGACTACAGATTTCCTGACGAACATTCGTTCATTAGACAATACCGAAATGTAGCACATCTTTCTATGCCTTGGTCTAAAACTCTAATATGATATAACTTCTATTCGCACAGATAGTTTTATACTTTAACACATGAACATTTTTATTATAGTTCATTTCATATTATGATCAAATTTTGTTTTCTAAAGCATTTTTAATAAATTCGTTTACGAAAGCTGCGAAGCCGTGTTAAGATAGGCCTATATTCATTCATTAATTGCGACCAAAAAATATTTCATTTACTTGTTTACTTTCTAATCCCATTCATTTAACAAATCGGGTAAACCCGTTTTAATTGTACTGTGACGAACACACTTGCCGGGGATTATATTATTAAATTTAATAATTCAATGTAGTGAAGAAAGAAACATCTCTCTGTATTTTCGTAAAACTTCTTTAATAATACTTCTTCAACTTTCACATAAAATGACTTCTCAATTCAATAACAACTTAACTGGATACTTCTTAAATAAAACTTAAAGATAAATGAAACTTCACTTAGTATAACTTCAACTTCAAATAATAATATTACTTCAACTAATAAAACTTTAATTAATGGACCCACTAATATCACTTATAATTAATCGAGGACTAAGCGAGGACCATCGCTCTACAAGAAATACTACTATGCGAGGACCCCGTCTAACTGAATTTCCCCTAATTTATACCTTTCTTAATCGTACATTCCAGAATCATGGAAACTTCTCCCCTAATTATTTTAGTAGCTTTAACCTTCGAGAAGCTGTGCTATTTTTTTCCCTTAACCTCTTACTTTCATTGGATACCTAAAATTAACTTGTTTACGTTGGACACTTGCACTGGTTTGAACTCGAGCTTCTAGAAACTGTTCGAAATAGGTCACAGACTCGACTGGTGACATGTACTATTAATCTATCGCTCTTTTCGTTTTTAATAGATATGTGTATATATCGGCTTCGGGTAAACCAAAATTAATTTTATTATTGTAGCGAAAGAGAAAAAAACTTGAAATGATAATTAGCTAAGTTTAACATACATCTAAATAAAATCCACTAGATTAGTAAACACAAACTTTACCCGCAGGACGCGGGTAATGTCAGGCTAGTGATAATATATAAGTCTAAAGGCAACATATTCTATGCTCAAATGGTACCATTTTTTTCCGAACAAATGTATTATGTTGAGCTTTTCTCTTTGTTGTCTTTTTTATTATTTAAGAAATTATATTCTTTTTATTTTTAAGTAATAGTTTAGTTTGAAAACAAATTTCAAGTAACTAGTTCCATGCTCTTACTGTATATATTTTTCTGAGCATTATTATTTTACAAAGCTTTATCGACTTTGTCTATCTTTCTGGCCAAAAGTTTGTACACGTTTTTTCTTTAACACCCAATCTCTGATCAAGCAGAATTTTTTCATAATCATTTCTTTTACGTGACAATATAAGAATGAATAAAAAAGATTAACTATTGGTTATTAATTATTTTGTTTGTTATCTCAAACATGGGAAAGAAATAATACTTGACTGACATGGTGGTGTGACAAGAGGGACAATAAGGGTGGCTACCTTTATTTTTTTATTAGTTAGTTAGTCCCCTTTATTACTTGATTTAAGTCCCTGTTAGCTGTGTACAATTGCCACTTCCTCTTGAGTCTTTGAGCTGATCACTGTACATTATTTTGAACTAAATCTCCATAATGTTTATATAATAGTTTTGTTGTTCTACTCTCGTTGGGCGCCACTTGTTACATTCCTTTCTAGAATAAGACTCTTTAAACAGTACATTAACACTAAAACAACAACGTCATCGCTTAGAACTCATTTTAATTCCCATGAACACTAGAACACTATTTCGTTTCTATTTTCTCTATTTTTTGTTCTCCTCCCCGTTCAACACGCATTCGCACCATTTAACATTTACACTAACATGCGCACGTAACTGACTGTGTTAATCAAGACGAGTGTGCCATTTTACGGGAATGTATCTTCAATAACGAGCTATATAGACTTTATTTATTTGTTGTTATTAAGTTGGTTTATGTAAATATTATGTCTGTTTAGTCTCTTATCCTTTCCTGTATGTGTTTTTTTTTTATAAAGACCAGATTTGGGTCGAATAGTATGTAAAAGACAAACTTTTGTGCCTCTGTGATGGCAGTTCTTTGATTATATTGAACTGAACCGGCTTTACTATTTTGATTTTTTTTTCATTATTTGACTTGCCTTTGTTGGCCCTTAGGCCTATTTTCTTTTAATGATCTTTTTCTATTGTTCCTTAATAAACTCTTTATTAGTTGTACTGAAATATCAAAGTTATTATTTGTATGTCTTAGTAAGTTATATATCTAGAGGTTATAATTAATAGCCTGGGTAGTATAATTTGGGACCACAAAAGATCATTTGACTAGCTTGCCAGTACAGCAGAAATCACTGGTTTTATGACCTATCCTAATTTAAGGTCACAGTGGCATACGCTTAATTAGTCGCCTTTAGATTAGGTAGTCATCTGAGTCTTAGTGAACACAAACATGAGAAGTTTGAGAAGGCTTTATCTCACAAGTTTCAAATTCATGTCACTCATTTTTTTAAATATATTTAAAAAGCGATCGACCAGATAACCTGCTCTTTCTCCTCAACCTGTTTCCAACTTCTGTAGACAAGTGATAGGATCATAGCGTAAACAAAAACAATAGGCAAAAATATTTCTAATCACACATATTTATTGTTGTTAGTTTATTAGAAATTCAATTACATGACATCCAAACTAATTTATACATTTAAATAAAACATTTTTAGCGGCACCCGTAAGGCGAAAAAAGACGCTATTAGGTTTGTGCAAAATGTCCGTATGTCCGTCTGTCACACCACTCAGATATCAAAAACTAGAAGAGATATGAAAAATATTATTTCATCATTAAATGCGGCTTGAAAGTTTAGGTGCAACGGCTACTTTTGGTTTTCTAAAAGCAAACCGTTTATATTATAAAATTAATTATGCAAGCGAGTTTTTCATAAAAATACACCAATTCTAAAACAATTAAGTAAATGTAAGGGAGGCAATGTAACCATATGCTAACAAAGATTGAGAATATATTTATAAAATGTATACGAAATGTTTTCAGCAAATAAAAATAATAGTTAAAGGTGTTTTTTTCTAGTCAACTAGCTGCTACAATTAAAAGAAAACATTTCTCTTTGTTTATAAAGGCTAATAATGCACTTTGTTTGTAAATATCACGCACATTTTTTAAAATGGACTTTTTATGCAGCGACTTTCGTGCAGTAGCGTGACGTCGCAACATGCCAAGGTGCTAAACCAATTCCTTAAACTTTTTAGAAAAATCAGATTTTATTTATTTTTTGTTTAGTGCTCCTATCCGAATAAAAGAAGTTTATTTGTGTGCGTTTTGTCTGTTGGTCGGTCTGTCCGTCACTATTAGATTAATAAATAACATTAAAAGCTATTATAAATCTGATTTAACCTTTCATTTTTCATTCAGCAATATTGCAATAGTTTTAAGTATCTATAATAGATTGTTCCGGATGTTTTGTGAAAAACAAATCAATGCCAGCGAATCTTTGTTTGCTCTTCTAACTTATATTAGATTTTATTTCCATGCTTAAACGTTGCAAGAAACACATGATCTTTAATATATTGTTCCGGTTTTTTAATGTAAATAGCATTCAAATGTTAAATAAAAATATCTATACTGATTTATAGTTCATTAACTATAAAGTTTTTCCGGATATTGTTTTCTAAAAATAAATTATGTCAAATGATTTTTGAAATGGCATAATTGACTAATATTACACTTATATTCTTTGACACTACTTCACTGTAGTTTATTTATCAGTATCAATTGTTCCGAATTTTTAACTTATAGCAAATTTATGTCAAATAATTTTATTTTTTTCAAAAATATCGACAATAGGCTGTTCAGGATTTTAAAATAAGAAAGTAATTTACTAGAAACAATTATTGAAAATCACTTTTTAGACTTCTTTTACAGTTAATTTTCTTGCCGAAACATAATAAAAGTTGATTAATGGGTAAAGAATGTTCCGTATTTTGTTTCCAAGAAGAAATCGACCTACATTATCTTAATTTTCATACTAATCGTTGCCAAAAATGATTCAAATTTTATCTGAAAAATCTAATAACGCTAATACATGTTAGAATTCCCTTTTCTAATAAATAAAACAAATAATTTTCTCATTTAGGAAAATTGGTTGTTCCGGACTTTTTATGAAAAATATTTTAACTCTATTTATGTAAAATTGCACTTCTCTCTTACACTACATTTAACTTTGCAGCTAAAACGTTACAAAATCTAATCATCGTTAATATTATGCTCTGATTTTTAAGGAAAAAAACTTCCTAATACAAAAGCATGGTTTGAAAATCTCTCCATCTAATTTCATAATAGACCATCTCACAAATTTAATAAACGGTATTTGATTAATTATGAATTCTTATTTTCTCTCACTCTAAATATATAACATCCGCAACAATCTATTATAGAAACCTATGTCTGGGCAAGAAACGACGAATTGACGATAAAAAAGAGGAGGTCCCAAAAAGCTGTGCCACCTGGCCATCATTTCTGGTGGTTAGATGCACAGAGGAGGGAAAAAGCCTGACCAAGTTGAGCCCTTTTATTATCTATAAGGGACTCAAGTCAGTAGTGGGAGAGCCCAAGAGTGTGTCTAAGCTGCACAAAACAATGGAACTCCTTGTAGAAGTAGACAGCAAGACACACTCTGATGGGCTTTTAAGATGCAGAAGACTCTGTGATCTCCAAGTGGAAGTCATGCCACACAAGAGTCTGAACACCAGCAGAGGTGTAATCAGCTCTAGGGACCTACT
The DNA here is from genome assembly GCF_947242115.1 of Biomphalaria glabrata. Lineage (NCBI taxonomy): Eukaryota > Metazoa > Mollusca > Gastropoda > Planorbidae > Biomphalaria > Biomphalaria glabrata. The sequence continues at coordinate 13,840,643 of NC_074724.1, forward strand.
GGAATGTTCCGAGAAGGAAATAGTGGAGGGCATTGAAGGAGTCACCCATGCCCGGCGCATTACCAGGCGCAGGGAGGGTGAGGAGGTCAAAACCGCCACTATTATCCTCACATTCGGAACTAGGACACCGCCAGAGTATGTGAAGGCAGGATACCTACGAGTTCCAGTGAGGCCCTACATACCTAACCCCATGAGGTGCTTCAAGTGCCAGGGTTATGGACACGGCGCGGCAGTCTGTAAGAGGAACACTGTGTGTGCCAGATGTGCTGGAGAGGGTCATGAGGACAAGGGCTGCACAGCCCAGTTCAAATGCCCAAACTGTCAAGCTGGCCACTCAGCCTACTCCAAGGACTGCCCTGTGTGGAAACAGGAGGTTGCCGTGCAGGAGTACAAGGCAAGAAACGGATGTACCTTTAGCCAGGCGAAATCGGCTGTACTGGCCCTACCCAAGGGCCAATTCGGCTTGACAAAGACCTACGCCCAGGCTGTTGCTAAGAAAGGAAGATCCATAGCCACACAGACGGACACATTGACCCCACCACCCCCTCCTCCTCCCCCAACTCAGAAGAAAACACCGCCAAAGAACACACCTCTGAAGAAACAAGAAAGCCCTGTTGTCATGCTAAAGAACAGGTTCTCTGTGCTCGCTGATGAGAGCATGGAGACTGAGCAGCATGTCAAAACCAATACTTCGGGAGAACCCGGAGACATCATGTCTGACACAGGTTCTCCTCAGAGAACCCAGCCAGACACCCCAACCTCTACTGAGTTAGAGGTTGACCAACTCCCTAAGGGGAGAAATCAAAGCGGAGAGGATGCCCGAGGTGAGAGAGGAGGAAATAACCTCCGCTCTAACCAGAGGGATCTCCCCTCTCCAGAGAGAAAGACTTCCCCCAAAAGGGGGTTGTCCTCCTCTCCATCCAAACCCAAGAATAAAAATACCAAGGTCACTGGAATAAAGGGAAACCCCTCCGGGGGCCTCCCAAGGCCAAATAGCTCCAAGTAGGTCATCTAGAATAAGCCATGGATTCCAGAATTGTACAGTGGAATTGTAGAGGCCTCAAGGCCAATTACGAGGAAATGCAGCTACTGATGGACTCTGAGACTCCTGTAGCTGTCTGCTTACAGGAAACATTTCTAAAAGATTGCATCAGCTTCCGAAGCTACCGTGCTTACACCAAGAATGTTGAGGATGCAGAGAGAGCATCAGGTGGAGTCTGTATCCTTGTGAAGGATAGCATCCCCCATGAGAGGGTAGAACTACAGACCACACTACAGGCCGTAGCAGCTAGGATAACCCTTCACAAGGTTATCACTTGCTGCAGCCTGTATCTACCACCAGGCGCTCCATTAAACCGAACAGACATGGAGGACCTATTGAAACAACTCCCCCGGCCTTATTTAACCCTTGGGGATTTCAATGCCCATAACACCATGTGGGGATCCAACAATACCGACACAAGAGGTCGTATGCTGGAGGATATCTTCCTCCAACATGATTTATGCATACTTAATGATGCATCACCGACCTACTTGCACCCAGGAACTGGATCATTCACATGCATTGACCTCACCGTATGCGTCCCCGGACTTCTGGACGATTTTAAATGGTCAGTTAGCAATGATCTACGGGGAAGTGATCACTTCCCAATCATCATTACTAACAATCTCCCTTCATTGGGACGACCTCAGCGGTGGAAACTGAATAAGGCCGATTGGGAACAATTCCAAAAAAGATGCTCTGAGGATATCACAGAAAATATCCTCCATGAACAGAACCAAGCTGATACCTTTGCTAGCAAGCTACTAAGTATAGCCAGGAAAGTTGTACCCCTAACCTCTGCAAATCCAAAACGGCCTAGCAAACCATGGTTTGATACAGCTTGCAAAAGTGCTATTGGTTATAGGAAAAAACGACTGGCTGCATTTATAAAGAATCCTTCCCAGGAAAACCTAAAGCTATTCAGGATAGCTAGAGCAAAGGCTAGACAAACCATACGGTCAGCCAAAAGGAATTCCTGGAGAAGTTTTGTCGGCAGTCTGGATGCCAAAACTTCTGCTAGAGCGGTTTGGAAGGCAGTAAGGCGAATCAAAGGGAAAGAATCAAATGCAATAGGGCATTTGAAAAACCAAGGACGAACTGTCACGTCCCCCAGAGAAATAGCTGACTGCCTTGCATCCTCAATAGCAGAAAAATCATCCACTGCACACTACACGCCAGAGTTCCAAAAAGTCAAAACCAGGGAGGAAAGACACCCCATTGATTTCAGGTCAGAGAACAATGAAGACTACAACAAACCGTTCTCGCTTGAGGAACTGAGGGAATCGCTGGACAAGTCACATGACACAGCGCCTGGAGAAGACGAAATCCATTACCAGTTCCTCAAGCACCTTCCCGAACCCTCATTGGCAGTCCTGCTAGGGGTCTATAACTGTGTGTGGCAAACAGGCGCTTTCCCAAACAGCTGGAGGAAAGCCACAGTTATACCGATACCTAAACCGGGAAGAGACGGCTCTGACCCAGCTAACTATCGACCAATAGCACTAACAAGCTGCATCTGCAAAACCATGGAAAGAATGATTAACAGTAGGCTGGTCTGGTACCTGGAAAGGAATAAAGTGATCTCAAACTACCAGTGCGGATTCCGGCAGGGGCGGACAACAACTGACCACCTGGTAAGGCTGGAAGCTTATATTAGAAATGCATTACTCAGAAGAGAACATCTAGTAGCTGTATTCTTCGATATAGAAAAGGCCTATGACACAACCTGGAAACATGGCATTCTACGTGACCTGGCGCTTATGGGGCTTAAGGGACACCTCCCCCGTTTTGTGGAGGAATTCCTGAAAGATCGAAAATTTCAGGTTCGAGTGGGCAACTCCGCTTCTGACACTCATGACCAGGAAATGGGTGTACCCCAGGGCAGCATTCTGTCAGTCACCCTGTTCAACATTAAAATAAATAGCATCATAAATGCGCTGTCCCCTGGCATAGAGTGCTCTTTGTATGTTGATGACTTTGTCATTCTTACTTATGGGAAAAACATGAACACCTTAGAAAGGAAATTACAGTTATGTTTAAACAAAATTCAGGGTTGGGCAAACTATAATGGTTTCAAATTCTCAGACTCCAAAACAGTTAGTATGCATTTTTGTAATCTAAGGGGACTCCACCCAGACCCTGAACTATTTATACACAAAAAGAAGATCCCTGTCGTGAAAACTACAAAATTTTTAGGCCTCACCTTAGATTCCAAATTTAATTTTCTCCCCCACATTAAGGAACTTAAGAAGAAATGCCAAAAGTCATTAAACATACTAAGAGTACTCAGCCATACGGACTGGGGAGCTGACAGAGATACCTTGCTGCTGCTCTATCGGAGTCTAATTCGATCCAAGCTAGACTACGGATCCATAATATATGGAGCAGCAAGGAAGTCGTACCTAAAAATACTGGAACCAATACAAAATGCTGCCCTGCGTCTCTGTCTCGGCGCGTTTCGTACATCACCTATCCCAAGTCTCCATGTGGAGGCTGGAGAACTCCCCATGGATATAAGAATGAAAAAGCTTGCAATGCAGTATATAGTCAAGCTAAAATCCAACCCCACGAACCCTGCTTTTGACTCCATATTTAACCCCACAGAGGTAGAATTATACAATCGAAGGCCTAACGTCATACAGCCGCTGGGCCTTCGAATGAGAGAACCCATCCAAAATTTAACCCCACCCATTGACCAAATCTCTAAAATAGAAACCCCTCAGAATCCTCCTTGGCTAATGAATAAACCCAAATTAAATTTATCCCTCCTTAATTTCAAAAAAGAAAATACAGACCCAAGCATACTACAAGTCCACTTTAGGGAACTGCAGGAGAGCTACGGAGATTGTGGCACCATCTACACAGACGGATCCAAAATGGAGGGAAAGGTCGCGTGTGCCTGCTCCTTTCGGAACAAAACAATCTCCCGTAGACTCCCCGATGGCTGCTCCATCTTTACGGCCGAATTGCACGCAATATTGCTTGCACATATGGCCGTAAAAGCATCAGAAAGGAGTAAATTTATAATCTGCTCCGACTCCAAATCTGCATTGCAAGCTTTGGGGCGGATGAAGACTGACATCCCATTGGTACATAAGAGCCTGAAGCTGTTGGACCTAATAACAGCCGACCGTAGGGATGTCACCTTCATCTGGGTCCCCTCCCATGTTGGCATTGAGGGAAACGAAGCCGCAGACAGAGAAGCAAAGAGAGCCCTAAATCATGCGGTGTCAGGAACCCAAATTCCCTACTCGGACCTGAGACAAAGTATTGCCTCTGCCACCTATCGAGAGTGGCAGAACCGATGGGAGGCTGAGACTCACAGTAAACTCAGGCAGATTGTGGCGGATGTCAGGTGGCGGCCCACATCTAAGGGTCTGACAAGGCGTGGTAGCGCAACCATGTCCAGACTTAGGATCGGCCACACCTACATCACGCACTCTTTTGTACTGAAGAGAGAGGAGCCCCCACTTTGCGAGTACTGTGACTCTCGCCTTACCGTGGAACATATCCTCGTTGATTGCCCCAGATACCAGGATGTCAGGGCGAAACATTTTAGAGCCACTAATCTAAAAACACTATTTAATAATATCGACCCTGGGAATGTACTGGGCTTTATTCGGGAAGTGGGGCTATCTACGAAGATCTGATTTCTGAAATTGTGAACATGCACTATTTACATTAGATTTTTACCAAATATTTAAATTTTTACTACCTTTACTATTTTAACTGTGAATAGACCTTAATTTTAATTATATTACTGTATAGAATCTGGCCCTTGTTGTTTAGAGAGAGAGTAGTCCTTAAGGGACTGCAGGCACGACATGGCCTAAATTGTGCCGATGTGCCTCAAATCAACAATCAATCAATTAGAGCAATGCCTGGTCGTGCGGTTAGCGCGCAGGACTGCTTATCTCTACGGTCTCGGTTTCATACCCTGCTCGATGCCAT